>NC_088380.1:178135000-178468333 GCF_037993035.2 Macaca fascicularis | reverse complement strand
CAAAATTGGACAAAACTGGCTCATTCCTTCCACTGGGCCCTGATTAGGCACTTGTTCTCTGTGGTTCCTGCTCCCAGTTTCTCCTGTTTTAAATTCTAACTTATTCATCAGCTTAGTAAACCCCCTTGATGACCCTAGCTTCTGCCCTTCCCTAACTCTGATTTACTTAGGTTTTTTATTTTGAAATAATTTCAGATTTCCAAAAGCATTATTAAGATAGTACTAAGAGTTCCCATATAACCTTTACCCAATTTCCCTAATTTTAACATCTTCCGTAACATTTGTCTAAACTAAGAAAACTGATATGACACCATTAACTAAACTACTCATAGACTTTGCCTGAATTTCATCAGCTTTTCCCTAATATCCTGTTTCAGAATGCACTCCGGGGCACCATGTTGGATTTAGTTGTTAAACCTTCTTAGTCTCCTCCAATCTGTGCCAGTTCCTCAGTCGTTCCTTGTTTTTCATGACACTGCATACTATACATGTTGGCTCTCCATTTATGCATTTATCTACTAGTCAAATGGATCCATCAACTCATCCACGAGGTGGCCGGCCATGTGTGAGCCACTGGGAGCTCAGAAATGAATCAGGTGAGATCCCTGACTTCAAGGATGGAAGTCAAAGAGACTACCAAGAAACTAGCATGAAATCAGACTAATAAAAGCTATGACAGAGGAAAAAGCACAGGGCAGAAGAGCTGAGCCCATGAGTACAAATGGAAGGGTTGGAGCCCAGGGCTGAAGCACAGAGCACCCTTTGTCAAACTTTGCACTGAGGCAGAGGAATGATCCTTCCTCAAGGAGCCCCTGCAATGATATAGGGATCTTGATTCATAAGGCATCATTCTGGCGTGAGCAGACAACATCGTCCCACGGCGCAGCAGCATGCTTCCACAGAGATGCACGCGCTCCATCTGTGACAGGCAGGTATTATAGTTGCATTGTGCCTGCTCCCAAAATGTGTTGAAGACTTAACCCTTCGTACCTGTGAATGTGATCTGATTTGGAAACAGGGTAATAAAATTAAGATGAAGTAATACTGAATTAGGATGGGCCCTGATTCAATGACAGGTGTACTTGCAAGATGAGAGAAATTTGGACCCAGACACGCAGGGAAAATGCCATGTGACCATAGGGGCAGACATTGAAGTGATGCATCAACAAGCCAAGGAGCGCCAAGGATTGAGGGTAACCACCAGAAGCTGGAAGGAGTAAGAGGGGATCCTTCCCTAAAGTCTTCAGAGAGAGCATGGCCCTGCCAATCCTTTGACTTCAGACTTCCAGCTTCCAGAACTGTGAGAGAATAGATTTTTGTTGTTCCAGGTCACTGTGTTTACAGTAATTAGCTATGATAGCACTAAGAAACTAATACAGTAGCTTCTAGAATGGCTCCCAGTGGCCCCCACATCTTGATATCCGTGCCCTTGTATAATCCCCTCCCACTGAGCGCTGCTGAGGAAGAGAATATGGTGAAAGTGATGAATGTCACTTTCAAGATTAGGCTATAAAAGACAGTGACTTCTGGAGCTCTCATTCTCTTTGCCTCTTTCTCCTCTCTCTCTCTCTCTCTCTCTCTGAGGCCTTCTCTCTCTCTCTCTCTCTCTCTCTGTCTTCTTCCTGGCTTGCTCTGATGAAGCAAGTTGCCACACTGTGAACTGCCCTATGGAGAGGCCCAAGTGATAAAGAACTGCGGTGGCTGCAGTCACTAGCTAGTGATTTGCTGAGACCCTCCGTCCAGTGCCCATGAGGAACTGAATCCCGCCAACAACCACACCAGTGAGCTTGGAAGCCGACTCTTCCCCAGCCAATCCTTGAGATGGCCGAAGCCTTGGCCAACACCTTAATTACCACCTCGTAGAGACAGTGAGCCGAGAATCCTGCTAGGCAATACCCAGATTCTTGACCTGCAGTAAGTGTGAGATAATATATGTTGTTCTAAGCCATTCCATTTTTGGGTAATTCACTATGCAACAATAGATAACCAATATAGCATATAACTGAAACAGATGGAATTAATGACAGCTGATTGTAGCCAGGTAGAAACATAGGTCCATTGTTTACAAGTCTGTAGATTTTTCAAGGAAGGCTGGCTGGAATCTAATTTTAAAGCAAAATTTCCAATTAGAGCAATATTTCTCAATCAAGGGAGATTTTGCCCCACAAGGGACATTTGGCAATATCTAGATACTTTTTTATTGTCATGTCTGGAGGGCGCGCCTGGCTTCTAGGGGATAGAGGCCAGAGATGCTGCTAAACATCCCGTATGAGAAAAACATGTGGCCCAAAATGTCAATATAATGTACAAGACAGCCCCCTCCTCCCAGTATCTGGCTCAAAATGTCAATAATGTGACTTTGAGAAATCCTGAATAGAAAAATAGTGCTTGAACTAAACAAACAAGTCTGTTGATTACATTTGGTGGGAGTTTCCAGGTTGCAATCCCTAGTATAATGCTTTTTTATCTTATTTCATGGTGTGACTGGTTTCTGATGCAATCAGACTTCGTAGGGAAGGAAATGGTTTTATTCTTTGTCACTATTTCCTTTTAAACCTGCTCTGTTCCATCTCCCTCCCCTGCCTCTAGGTGACATCTTGGGTTTCCCAATCTCTTTCAGGCATTGGAACATATCATTATCAGCTATTAAAAACTCAGCCGCATCTAATATTAAAACTGAATTTCTCGTCCAATTGAAAAGTTCTTTTCTCTCCTCAGTCTAGCCTCACCTGAGAATTCTTCAGATCAGCCCTTAAGAAGAGAGATATATCAATCCGAGTTCAATGAGGAAAACAGAAACCATGCCAGGTATTTCCAACAAAGGGGGCTGAATACAGGAAATTGATTAAATGGGTGTTAGAAGATGGAGCAGCAAAAAGGGGGAAGGCACAGCAACACGGAGATCAATAACTGCAGGAAGCAGCTGCCATCCCTAGGGCAATGGAGTAGGGAGAGAGAAGGTGTTGCTATTAAATTCTACAAAATTAAATTCTACAGTTTTGGAAGAATTGTTGTCATCTTCAGAGCTGGGGCCACTGGGGAGGAGCTGGTGCTGCTTGGAAGAGATGCAACCACCTGCAGAGACACTGCCAGAAGAAGTAAAGAGAGAGAGATAGAATGAGAACAAACAATGGTTTGTTCACTCCCCTGGCCCCTCCTCCTACCTTCTGATCTCATACTAGGGCTACTTATTGACGGAATCTAAAAGAAAGTCAACTCGGAAAGCATCTTTTAATGCTAAGAATTTTAACTTATAGACTCCCAGACCCCATTTTGCAGGGCAAACACTAGAAGGTAGGTATGGAGCCAAGAGACAATGGTAGATAGCACACGAGCATGGTTGTTCTTTCATGACCCCATGGCCCTTGACCCTCCATACCTCCTCCACTCCCTGTGTTTGTTCCAGCTTCTTCAGCACTGGGTTGCAAGGGGAGAAGCAGTAAAGAGCCCCACAGGCCAAATGCCCTGTAATGTCTGAAGTCCACTAAGTACATGTTCCAGTGTACTTTGGTGTTGGGCAATAGATCATTGGTTCTCCATACTCTGGTCAGCCATTGTGCAAATGCTGGATCTCTCTTTTACAGCTTCTTCAGGGACCTCCTGATGGGGACCTTGAAACTCTCACTTTTTTCTCTTAAGAGACAATCCCTGGCTGGCAACATACAACGTCCCCCAGCTCCTATGCTTTTGTGATATGCACCCCACAGAGACCTCTTGGGGGTCCTCTTGCCCTGGAAGGCCTTTCTTTTAGGCGAGGTCCTTTCCAGAAGACTCTAGCCCAGCTAGTCTCATGGCGCTCACATAACCCATGGGAAAAGTCAACATTTCTTTGCCCCACGAAACTCTGGAAGGGCAAATTACTCCCACAGTAGCACCCACTCTTTGATTAGTCCTCACAGGCAAACTAACCAGGCTTCTGCTTTTAGACATCTCCAGGTGCGACTCAGGAACCATGTCTAGGTAACTCCAGGAAAATCAGTCAAATTTCCTTAAAGATTCTTCTATCAACTTAACCGCAATAGCACCACTGAATAAACCTATAGCAGAACCCCTGAATAAAAGCACATAGTACAGGCATAATTATTTCATATAACAAACTCCAAGGATGGTTCAGAGGCTTAGTAAGTTTGGATTGGTGTCTCTATGGGTCTCTTTGGCCTTACCCTCATGGTGACAAGATGGTTGCAGCATCTCCAGCAATCCTATCTTCCTCCGCAAAGTCCAAAGTGAAAAGGAAAGGGGGTTGTGGGAGGAAAGGCCACTTTCCATCTCCCTCTGTTTTTTATCCCTCCCAAAAGGCCCTAGCAAATCTTCCCTAACATCTTGGTGGCCAGAAGTAGATCACACGTCCAGTCCTAGACCAATCACTGACAAGGGGGAATGGAAAGACCAAGACTAGCTTAGAACAATCACGAGTCAACCTTTGAGAATGAAATTGGGATACGTTTTCTAAGGAAGAAGGGGAAATGGCTATTGGGTAGAGAACCAGCAGTATCAGCCACAGATATTTCATTGCTTTGGAAGTTTTGCACTATGTAAATACTGCCCTAAATATTCCTTTGCATGGCCAAAGCAGTTATCTGCATCTCAGTGCCCCTGTGAGCTGAAGCCTCCCCACCTCCTAAGTCAGTCATCACAGCCCTCTGTTCTGGCAGATCACCTGGAGTGTGTGAGTTGCTGGCCAGGGTTCAAATTTTCTGGCTGTGTGCCCAGGGACAGACTATTATCAGCTGATACAGACAACCTGATTACTTCCATATTTCCCCTTTCCTACTTTTGTTTTGGTTTATCCTTTGAAAATTTCTTGAGCTCTTTTCTAGTCTAGTCAAAGCATTCTCGTCAATCCCAATCTCAGAGTGTGCAAAACCCAACATTAACAATTTAGAATGAAACCTGAAATCAACTAACAGAATCTATTTTTCTATTCGTCACTTATCTGGAAATCTTGCAGTGTGCAGTTTTGATTAGTGACTGGATTAAGAAATCCCACTGCCACCCACCAAGGGCTTCACCAGGAACCACATTTAATGAACCCCAATGATTAGATTCCCAACAGGGGAATTTGTTGGTCAAATTGCAGAATAATTATTGGGCACTGTTACTTAGAATAGGTATTGTTAGCTGTTGTAATAGACAATCTCCAAACCAGTGGCTTCACCCAACAGAAATTTGTATCTTAATCACATCGTCTAATCAGGGTTTCTTGGCCAAGCAGACTTCCAAGTAGGGATTCAGTGACCCAGGCTCCTTCCATCTTGTTGTGCCTCCCTCTTCCATAGTCCTAAATCCTCTCTAATCAACCAATAGATGGAGAAGAGGATATGGAATTATGCATGGGAGGCCTTGCAGGGTGACCCCTGGAAGTGTACCCATCACTTGTCCCCACAATCCAGTGGCCAGAGTACTCATTCACATGGCCATACCAACACAAGAGAGGCCAGGAAGGCTGACCCAGCTATGCACCCAGGAGGAAAGTCCTCTCTGTCAAAACAAGTGCCAGGTGCTTTATATACATTATCTTGTACGGTGGGCATTAAAATTCCCATTTTAAGATGAGAAAGCCGAGGCTCAGAGCGGTGAAACGTCCTGCCCAAGGTGACACAGCTCATATGTGTCAGAGGGAGAATATCTCCTACCATTTTCTGCAATTGACTTCATACTTTTACCTTTCACATTTAGATGTTTAGTCCCCTTGGAGTCCACCTTTGTACATACTTTAACGTAGGGATCTAGTTTTAGTTTTCTCCAGTTTTCCCCAAACCATATACTAGACAACTTTTTTTCACAACACTTGATGTTATGACTTTTTTTTCCCAAAAGGGTCAAACCAATTTACCTTTTTACTACTAGTGTATCCATATGCCTGTTTCACTTTGCCTTCTTTAACAGCTGACTTTATTATTTAAAAAGTCAGTGCTATTCGATGGTAGAAAATTGGTAACTTACTTCTTTCGTTGCTAATGAGATTGCTTTCTCTCATTTTCTCCCCCAAATATATTCTCCCTTTGTGAATTATCTACTTGAATTCCTTATTCATTTATCTAGTAGGGTCTGAATAACTTTCTCATGGCTTCACATACATATATACATACAGATAGTAAAAGCTCTTTCTATAATAAAGATGCGATGCCTTTGCCTGTCATTTTTGCTGTATGCATTTTCCTGTCTTTTCTATGTACACATGTGCTGAATTTTCCTGCTGCCAATTCTGTCCATCTCTTTCTTTGTGATCTTTTCTGATGCTTCTAGATTTAACCAGACCTTCCCAGAGGTCTGATAAATATTCATGTCTTTTCCCCTCTGTGGTTTGATTTTTTAAAACATTCAATTCTTTAGTGCACCTGGAATGCATTTCAGTGCACAGTATGGCATGGAAGGGTCTAACTGCAGGTTTATAAGTTGCAAGAAGTCATTTACACCCCCTTCTCCCCCATCTTGAGCTGCTTTTCTCTCCAGACCCAAAAGAAGCAAAGATATTATAAGTGACAAAAAGTATAAGGCTGTGATCATTTTTCCCCCATTGAAGAGATTATTATTGTTGTTGTGCAGAATAGAACATTTACCATGTAGTAGAGTTCTCTTTGCTTTGCACAAATTGTGTCACTGAGATTAGCCATCAGACATCCTCATGGGATAGAAATCATTACCCCTATTTTACAGAGGAGGAAAACTAAGGCTTAAGTGACTTGCTCAAGGTCACACACTGGGGTGATTGTTATTTTTTTTTCTTTGCGCACCTCACTTTCTTTGCTTATTCATGACCTTGCCTTCTAGCTATTAACTTAAAACTTGCTTGTTTTCTTGAAATTAAGACAGAATGACATTAGATGAATTCACTTTTTTTAAAGCAAACTTGAAATGTTCAAGAGCCCCCAAAGTAGAAAAAGATACTGAAGAGGGTCCAGAAACTCCCAAAATAGGTTGACACCATCCCATTGTGATCTTTTCTGATGCTTCTAGATTTAACCACATCTCGTCAGCAGCCCTATAACTATTCTAGTCTTTTCCCGTTGTCACCTCGGTAATTACCATTGTCACTTTGGTCAACAAGAAGTTTACAGGAACTGACTTTTAGGGGAATTGGCTCCAGGCTCCAGAGTCAAGAGCTCATGTGAACTTAAATACATGGGTGATTGCTAGCGATTTGGGTCAGAAGGGGGATTCTCATTTATTTGCCTTCCTGTTTTAGGAAGATTTTCATTTTTGTGAACTTGGAAGATGACTCGGTGAAGGGAGAAGGAAAAGACTGAGCAGAAAGCAGGTGGGAAAATGTAAGAAAACACTGACTCCCCACTGAGAGATCTGCTGCCATGGTACGGTGCCTCTTTGCGCCTCAGTGTTCTGTAAAATGGCACTACTGACTAACCCTTGCTTTGCAGAACCAGCCATGGTGAAGATAACCTAAGACCGAACCCAGGCACGCCAGGCACCTGACCCTGTTAAGAGCCATCTCTGCATTCTCTCAGGCACTTCCCACATTGGTCCTATGAGGAAAGCCCACCACGAGGATTTGGTGACGTTTCGAGATTGGCCAAGGTGCATATTTAGAAGCAGACTAGAAAAAGCTCCTAAATTAGGAAGGAAAGAGGATGCTAGAGAGGGAAGAGGGAAGACGATCTATTTTGTACCCGAAGGCCCTTGTTGGTGTTCTATTCCCCTTCTATAGGTGAGAGAAGAATGAAGGCTGAGGGAAGTGCAGCAGTGAGCTCAGGTTTGCAGAGGATTCAGTTCCTGGTCTCTGGGCTACAAAGACTCAGAGGGAGGGGTCTCAAGAGATAAAGGTGGGGGTACATGTAACATGATGCCTTGGTCAGGAATGAAGCACCATCAGGTTGTAAACCCCACAAGGACCCAGGTATCTTGACTCTTAGTAAGGTCACTTGGAGATGTTATGGTTTTCCAAGCCAGAAGAGTGACCAACTCTATGAAAGTTTGGCCGTAGGAAGTGACCACACAGCTCAGATCATAGCGCCATGTCAGGGAAATAAACTTGCCTTCTAGCCCAGCAAGGTCCTGGTTACAGGGCCTTGGCTCAATTAAATAGAATAAGCAATAGGTACTTTTAGCTTGACAAAGTGGTCAAAAACAGGTTGCAGGAACAAACTGGGCCAAGCCATTCCTCCATAAACCACAAAAGAATCCTAATTTCACAGTTTCTTAACTTTAAACTAATTTAAGTATATTAAACCCTTCAGCATCTATCATCATGGTAGCTGGGCGGCAGGGCTGGGGGTGGGTACAAGTACAAAGACCAGAGTGAGGATAGAGCAATGTGAGAGAAAAGCCTGGATTCTGGGATAGCTCTGCTGCCAAGAATACCTCCATGCCTGGAACACTTGGAAATGCAAGAGAGTATTTTATGATTTGTCTGTTTGTTTGCCAATTTCAAAGAAATCTTGATGTAGAAAGTTTGAAAAACACATAGAAATATAAAGAAGTAGGAAAAAATCACCCATAATCCTATCATCCAGTAATAACCACTTTACACTGTGGTATTTTTCTCTCTAGAGTTTCTCTCTGGGCTTTTGTTTTTTAAATAAATGTGGTACTTGGCTTGAGACCCATCCACTTCCCAAACTGGATGAGATGAGGCCTGTAACATCCTGCAAATATATATATTTCAGATTATAAAATGTAATATGCTCATTAGAGAAAATCTAAAAATTTCAACAAGGATGAAGAAAATTAGATTAAAATTCCACCAGGCAGAGAATTAACATTGCGGTGAATTTCCTTCCCATCTTCTTTCTTTACATTTCTTTGATTATCATATACATGTTTACCTAATTTTGCATTCTACTTTTTTTCCTTAACATTATATCATGAGCATTTCCTCCTGTTATTGCACATTCTTTCAAGGCTACATAATATTCCTGGGTAATGACATTGCATACCTTATTTAATTCTTTCTTTATAATGAATGTTCGATTTTCTGAGTATTGTTTTTTTTACAAATCTTTGCCCACAGCTGTTTTATTTCTCTAGGATTGACTCCTTCAAGATGAATTACTGGGTGAAAGTGGATGAATCTTTTAGCGAATATGAATCTTTTAACACATACTGCCACATCGTCCTTTTGAAGGGTTGTAACTGGAGCAGTGCAGGGGAGTACCTACTCCCTTATACCCTTGATTTAACCTTGAGAGCTCTGTCTGTTTTACTTTGCAAAACGCTATTGCTAATTGAATGGGTGATTGTATCATTCCTGAGCTAGGACCCAAAATGGCTACTGCCTTCACTGGCCATGGCTTTGTGACATTAAGTCAACCAGTTAACTCTTGACTCCGTTTCCCCATTCTTAGCACAACGTGTTCTTTAAATTCAGAAGATGATTTCAGCTTAAAGTTGGAAATACTGGTTCACATTCCAGCTTCAGCTTTTTAAGATTGTATTTCTTAATCTGCAAAATGGGAGTAATACCTAGATTACAGAATAATGATGATTTAAAAACAAAACAAAACATCACAACAAAAAAATACGTAAATTGCTTAACACCATGCCTGGCACAGAGCAGATGCCCAATGAATATTACAATTATCTTCTTTCCTCTCTTCTTTATCTTCAACATAGAAACCATTTGAAAAGGCAGGAAAAGTAGCATTAATCTATCAGATTTCTAGTTGAAGAGACCAAAGCTCAGAGAAGCTAAGCAACTTGCCTAAAGTCCTGGTAGCTGGTAAAAGACAGCATGAGGTCCACTCCCAAGATCTGAAAGAGGGGACAGCTGCAGGGCTAAATACGGCCTAGGCGTCTGTTTTATTTGGCCCACATAACCAAAAATAAGTAAGAAAATAGGATAAAATTAAATAAAGACAACCTTTAAAAAGAGGAGCTTTTACATCCATATTTGATTTCTGGTTTCTCTTGAGAAATCGTTCAATCTGGTGATGGGGCTGGTAAAGTCCACTGGTGCCTGTCCCCTTTGCAGAGGCCGCGCATTTCCAGTTCTCCAGGTCTACCGTGGGTGTCCGTGGATTTGAGATACTGCCTGGCTCCTGGGCGCACTGGAGTTTGCGACCCATGCTCTGACCCAGTGTGATATTTCCATGTAGGGTTTCTGGCCACCTCCCAGGGTACCCGCTCCCGCTAACCTCAGACAGCGCAGGCCTGGACGCCCGCCCTGAGGCCGGAGAATTGCCCACCAAGCCGGGTCCTGCGGAGGCCGGTTGTAGTCAAAGAATGTGAACGTACATTGTTCTCCGCCCAGCCGCATTCATGCGGGGTGAGCTCACCCTGGCCCGCTGCCTCCTTCCCCCAATCTCTCCAATTAAAAACATATTACCTTCCCGCTCCGCCCGGAGCAGCCCTGGGCCGCAGCTTTATTTTATAAACACATTTAGACAAGTTCAAAAAGGAATGATTCATGCTGGACCTGAGCACTCCTAAAGGCGAGGGCTGCTGAGCATTTTCACAGGGCACGCATCCTGAGCCGGACCAGGCCCGGCCCTCGGGGGCTATCATCTCTCCCGCTCGAAGGCCGGGATTACCTGGCCGCAGCTGGAAGGACTTACCCACAAGGCCACCTTTCGGCACCCCCAGCGCAGCCTCAGTCAGGGGCTGCGCCAGGACCAGACCTAGCCCCCGGGGGCTCCCGGAGGGGAAGGGCGCAGGCCCTGCCCCTCCCCCAAGGGGAAGCTCCTCTGATCCCCACTCCTGTCCCCCAACCCCAGTGACCCCTCCTCCTCTCTCCTGAGCGGCTCAGCTCAGAGGCTTCCAGGTTCACCCTACCACCCTGTGGGTGAATTCCCTCCTTCAGCCCACTCCATACAGCACTCCTGGAGGGTGCACCCTGGAGGGTCTTTTATGCTCTTTCCACAGAGCCAGGCTTAGTGTCTGGCACAAGGAAGGGCATGCGGCAGGTGTCAGAATCATAGTAATAAGAATGAGGAACTGGTTGAACAGACAGCATTGAGAGGGTGCCAGGTACGTACTTAGTAATTTACATATATTCTTTCATTTAATCATCACAAGAACCCTATAAAGTAGGTGCTGTTTGTGACAAGGCCGTTTCACAGATGAGGAAATTAAAGAGTGGCAGGATTTGGTTTCAACTGAACTCTACCCACAGGGTCTGCCCTAGCTGTCAGAAGTGGAAGAGCCCATTGGCCATTTGGTCTTGTCCCTTGATTTGACAGGTCTACAAACGGAGGCCTGGACAGGGAAGGATGTCCCTGAGACTGTAAAGGATGGAGCAGCCTCAGCAGGAGCCCCAGCTCCCTGCCTCTGTGGTGCACTGCATCGTGCCAGTCCCTGGCATCATGCCTGACACATAGTAGGAATTCAGTGGATATTTCTGAAGGAGTGAATTTTTCATGGCACTCCTCCTCAGACCTCAGTTACTGTGACTGTATCTCACTCATATCTGAATCCCCAGTGTCCAGCATCAGACCTAGCATAAAGTAGGTTCTCTGACGATATCTGTTGAAGGAATGAATCAGCTTCTGATTGTGCCATTAGCCACTGCACTTTAATCCTTCATTATTATTTTATGGTTACTGGGTTATTAATTTTCTCTCCTCAACTGAAGGGTAAACATGGGATCTTCTCCCTCCTTTGTAGGCAGGCTATGCTTAGCACGCAGAGGTGTTAATTCCATGGGTGATTACTCACTGGTTCTTGCCCTCATTACTCTCTATTGAGCATCTACTGTGTGCCAGGCACTGTGCCAGGTTCTGGCCAAGTGTGCCTGATACAAAGGCAAGTCCAACCATGACCCACCCCTAGGAATGACGGTATCATCCCTCAGCAGCGTCTCTGCCCCTGTTCATTGTGACCATGGTGGATAGGACTGTGGGGGCCTCATCTAACTTCAGAGGAATCTGGGATGAGGAAGTTGTCCAAAGTTCTTGGTCTTCTCTGCCCGTTCTTCACCAGTCTTCGTAACCCCAGTCAGTCCAGTGGTGCCAATCACCAGGAGCAGGAAGTTGCCAACTGTATTCTGCTCGTTGATCCAGTCACTCAACGAACCTTTATTATGTGTCCACTGTGTGCCAGGTCCTGTAGTGGTAAGAAATAGACTGCACTTGGCTGGGCGCGGTGGCTCATGCCTGTAATCCCAACACTTTGGGAGGCTGAGGTGAACGGATTGCTTGAACTCAGGAGTTCAAGACCAGCCTAGGCAACATGGTGAAACCCCGTCTCTACCAAAAATGCAAAAATTAGCCAGGCATGGTGGCGCATGCATGTAGTACCAGCTACTTCGGGGAGCTGAGGCAGGAGGATCACCTGAGCCTCGGGAGGTGATCGTGCCACTCTACTCCAGCCTGAGGGACAGAGATCCTATCTCAAAAAAAAAAAAAAAAAAAAAAAGGAAGGAAGAAAAAAGAAAGACAGAAATAGCCTGCACTCAGGATCAACCTCGCAGGAAGTGTCTGTATTTGTTGGAAGGCTCTGGGGCCAAGTGACAAAAAGCAGGCTCAGGCAAAGGGGGAACCGATGAGCACCTATCATCAAACACAGGGATGGCCTCAAGCCCTGCAAAGAGTCTTTCTCTATATCTCATATCTTTGCCTCTTCTTCTTAGAGTTGGCCTCTTTACCCTTGTCACAATAAGATCATGGCCACTGTCAATATTAGGGTTCAGGATTCCCAACCTCACCCCCTCATCAGTCTAAATAGAAAATCCCCAGGGAGGCTGAAAACAGAAGAGAAGGTGCTGCTCTGACAACGTAACAGAGTGGGTGACAATAAGCCTGTTTCTAGATCATCCTTTTCGTGTCCTTGGCCTGTTTCATCTTGATTCCTATGTCTAAGAGCCTGATTCGTAGATGATTTGATGGTGAGGTGAATGAGTTACATTATTTTGGTTGTAAGCAGATTTTCTAAAAACAACTGTTTTTGGGAAGGATATTCAAGAGCTTTCATAGAATTCAAAGACGCACAGAACAATGAGTCACAGAAAAGAAGGACCCCAGTGGCCATGGGTCTTCCATGCTTAGAGTTCACAGAACCTTTTCCTCATAGCATCGCCCTTTATGGGCTTCACCTCCAACAACGACCAGCCTCTGTAGCTCTAACAACTACCAGTTCAGTTTCACATGTCAGATTCCTGGGGAGCAATTGGAATTGGCCTGGTGTGGGTCACTTGCTCATTCCGTGCCAAAGAGCAGGTTCAAGAGGTCGGGTCACATTGTACTAACATGACAACTCTTATCGGAACCCTGGGTGGAGGATTGAAGCCCAGGTGATGGTTTCCAGAAGATGATGATGAGCAACCAAGCCACAGAGCAGAGAGCACTGGTTAGCAGGGGGCACCCTGATTTTTGGTAAAAGCTCTTCCATTGGGAAAATCCAGGTTCCCTGTCTTCCAGGGAAACCACTTGGTTTAGAGGAATCAACAGGGGTTTGGGAGTCGGAATTGGATATAAATCTTTGTTCCACCACTTCCTAGGTGTGTGACCTTGAAGATACCACTCCCCCTCTCTGAGCCTCAGTTTCCTCGGGTATAGAATGGAAGTAATAATGCCTCCTTTGTGAAGGGTGATGTGGGAATTGAATATATCCAACATATTAGGTGCCTGGAGCCTGGTAAATGCTGAATAAGCAAGTTGACTTGTTTTCCCTCTCGAGAATTTTATGTTTGTGATAATGAATATGCTTGACATCCGAAACAATAAGATATAAGACTCAAATTCAAAATGTTTCCAGAAGCCTGACAGTGACATAAATGAATTAAGAGGGCCCAGTGTAAGGAAAGGCCAAGCAAGGGAACTAACACTGAGCTCAATGTCTTGAAGCAGTAGGGAAAGAGGCACAGCAGAGAGCATGCACATTATACAGGCTGTAGCCATGACCCTTCCAGCCAAGTGCTGCCATGCAGGAAGGTGCGGCCTGTGTTGTCAGATCTTTGAGGTTTTAAGGAAAAGTCAGAAATCAGATTTTCATGGGAAATTTTCTAACTTTTAAATATTGGCAAGGAATTCAAAATTTTAAAACTTAGTAACATCAAGAGAATGGAAAAATGAACTATAGACTAGGAGGAGGAAATCTTTGCAAAAGATATATCTGATAAAGATATCAGATTATTAATCCAGACTATACAGAGAACTCATACAACTCAACAATAAGAAAATGAACAACCAATTAAAAAATGGGGAAAGATCCGAACAGATACCTCACCAGAGAAAATATACAGATGGCAAATAAGCATACGAAAAGATGTTCCACATCATATGTCATTAGGGAGCTGCAAGTTAAACAACAATGAGATACCACTAAATGCCTACGCGAATGGCTAAAATCCAAAACACTGACAACAACAAATGTTGGCGAGGATGTGCAGCAGCAGGAAGTCTCATTCATGGCTGGTGGAAATGCAAAATGGTACAGCCCCTTTGGAAGACAGTTTGTCAGCTTCTTACAAACCAAACATACTCTTACCATACGATCCAACAATTGCACTCCTTGGTATTTACTCAAAGCAGATCCAAACTAACGTCCCCACAAAAGCCTGCATGTTTACCGCAGCTTTGTTCAAAACTGCCAAAACGTAGAAGCAACCAGATGCCTTTCAATAGGTCAGTGGATACATAAACTGTGGTACATCCAGACAATGAAATATTATTCAGTGCTTAAAAGAAAAAAAAGAGCTATCAAGCCATGAAAATATAGGGAGGAACCTTAAATGCATATTACTAAGTGAAAGAAGCCAATTTGAAAAGGCTACATACTGTATGATTCCAAGGGAGTGACATTCAGGAAAAGGCAAAACTATGGAGACAGTAAAAAGATTACTGGCTGCCAGGGATTGAAGGGAGGGAAGGAGGGATGAATACGTGGAGCACAAAGGAGCTTTAGGGAAGTGAAATGCCTCCACATGATAGTGTAATGGGGAATACATGTCACTGCACTTCTGTCCAGACCCATACAATGTACAATGCCAAGAGTGAGCCCTAATGCAAACTATGGTCTCTGGGTGATACTGAAGTGTCAGGGTAGATTCATCAGCTGTAACTAACGTACCCTCTAGTGGGGACATTGATAATGGGGGAGGCTATGCGTGTGTTGGGGCCGTGGAATAAGGAAAATCTCTGTACCTTCCTCTCCATTTTGCTGTGAACCTAAAGCTGCTCCAAAAAATCAAATCTGTTAATTAAAAAAAAAAAAAAAGGTAGGCTGGGTGGTAGCTCACACTTGTAATCCCAGCACCTTGGGATGCCAAGGTGGGTGGATCACCTGAAGTCAGGAGTTCGAGACCAGCCTAACCAATAGGGTGAAACCCCGTCTTTACTAAAACTACAAGAATTAGCCAGGCACGGTGGCATGCACCTGTAGTCCCAGCTACCTGGGAGGCTGAGACAGGAGAATCGCTTGAACCCGGAAGGCAGAGGTTGCAGTGAGCCAAGATCCTGTCACTGCACTCTAGCCTGGAGTACAAAGAGAGACTCGGTTTCAAATAAAAAAGAAAAGAAAACAAAGTGTAACAACCTACCTATGGGCTGGACCTGATCTGAGGACCCTTGGGCTGCCAGTGTGTGATTCCTGAGAAACAGCCCACCTTCTCAAAGCCAAGCGCCACCTGGTTTCAGAACTTCATCTTTCCATCCAGGTACACATATTAGGTGAAAGTGTCTTCACATTTCTAGATTGTAGTCACCATCAGAGATGCCTGCACCTGCCCATCAGATGTTCTGATTAGCACAAAATAATAAAAGTGGCCATATGGAGGTAAAGCAGTTCTAGGCCCCAGCCCAGGCAACCTACCTGGAGTTAAGCGACAGTCCTCAGGTGCTGGAATAAAGACCAGCTAAAGACCTCATCACTGCCTTCTTAAGCTGAGTATCTAGCCTGGAATGTCTGTGATAATTAAGGAAAAAAAGAGAATCCTGAGAGGTGACACAAGGGGCCGGCAGGGAAGATCCTCCTTAATCCCAATTATGGAGGCCGGGGATCTGGTCCTGCTGCTTGGAGCCCAGTGGAGGGAGTGGTGTTGGTGGCCCATGGTGTAGGGATGAATGCTGCTTAGGGAACCACCATGAAGCTGACTGGAAGGCTTTGAGGCTCCTGAGCAAAGACCAACACACCTGTCCCCCACTGAGTGACTTCTCCCTGGGTCTCAAAATCACACCAAAGCACTGCTTCAGTCAGGTGACCAACGTCAATATCAGCATCACCAATCACACTGACAGCATGGACTCTTAATAAGACGTGATGAAAATGGTACTTTACCTCTGTGATCTTTTTCTCAAAAACCCCAGTCTAATTACCAGAAAAATATCAGGCAAATACCAATAGAGGGGCATCCTACCAAGTACCTGACCAGAACTTACCAAACTGTCAAGGGCATCAGAAGTAAAGAAAGTCTGGGAAACTGTCAACAGCCAAGAGGAACCTGAGGAGACATGACGGTGAAATGTTGATGATGAAATGCGATATGATGACCTGCATCAGGTCCTGGAACAGAAAAAGAACATTAGGTAAAAACTAAGGAAGTCTGAGTAAACTATGAGCTTTGGTTAATAATATAAACTATGAGCTTTAGTTAATCATATTATGTCAACATTGGTTCACTAATTGTAACAAATGAACTGCACTAATGTGAAATGTTAAAAGGGGAGGCTGTGCAGGTGTTGGCGGGAGAAGAGGTGATAGACAAGAACTCTCAGTACTATCTGCACAATTTTTCCGTAAATCTAAAACTATTCTAAAAAGTAAACATTGTTAATTGAAGTCTATTCGTTTAACAAATCATGCACACAATGAAGACTTTGAAGTCAGATAACCAGATAACCTGGATTTATATGTTGGCTTCAATACAACTTTTGGGCTGGGCAACCTTGGGCAAATTATTTTAACCTCTTTAGGCCTCTGTTTCATCATTTGCAGTACAGGGCTAAGAATAGTTTTAAATTTTTTTTTAACTCACAGGGTTGTTTGGAGAATGAAAGAATGTATTGCCTGTGAAGCGCTTGGCTCAGCGCCTGCCACATATATAGCACTCGTTAAGTGATAAGTATTATTATAGGCATATATTCACATACACATGTACTGGGGTTATTACTGATGCAGGGTTTATTTTTATTGTTCTATTTTATTATTTTTTAAAGGCAAAAACTGTCATTTTTAGAAGTGTCATCCAGTTCTGTTCCTGGCATAAAAGGTCTTTTGTGTTTAAGCCAAAAGCACTTGAATTGTTTCTCTAATTATGTGGGCATCAGACAAGCAGACATTCACTTTTTGGGTTTGAATTTAGGTTTTGGTAGGGGGTAGGTGTTTGTCTTCAGAGCCGAGGGCTTCGGCCTTTTAGTGGACTCCATTTCCCCTGCTACTCCTTCCTACTTCCATGGGGCTTGAGGGTCCCTGGGAGGAAGGTGAGGCTATCTGATACAGGCCCAGGGGACTTCTGGAAGGAATGGGACTGAGACCCCAACACTCATCTTTGACGTTCAAAGCTGTGAGAAGGCCTCTGATGAGGGACGGCACTTGACCAAAATTTCCCTCAGCCCGTCCAGCCGGAAAGGAGGGCTGGCTCAGGAACCCAAGCTCAACACCGTGGGTAGGTGGGGCGGCAAGTGTGCGAATGCTGAACACAGCCCTGTGGGTCCACCCCCTGGCATCGCCTCCTTTGGCACAGAGGCCCACTGAGCACACCACTAGAACCATGTGTCCCATAGTGTCCCATTCTACACTGAAAAATGCTGATCGAGGGGCCTGAGCTGCCGAAGCCGCCAGCACAGCAGACAAAACCCCACACATCGCCTGTTTCTCTGCCGAGCCCCACATGGGGTGAGGGAAACCTTGCATCTGAGTCGTAAGCTCTCTGTTTTGTCCAGAAATGTCATGTGGCTGCAGCCAAGGACACCGTCAGACTTCCCAGTTTCCTCTTCCAGAAGGTAGTAACCAGGCCTGTGTCCTGGTCCAAGCAGGCCCTGGACAACTTGGTCATCACAGAAGGGCCACGGGGGAGAAATGACTTTTTTACAGTAAGCAGGAGATACCATAATTTGACTCTTAGCAGAAATGTGACCTCATTTGGCGCCTTGAGCTGGAGAACTGTGCACTGGTTACCTACAGAAGTGTCCATACACACAGACACTTGTAAACACACTTACGCATGTGCACTGTGCACACACATGTACGTGCAGACATATGCTGCCGCACTGCTCATTGTCTTGGCAAGAAAAGTTCTTTTTTGCACTCAGCTTTTCTTCCCAAGTCTTGGATTCTTGGAAAGGGACTGCAGCTGGGGATGGGGGGTGGGGAAGGAACAGGGGAGCGGCAGGCCATGTGGAGAGAAGCTAATTTGTTTCTGCAGTCGACAGATGGGGTGAGGACAAATTACACAGTGGGTACTAAAACTCCTTTTTAAATTCAACAATATTTGCAAACTGATCTGAGCCCCCCAGAAGCAATAAGAGCAAGTGTACAATCTGAGAACGAATTCCAATGTCTCTTAAGGGTGGGGCTATTTAAAAACCTTTACAGGATGCCTGGCCTGTAGTGTGTATATCCCCACGTAAATATTAGCCACAGCCTCATAGGGCCACTAAGAAAAAAAATGATAGATACATCTTGGATGTACAGACAGTTTCCTGCTACAAATAGATGTGAGACCCTTTGGATATTCTAAAATGACTAAAATGACTAAATTTAAGGTATAAAAGAAAACAGCTCTTTTCTTTTGGTCATTTTTTGGTCATTGTAAAACAATACATGTTAGCTATGGAAAACTTAGAAAAGTATGAATAGTAAAATTTCCTCCACCCAGAGAGATTGGGTGTTGTCTTAAATAAATATTTATAAATATGATTGACATTTGAGTATATATACACCCAATCTAGGTAGAGCTATAGCTGTAACTATAGCTGTATGCCTTGCAAATATTGGTACATGAAACGGAGGTACTGAGCATTTTCTCATGGTGACTTGAAATAATGTTAATGTCCATCTCTGCAAGCATAAGCACACAGATCTTTTTAAGGCATGAGAGTACTTAGGAAAGAGAACAGAATTGGCTGCCCCACCCCCAAACTCCTCCAACCCTCCTGATCCCCACCCCCCTCCCTACTCTCCCCACCCCCACTGCCTAGAAGAGTGGGCTGCTGCAGGAACTTGGATATTCAGTATCCTCGGAACATTTGCGCACATCTGGAGGAATGGTTACGAAGATTAATGTCATGCTCAGTGTCAGAACTCCCCCTGACATTTCCTCAGTTTATCCAAACAATTTAGGGGAGCTCTCTGGGGATTAGGAACCACACTCAGCAGTGCAAGGCCGACACTTAACCTCTTGAATTCTCATCTCCCTGGAGACACGCGTGCAAGTTTTATTCTTTAATTGCTAAAACAATGAGGTCGTGTACAAAACCAATACAGCAAGAGCTTGAGATAGTTTCAGGCAAGAATGCGAAAAAGGAAAATCTGGACCCACTGGGTTTATGGAAATTGTATTACTATCTTTAAGCCAGGTTTGAAAGCCAATAGAAATGGAAACTAAATGATAAATAAATTCATGTTTTTGAAACCATTATGTGCATTAAACAGGATCTTGAAGCAAATGAAGTACTTTAAGTGTGATTCAGAGAATATTTTGTTATCTTTTTTTCCTACTATGGGAAGAGATTTAGCTTCATTTTAAACCAGTTAAAGGCTGTTTAAAAATTATTTCTCTTTATGAATAATGTATGTCATGTAACTAATATGTCTTCTGTATTGCTTTGGCTGCCAGGGGGCTCAGGAACTCATCGATTCAACTTAAATTACTGCATAGGTCTTGCATATCTATGTTGTAATATTCCCTCTGGTTTTGATTCTTTTGATTTTTTTCCCCCTGATCCTGGTTTTTATCTAGTTAGAGTTTTGTTTTATTGCATGTATTTTTTTGTAAGCCACCTCAAATCTTTTGTTAGATAGATTTGTAGATCAAAACAACTTGGATTTGTGGTTTAGTTTAAGAAGAAATGAACATTTTGGTTTGGTTTTGGAGTTCAGCAAATTAGTGTGATTAGCTCTGATTTGAGGTTTACAGTTCTATTACATTAAAGTCCTTGGTATTTAATACATCAAAGGGCCTGAGAGCTTGCACTTAACCTCCTGTGTGTTAACACTACACAGTGCATTGCATGTCTGTTTCCAATGATCACTGGGTAAGAAGCTCTTGGAGATTCTGTCCTAGAATCTTGCTCACCCTTTAGGCATGGTGGGATGGATATATGAGACCCAATTTTCAAGCACAAAGTCATTGAAGAGTTGAGGAACGAAAGTGACCATACTTGCTCCAACATTTCCCTGTATTTTTGATTTTGAAGAGATGAAAGCCCAGATCTTCTGTATGCAAGAGGATACATGTCCTACTTTGCTCAATATTCTACTTCCTATTATAGCAATTCCAGAATCATCCACCAAGGTCACACTGAGAGGTTCTTATATCCTGCACCTGTCCACCTTTCCAGGAGTCAGGAACCTTCCCACCAGGGAAAGGAGAAGCTCTGGCTTGAGAGACAGCGGATAGCATAGTCTCCCCAGGGAGGAGGAAAGATCATAAACAAGGCTTGGGCTTGAATTCCAGAGCTTTGATTCTCCACATCGGCTCTGATGGATCCCCCAGGGAAGCCCCTGGATTCCATCAAAGACCACTAATTTATGTTAACACCTAGACAGAGGATGCTTGTTGGGGTGGAATCTGGCACACTGGGTTCTGGTTGCCGCAAGGACACTCGCTCTTAGTCAGACCTCATGCCAACTCCTTAACATCTCTGTGTCTTTATTTCTCCAAGACCCAACAGAAGGGTAAGGAAGCTGACAGAAAGGAATCCATTCATCTCGACCTCTGCTGTTTTTCAGAGACCATGTTTTCCACTTACCAGCCTCATCTTTTATTAGCTGCATGGCCTTGAGCAAATGCCTTCACCTCCCTGAGCCTTTGTTTCCTCATCTGAAAGTGGAAATGATCTATTGATCATGAAGCTAACAAAGCTTAAGGCTCAGGGCCCCTCCCTTTGTGCAGGTTTCCTCCAAAGCCCAGGAAGAGGGCTGACAATGTGTTCACTTGGTCGTATGTTTTGACAAAATTTGTAAAAGCAAGATATTTTAGTCCCAATTGGTCAAGACGACTGTCCCTTTCCATGTGATTTCCTCTCTCATACTTTGCCATAATCATTTTTGGAATCAGGCTAAGGTGAAGATGAGTTGGGTTACCTCTGATCTGAGTTTAGTTAAATATATTTGTATAGTTGTCTTTCCTTTTTTTTTTTTTTTTGACAGAATCTCGCTCTATCACCAGGCTGGAGTGCAGTGGCACTATCTTGGTTCACTGCAACCTCCACCTCCTGGGTTCAAGTGATATTCCTGCCTCAGCCTCCCAAGTAGCTGGGACTACAAGAGCATGCCACCACGTCCAGCTAATTTTTGTATTTTTAGTAGAGACGTTGTTGGCCAGGTTGGCCTCAAACTTCTGACCTCAGGTGATCTGGCTGCCTCAGCCTCCCAAAGTGCTGGGATTACAGGCATGAGCCACCATGCCTGGACTGTGTAGTTGCCTTTCTAGGGTAGGAATGGCTTCCAGGAATACTTCCACTTCTGCTCAAATACTCCTGTTTCCCCTTCAATAATCCCACTGTCCAAGACAGGGTATACCTAGAAGCCGTCTCGCAATATGAGAGTTTTCTAGAGTGCCTCACACCAGAAATATGTGGGTAGTGGAAGAGGAACAAAATTTGAAATATATGGAGTCAAAGCCTAGTCTGTGAAAAAAAGCCAAAAACAAACAAACAAACAAAAACTTCCAATCATCAGACATGTAAAACTGTAAGCAGGCAATTTGGTTTCTGTAGATATATAATTAAAATAGAAGTTTTTTTTTTCTCAGAAACATGCCCGGTAATTCAGCCTATGAAATTATAAAATCACCATTCTTTTTTTCTTCTTTGAATAGGAACCATGTAAAATAATCATTTATTAAGTTTTTGTTTGTAGAGCACAAATCAATAACAGAACTACAAACAGCTAGTATATTTTTGTGTGAATTTGCATGTTTTTGCATCTCAACTCTCAATTTTAAAAAATACTCAACCATGCTAAAGGAAAGACTGAATTATCTTTCTATTCTTTCCATAGGAAAGAATATCACATCTTTGTCACATGAAAAGATGATCAAAGAGTATGTGGCCAAAAATAGTGGAAGTATTATAGAGGAATGCTAGGCAATATTTTAATTTAAAATATTATGTAAATTTTATAGCTTTCATGATGTTTGCGGTATCTATCAGCTTTTTAAAATATGAAATATGTGTGATTTCTTTTTGTATACTAAAATATTCACTTTTGTACCCGATTTTTATTTGTGATTTCATAAGCCTCAGGGTATATAACCTGGCTACTCTTCTGAAAATGGGCATAATTACACCCACTTTGCAGACAGATGGGAAATGTTCTTGTGAGATGTGTGTAAGGGCTTCCCTGACCCAGGACTGGGCTGCTTAGTGGATAGCAGTTATTATTGTGATTATCATCACAGGAGATACTGCAAGAAGTTTCTGTCTGCTAGGAGCTTGGGGAGACCCTTCAGTACTCACAGTGTATTAACTAAAAGGAACGCTTTCATTCATTTTAAGAGCAGCAGCACCTGTTTCTGGGGAATATGAAACCTCAGTGCCCCGCTGCACTAGATAGCTATAGTTTTGCACCTAACTCTATCTATCCTCCTCACTCTTTTGAGAAATGTTCCTTTCTCCATACCAGCCTTGTGGCTATGACTCAGTCATCTGTGTTCCCTGGGACTCTTTCTACTTGGCTATAGTGATTGACCCAAAGTGACCAGATCACTGCTCTGTCTTGAAATTTTTGACCTTGACACTAGAGGGATCAGGTCTTTGTCCTTCTATGGTAGAGGATCTTAGAAGTGTGCTTTTGGTAACTGCTGATGACCATGTTCCCAGTCACAACTGTCTGAGAAGGTAAAGTCAGAAATCAGAGGAAAAGAGGCGTTCCAAATGAGGAGAGAGAGTCCTGGGGTGCTCAGCTCCCTGGTTCTTATGGCTCCTGAGTTCCCAGATATGCTCCTATATTCCCACAGTCATGCTACTTCTCTAATACATGCCTCTATTTTTTCCTAAAATAGTCGAGTTGGCTTTTAGATAAGACTCATGTCAGCCTACACCCTAGGAATAAAGGTGAGCTAGAAATGGGCCAGACATTACAAAGATTAAAACTCATTCTTGAATCAGCCCAATTCCTGTTTGAGCTGATTCTGTGCACTTCTATTATAATAGCCTGTCAGAAGCTAAAGAAAATCCTTTCTTTGGAGGAAAATAACATCATCTGCAGCTTCTAAAATTTTTTATACAGAAGTTTTCAATTCTCAATAAAAAGTTATTGGCTGGGTGCGGTGGCTCATGTCTGTAATCCCAGAACTTTGGGAGGCTAAGGCAGGTGGACCACTTGAGACCAGGAGTTCAAGACCAGCTTGGACAACATGACAAAACCCCGTCTCTACCAAAAATACAAAAATTAGCTGGGCATGGTGGCACTTGCCTGTAATCCCAGCTACTTGGGAGGCCGAGGCATGAGAATCACTTGAAACTGGGAGGCGGAGGTTGTAGTAAGCTGAGAGTACACCACTGCACTCCAGCTTGGTTGACAGAGTGAGACCCTGTCTTTAAAAAAAAAATTATCAGGCATACCAAGAAAAATATATATATATATAATAGAAACAAAACCATAGGTGATCTGAATATTAGAATAATCAGACATAGACTTTAAAAATTGAGATTAATGGCCGGGCGCGGTGGCTCAAGCCTGTAATCCCAGCACTTTGGGAGGCCGAGACGGGCGGATCACGAGGTCAGGAGATCGAGACCATCCTGGCTAACACAATGAAACCCCGTCTCCACTAAAAATACAAAAAAATTAGCTGGGCGTGGTGGCGGCGCCTGTAGTCCCAGCTACTCGGGAGGCTGAGGCAGGAGAATGGCGGGAACCAGGGAGGCGGAGCTTGCAGTGAGCCGAGATCCCGCCACTGCACTCCAGCCTGGGCGACAGAGCGAGACTCCGCCTCAAAAAAAAAAAAAAAATTGAGATTAATATATTCAAGAAAATAAATGACAAGTTGAACATTTTCACTAGAGAACTCAATCTTTAAAAAAGAATCACGTGAAAATATTAGACATTAAAAATATAATAATTGCAATTAAGAATAGAGGCAATGATTTTAATATCAGATTACATACAGCTGAAGAAAAGTTTAATGACCTGAAAGATGGATTTATAGAAAATATACAAATTGAAGCATAAAGGCTAAAACAATAGAAATGTTTAAAGCCATAAAATACATATGAAAATGGTGAAAAGATCTTTCTTACATGCAATTGGAGTCCAAGAAGGGTAGAAAAAAGAGATCAAGACAGAAATCATTTTTAAGAAGATAATAGCTAAACATTTTTGAAAACCTGGTAAAAAGTTCAAACTACAGATTAATGGATCACTAGGAACTCCAAGCCGAATAAATACAGAGGAAAAACACACCTCAGCACATCAGAGTAAAATTGCTGAAGGCCAAAGACAAAGAGAATTTTAAAAGTAGTTAGAATGAAAATGACACTTTATCATAAAAGAAGCAAACCAAGACTGGAAACTGAAATGATGTAAACCAAAAGACAATGGAATAACATATTGAGAGTGCTGGGATAAAATTACTGCCAGCATAGTTTACAGCCAGTGAAAATATCCTTTAAAAATGGGGCCTCAAAGACACTTCCAGACAAACAACAACAGAGAATTGGCTATCAAATGACTTGCACCAAAATAAATACTAAAAGGAGCTTCCTCACAAACTTCTTTTAGAAGTGCTAAAAGAAATACTATCCCAGAAAGATGCACAGAAATGCAGGAAGAGTTGACAAGCGATGGACGGGATAGATATGTAGATAACTCTAGATGAAGTTTGACTGCATAAAATCATGACAATATAGTTAATCCTTGAACATGAGTTAGAACTGCACAGGTCCAGTTATGCATGGATTTTTTTCTATAAAAGTTAAACACTGGCTGGGCGTGGTGACTCATGCCTGTAATCCCAGGACTTAGGGAGGCCGAGGCGGGCAGATCACGAGAACAGGAGATCGAGACCATCGTGGCTAACATGGTGAAACCCCGTCTCTACTAAAAATACAAAAAGTTACCTGGGCATGGTGGCCAGTGCCTGTAGTCCCAGCTACTCAGGAGGCTGAGGCAGGATAATGGCGTGAACCCGGGAGGCAGAGCTTGCAGTGAGCCGAGATCACACCACTGCACTCCAGCCTGGGCGACAGAGTGAGACTCCATCTCAAAAAAAAACAACAAAAACAAAACAAAAAAAAGTTACACCGAGTGTACGTGCCTCTCCTGCCTCTCCTTATGATGATGATTCACTTCTACTTAATAAATAGTAAATATATTTTGTCTTCCTTATGATTTTCTTCATGACGTTTTCCTTTCTTTAGCTTACCTTATTGTAAGAATACAATTTATAATACATATAACAGACAAAGTAAGTGTTAATTGACTGTTTTTGTTATCGGTAAAACTTCCAGTCAACAGTTGGCTATTAATAGTTAAGTTTCGGGGGACTCAAAAGTTAAATGCAGATTTTCAACTCCACAGTGGATTGGCACCCTGAATCGCTGCGTCGTTCTAAGGTCAACTGTGATAATGTCTTGTGGCATTTAAATACACATAGAATAAAAAATATTTGATAGCAATAACATTTAAATTTAAAGAGAGTAAATTAAAATAATAAAATTATAATGTCTTAATTTTACTATTCATAAACGGTAATAGTATTGTCATCTAGTAGGATTCAATAAGACGAGGATGCTCATAGTCATTGTTAAGAAAAGTCCTAAAAGAATAACATGAGAATGTAAACTACCAACATAATAGAGGGTAAAATTTAAGTAACAAATAAATGATTAATTGAAAAGAAGGCAAGAAAGTCAAGAGAGAAGAACATAAAACAGGTGGGCCAGATGGAAAACAGATAATGTGTTTGTACACATACATCTATAATTCAATATATGGGCACTCACATTAAAGGTGAATAAACTAAATATTCCTATTAAAAAGTAATGCTTGCAAAGCTCAGATTAAAAACAAAAGCAAAAACAGGATTACATGCTGCTTGTCAGAGACACATCTTAAATATAACGACCCTATGAGGCTGAATGAGTGAAAGGATGGACAAAAAACGTGCCCTGCAAATGTAGCTAAGCTATGTTATTGGCAAAGGCAACTTTAAAGCAGAAATAAAGAGGGACAGTAATAAAAATGATAAATGATAATAAAAAGCATCACTCTGCTGAAGACACATAATTCTAAACCAGTATGTGTCTCACAAAAAAATTTCAAAAATGAAGCAAAAACTGGCCCGGTGTGGTGGTTCATGCCTGTAATCCCAGCACTTTGGGAGGCAGAGGTAGGCAGATCACCTGAGGTCAGGAGTTCGAGACCAGACTCGCCAACATGGTGAAACCCCATCTCTACTAAAAATACAAAAAAAATTAGCCAGGCATGGTGGTGTGTGCCTGTAATCCCAGCTACTAGGGAGGCTGAGGCAAGAGAATTGCTTGAACCCAGGAGGTGGAGGTTTCAGTGAGCTGAGATCACGCCACCACATTCCAGCCTGAGTAACAGAGAGGGACTCTGTCTCAAGAAAGAAAAAGAAAAAAAAAAAGAAAAAACTGACAGAACTAAAAGGAGAGAGAGAGAAATCCAAAACTACAGCGGGGCTTTTAACACACATTTCTCAGTGACTGACAGAAAATAGCAGATGGAATCAGTGAAGACAGAGAGGACCTGAATAACACAATTAACAAACTGGGCTGACCTGATAACACAAAACACCGTACTCAACCGTTGCAGAAAATATTGAACTTTCCTGTCTCAGAGTCTCTTGGCTCTGATAGCCTTGGTTGGTTTAATTCTTTTTTCTTTTTCTGTTTGTGTTTCCACCATTGCCTCAAATCTTTTTTGAAATGAGTATCAATAAATAAATTTAAACAGACAGATAAATGGAAAGGCAAGGTGTGAGTTCAGGAGTCTGAGAACTACAGTTTTCTTTCTGGCTTCGACCTGTGTAAACTTGGACTTAAGGTTCATACGGGAAAATAGAAAAAATAATAGCAACTTTACAGGGTCCTGGTGAAGCTTCTATAAAATAGTGCAAGTAAAGTGGCCGTCCAGGGCTGCACAGAGCAAGCGTGCCAGCCACCCACGGTAGCTGTTATTATTATTGTTATTACCATTACTTTTGAAGAGAGCAGGTCTTTTAAATGATGAGACTCTGAACTTGCCTTCCATCCAAAATCCTCCAGGCAGGCAATCTGCTGAGCCAGCTTTTTTGCCTGCACATGTCTGAAGAACAGGAAAGAAAAATGGATCAAGCTGGCATTTTCTTCCAGCTCAGCTCAGTAAAAAGCTGTAAAAACAGGCTGCACGTGCCTCTGGGCCAGGCAGGGAGACATCAAGGACAATATCCCGGGGGCAGCGGGTGGAGGGGTTGGTGCTCACCACAGAACCAATGAGGATGAGGCTTTCCTGCTAACAAGGTCCTTGCAGAATGGCCATAAGTAAGATCATCTGGACTGGGGCAAGAGGTCTGGCTTTCTCTGAATCACACCAGGGAGGGATCAAAGACTGCCCCCATAGATTGGGTCAGCGTGGGATCCTAAATACTTTTAAAAAACGTAATACATCCAACTTTCCTTGGAAAACGTCTACTCATTCTTCAAAACCCTAGGTCAATAGGAAGCCTCTGTGAACTCTTTCCTGGTACTCCAGTGCATCGTCTCTCCCTGATGTGTCGCTTCTGCCTCAGCACCTACATTTTTTGTTCTTTTTTTTTTTTTTTTTTTTTTTTTTTTGGTGGTGGTGGGGATGGAGTCTCACTCTGTCACCCAGGCTGGAGTGCAGTGCTGCAATCTCAGCTCACTGCAACCTCTGTCTCCCAGGTTCAAGCGATTCTCCTGCCCCAGCCTCTCTAGTAGCTTGGATAACCCATCCCACCACCATGGCCAAGAAACCTACCACCATGGTCAACTAATTTTTTTATATATATCTTTAGGAGAGATGGGGTTTCCCCCATGTTGGCCAAGCTGGTCTCGAGCTTCTGACCTTAAGTGATCTGCCCATCTCTGCCTCCCAAACTGCTGGGATTACAGGCCTGAGCTACCACCCCTGGTCTCCCAGCACCTACTTTTATTGTGATCTTTTCACGCTGTTCTAGGATCACTGAATTACATATCTGTCTCCCTCAGCAGGCTGGAGGTTTATTATATCTGAATTTTCAGACCCGGCCCTGGACTGAGCTCAGAGTAGTGAAGGAATCAGAAAGCACACGTATGAGGGAATGAGCAAAAAAATGAAAAAAAAAAAAAAAGACTTTTATTCAGCAAAGATATTTTTGGTCCATGTAATGTGCCATACACTGCTAGCTAAATGTGAGGTACAAATCAATGAACAGAAACAGACAAGTCCCTGTCCTCATGAAGCTGATGTTCTAGGGAGGAAACAGGCAATAACCCAGTACACAAACAAACAAACAAACAAACAATAAATAAATAAACAAAGGTAAGTATTTGTGATAAGTGCCACCTCTGGGGCCCTGGCCTGTTCAGATGATTACCTGTTCTATCTTCAGGTAGAGGGCTGGATTAGTGAGAGGACTCTTTAGTTATTATTTGGGCATTGCATTTGGAGGGTGAGTGAACCTCTTCAATATCCCTGATTTTTCTATACCCTAAAATGTTCAAAATAAACAAAGCACAGTCCTATTAAAGAAGCGGGTAGCTCAGAGTTTAGCAAACCCTAAAACACTTCGGACAGAGATGGCAATTACGTACCTCCACTGCCTACTACCAGCCCTTGGGCAGACATTGCTAATGGATCATAGCACTCTTTCCAGCTGAGCCTAGGTTCCTTCTCCGCCTAACACTTCAGGCAGCCACAACCAATCAACCCCAACTTGCACGCAAGTTGAAACCTCTCTACACCCCTAGCCTGGGGCATTATTATATCTCCTTTCTGGCTGAGAGAGTGTAGTGCTGTGGCAACAACTTCAGGGGAAACCAAATCCCTGAACCGATCTTGGCAGTGGCACTTAAAAAAAAAAAAAAAAATCTGAGAAGAAGAATTGCTTTTCAAATATTTGGTTTCCAAACATATTTATTTGCAACTCCAAGTCTACTGACCATATGCATTACATCTGTTCTGGATTGGGATTCAAACAAGGTTTCTGATTTATTAGCTTTAAAAAATACATCTCTAGGTACCTCTGCACAAAGATGCCCATGAAAGAAGTCTCAGACTCACAAAGACACATTTCCCTCTCCCCATAGGAGTCAAGAGTATTTAGGACCCTAAGGTGCATGAACAAATCCCATTGCTTAATTTAAAAGAAGGAGAAAAGGGCCTCTGTTTGACAGCTTCCGGTGCCTTAATTCACATAGTCTCGCTGAGCCTTCACAGCTCTGCAGAGGTTGTGCCTCTCTCCTGGGGCTGCCTAGGCTCAGGCGAGTTTGCCAGGCTCTCCTGGGTGGCCCCTCTCTGCAGTTCCCTGTGGGGAACATGGCCTTTCCCCTTCAGCCCTTGAACTTGCCCCAGTGGGTCCTCTGGGTCCTTGCGCATGGTTGCACACGGCTCCTCTTCTGCCATGGCCTCCTTGCTTAGCCCCCTCTTCTCCTGGGGAGGGCAAGAGGAAGCGAACTGGCTCTTACTGTGTCCCAGCCAGCGGTTATCCATCCGACTCAGGCAAGCATTTGGATCTCTCGCAGTCTCACTTTTCTCATCTATGAAATGGGAATGAGAGTAACCTCCGTCTCTCTGGTTGCCACGATGATATGATGAACTGATTGAGATCAACAGTGCAGCTCATAGGGGCTGCTGGTAAATGATGGGTCTGCAACGGGCCTATGGCTGTGTGAACGGGTTGATTTCATTTTCACAAGAAGCCAATAGACTGGGCTCTCATGCATTGGGGTGCATTCGAATCACCCCAGAACCTTGTCGGAAGACACATTTTCTGATCCCACCCACGGAGTCTGATTCAGACAGTCTGAGACAGACTGAGAATTTGCTTTTTTAACCAGCACTCCAGGAGGTCTGGACTGGAAGTCTCTTGACCACCCCTGAGAAACACTGTACAAATAAAGAGAATCTCACCTCAGCTTTGCAGATAAGGAAGCTGAGGTTCAGAGAGGCATAACAACCTGAGCCAGGCCACGGGAGTAAGGAGCTGAGCTGGGATTTGAACCAGGACTGTCTGATTCCCACTGGGGGATATTTTTGTCTGAGGAAAATCCCTGCCCATGGTGAGCCCTTCCTTCAGCCTGCGTGTCCTTTGGCACATCCTCTATCTCTTCCCATGTCAGCCTCTGCCTAGAGAGAACCTGGCCACTGCGGAACATGCTGACCAAAGGTGGCGTAAAATCAAGGCACTGTCGCTCGCTAGCTGCATGACTTTGGGCGGCTGTTTAGACTCCCACAGCTGTGGATCTGGGATTCTGATTGCCCTCCGCTTGCCAGTCCACCCTTCTCCACCTGCCTCAGCGGGCTCCCTTGCCCCCAGCCTCTGCTGGGTCCAGTCAAAGAGGGGCAATAGCAGGAGACTGGCCGGCAGGAGGGAAAACAGGTCAGAGTGCTTTCCTCCCAGCCTCTCTTGACAGGCTGTGACTCATTACGAAGGCTACAGCTTCTGCTGGATGGCCCTCCCTCTCTCCACGCAGCAGGTCTGTGGGTTCTGATGATCACACCTTCTGCTGTCCCTCCAATCCTAGGGTTTGCAACAGCTCCCCACTGTTGCTCTCCTGGGAGGACTTCAGCAGCCCTGTCCATTCCCCTTCACCTGCCACCGTTGTAAAAAGCCCTCCAGTGACCCCCTTCTCAATTCCCCACGCGAGTAGCCATCTGTTCCTGGACCCTGCCTGATGCAGTTTCTATAGCACAAGTAGAATCCTGAGAACTCCATCAGGGTCTGGCAAAGTGTGGCCTGTGGACCAAATCTGGCCCACCACCTGTTTCTGTAAATAAAGTTTTATTGGAATGCAGCCATGTTAATTCATTTATGTTTTGTCTATGACTGCTTTCACATTACAATGGTGGAATTGAGTAGTTGTAACAGAGACCGTATGGACCTCAAGCCTAAACTTTTGACTCTCTGACCCTTCACAGAAAGTTTGCGGAACCCTGAACCCCATCCTAGAATAAGCTAGTCGGTGACAAGCCCCCGGGCACAGTGCCCAGCGCATGGTAAACTGTGGTAAGGTCTGGCTCTTCTTGCCTGGGTACAGTGGCAGCAATGCGTATTCTCTCAGCCAGAGAACTTGGGAGCTGGAAAGGGGTCGGGGAGGGCTACCATCTGCTTTGTCGGGTGCTGGGTCAGAAAAGCCTTTTAAAAAGCAAGGGTTCTTGGTGGCTTGCCACTTCGTGTGCAGGAATCAGCTCTTCCTCATTCTTCCTCTCGGCACCTAGCTCGGGGCTCCCAGCAGAGTCAGCATCTATAAATGTTTGCTGTTAGATGAATGAATTCAATTAACCACCCATCAATTGGGGTGGAACTTTGCAGAGACCCAGCTTTTATGCAAATCGGCCTCCTTCAGGGATGCTGCAGCTGTCGCCAAGTCTTATCGGCTTTTCCACCAACACTGATTTCTGAAATCCACCGTTTTCACTGTATCCCATTGGCCACCTCCAGGCACCGCTTTCCTTGGTGGTCTTCCTACTTTCAGGCTCACCCCTGCAGGCTGCTTCTGCATAGCCTTCAAAATCATGTTTCTAACACATAAATCTGATCATGCCATTCCTGTTCTAAAAACCTGTCCATGGCTCCCCACTGCCTGCAGATGATCTCATCTCTGCATGCCTCAGCACAGCAGGCAATGCCCATCTCCATCGAACTCTGTTCACAGACCCTAGCTCATCTCTCGCTTCCCCCTCCCCTCTCCTCCACATTATGTTCCAGAACCCTGCAATCTTTCCGGGACCCCAGACATACCTGGATCTTTGTCACCTGCTCCCTGGAGCTCCCATCTGCACCTCTGCTCCATGCCAACTCCTACTCATTACTGGGGCCTTCTGGGGCTTCATCTCTTCTAGGGAACTAAATTGCTTTCCTCCCAGTTGTACTGGGCATTTCTCTGGAGCTCTCCAGTATCTTGTGCTGTTCTCTTTGGAAACTTGGAATGTGTCTACCTGTTGTCCTCCCGTGCTGTACTATAAGCTCTGAGCAACGGGGCTATTCATGGTGGTCATCCCCCTGGCTGCAGGACACAAAGGGCGCTCAACCAATGAGAGGCCCCTTCCTCCCTCAGCCCAGGCCCTTCCCACCGTTTTGTCCTGTTGTATCCTCCTGAATACATATGCCCAAGTCTCCCAATCCTTGAGAAGCTACAGGATTCATCTTTTGGGGTGGAGGGGTACATGTTTGTACCTAGTTTCTGCCTAAATGCTTGAAAAGTCTTGCAAAGTCCAAAACAATGGCTGGAATGAAAGCTACATTATTTAAACATTAAATTGAAACATATTATTTCAAAGAGAAGCAGCCACTCATTTGAATTTCAGAGCTTCTTGGGAAACCCGCCTGCAACCCCAGACAATCCACATGTCCTTTGTGTGGGTCCAGTCCCTCGTATGGGTCTGAACTGGAAATCCAGCTTTGTTCTGAGAATGAGGTGACAACTCACCCCTTAGCAATTTTTGCTTTCCTTTCTCCATGAAAGATCATGTCAACCACAGAAGAAGTATAAAAGGGCATAACTTGGGTGGTTGGTGGGGAAAAGGTGGTATTTAGCCACTTAATGAGGGTCAAGTGACTTCAGCGGCCAGGAAGGAAATGTAAATGAGGGCAGCAAGATGTGGAGCCACAGGGAGGGAGGGGCCTAAGGCAGAGAGGGGGCCTGCGGCTCACTTTCGGGCTTCAGTACTGGGATCTTTCACAAGAAACCAGAAATACGGATTTTTTATAAGAAATCTGGGTTTTTGATGTCAGCAATGAATTCAAAAACTGAAGCCTGGAGGAGGTCAAACAAACCGCTTCAGGTTGAACTCAGCCTGCTAGGCCTAGGTTTGCAACCTATGGTCTTCTCTTTACCAAACCCTTGATGCTTGATTTGCTTAGGAATCCTCTCACCATCCATTTTCTTACTAGCCCCATCTCACAGATGGGGGAGCCAAGGCTCAGAACCACACGCACAGAGCCACTGGGAAGGGATTAGCTGTGTATGATTCAAACCCAGCTCTGTCTGATTCCAAAACCCTGGTCCCTTCCTGGTGGCTGAGGCTGTGGCAGGGCCTGCCCTGGGGTTTCAGGCCCAGAGAGTGGACTGGTGCTCTGCAAAGCCCTGCTCGTCTCCCTGCCAGCAGCTGGGGTGGAGGACCCCTTTTGTGTGAGCTCAGCATCTGGTTGTCAAATGCAGGCTGGCTGGGCTCCATCGTCTGGCTCCGTGTGAGAAATGGGCGCTTTAAACATGCAGATGCAGCTGGTGGGGCAGGCAGGCCCTGAGAGAGGCTTCAAGGTTGACATATGCCAAGGCAGGTTCAAGATGGGAGGGGACAGAGGGTCTTGCTCTCCCAGTCCCGCCCCATCTCCCGGCCCTTCTCTCCGCTGTCTTAGTGGGCTGTCTGTCTGTCTGCTTGTCTCTCCTGACTCCTCTTTCCTTCTCTTCCTTTGTCTTCTCCCCTCCCTGTCTTCCAGCTCTCAGCTCTCCCCTCCAGCTTCACTCCCTTTACTTTCCCTTCTTTCTCTGTCTCTCGTTGCCTCCATCTCTGTCATTATTCCTCCTTTTCAAGCCCTCTCTGTCCTTTCCTTTCCCCCTCACAGTTTTCTCTCCTTTTCCCACCCATTGTTCTTTCTTCTTTGCCCCCTCTCCCTCCATCTCTCAGAATAACATGCAAAAACCTTTCACTCCTGACTTCCTTCCCACATTCTCACACAAAGAACAAATAAAGAGAATGTCACCAACAAGCACCAACCACTGCGTTTCAATAGACCCTTTGCTCTTAGGAGAGGGACAGATGAATTTCTAAAAGAAAAAAATTTTTCTCTCTCTCTCTGACATATTCATGACTTGGCATCCTATAGCAAGTTAAGTATTTTTCCAAACACAGCTAAACTGGTGTGCAGAAAGCTAATGAATTCTGCTAAAAGAAGCTTTCATCTGCAAGTCACTAAAATGTTCTGTTGTTTATTCCCCACCATTTCTTTATTTCTCCATAGTCCTCTCCCCCTACACACACACACGCACACAAATACACACACACACACTCATATGCACCATCCCTCTCACATGCTCACACACATTTCCTTATTGCCATTCCTTTGAAGGGAGAAAAATTCCGGATCCCAAATCTCTGGCAAGGTTCTCCTACAAGATCCTCAGGAAAAGGGCAACCAGTTTTTGCTTACTGCCTTCTGAATTCCAGGGGACCCCTCAGCCTTGGCTCGGGCCCTCCCAGCACCCCTGCCAGGAGAATAGGCAACCAGCCATACAGGTGAAGAGCCTGCAGGTCAGAGAGGTGAAGTGACTTGCCCAAGGCCACAAAGACAGGCTAGAGTTGAAAGTCGAGGTCAAAGCACTCCACATGGCAGTCTGGAAATTCTGCGGGTAATTTCTGAGCGCCAGAAATAAGCTTTTGAAGATCTCCTTTGAGTAAAGCTCATGCATTACTGCACCCAAGAGTATTTCCTCCCCTCCCACAGATAATAGCAACATCAGGAATTTTATCCAAGTTTCATTTGCCTCATACCCAGTGCTTCATCTCACCCTTACCTAACTCTCGGAGATCAGGAGGATGGGGAAGGTTCTACCTCCATTTTGCAGGCAGGTAGACTGAGCCTTGCAAAGGTAAAGTGACTTTTCCAGGGTCCTTGGTTGATTGGCATGAGGGCAGAGGCTAGAACTCATGTTTCCTGTGCCTTACTATGTATGTGGGTATCAACACCTGAGTGGGAGACCATAGACAGGAGAGGTTTTCAGAGTGACACTACGGGTAATTTTAAAAAATTCTAATCTTGTTTTGTCGGTTGCAAACATCATTTATTTGACCTTTGACCTCAGTTTCCACGTCAGTCAAATAGAGATAATAATTGCTGCAGGATTCAATGTCAGAAAAGGAAAGAACTTGGATTTCAAACAATTCTGAATTTTAAAAACAGCAACCATTCCATAGACCCTGTAGGAGACATTGCTAGTGCTCACGAATGGCTTGCTTGCCTCTCTGTCTGGGTGCGTGAAAGGCTGCACCTCCAGCCTGCTTGGCTGAGCAGGGCCGGGGGACTCGCTTTGACCAATGGGTGTGAGCAGAAGTTACAAACATCACTTCAAAAGCATTTAACTGCTGGCTTGAGAACCCCCTCCTTCTCTCTCTTCGTCTTTGGCATTGACTGAGAAGACTTCCTGTTCCAGACGATGATGTAGAAGATGGTGGAATGTCCTTCCGCCGGGACTGTGGAGCTGTTGCATAGAGAGCAGTTGCCCTGTTCTCTGGCCTAGACCCAGAACAGACTCTGCAGAGTGAAAATGCAGCTTTGTGTGCGAGCCACTGAGATTTGGGGTTATCTGTTACTGCAGCATAACCTAATTTATGGCAGTTAATAGTCACTTACATGTGGGCATGTAAGTTAAGGGAGAGTCTCTTAAAATGACTCAAATTAGTTTGCTTCCAGATTACCCGTGGCAATGAGGGACACAGCCTACTTACCTGCTAAAAAACCCCTTGCCCCTCCTTTCCTGGCCTTGTTTTCTGGCCTGGTCTTCTCCTACAAGCCTGGGGCAGTCTTCTGCTGAGTCCTTTCTGATTCCTGCTCACAGAAGGGAGACCACTGGGGAGTTTTCATGTCCTACCCTTGACCTCCTACCCACCCCATGTACTCCTGTACCTGCTCAGGCCTCAGCGCCCCTCACCTGGACCACAAAACTCCTCCCTGGCCCCCTGTTCCAAGTCCTCCCCTTCCTGTCCGTTCTCCACACTGCCCTTTGGTGATTTATCCAAAACACTATAGAAATTCGGTCATTCACTGCCTAGAACCCTCCATGGCTCCCTTTTACCCTCAGGATAAAGACCAAGTTCCATAACTGAGCTCTTCTGGATCTCATGCCTTCAAAACTTAGTTGAAATGTTCCCTCTTCCTTGACTGTTTGACTCTCACACACAATTTTGTAATTTCGTTGTTTACACATCAATATCCCCCACTAGACTGTAGGCAACTTCAAGGGCAACATGAGGGTTGAGTCCAGAATTTGCCCATAGTAGGCAATGAAGAAATGTTTGTTGAGTAGATCAATAAATAAATGATCTAAATTGAGTTCTGGTTCTTCTGTCAACTGAGTGTATGATTCTGGGCAGTTTATTCCTCCCTCTGAGACTCAGTTTCCTCATCTGTAGATTGGGGTGAATAAGATTTTCCTTGCCTGTTACATTATCTATAGTTTTTAAACTCCAGGCCCTTTTGGAAGGGAGACTATTTGCAATTCCAGGGGATGTGGGATCACAGCATACCATGTCTGAGGATTTTGGGGGAGAGCAACGAGATAATTGATGCAAAAATGCTTTAGAGCCTGCACAAAGTTAAAGGATTATTGTTCAGATTCAGTCCCTGCCTTTGGAGCTCACATTCTAGAAGGGAGATAGAAACACATGGGGTGCATTCTCTTCTCACCCACCCTAGTCCATAGCAGGCATTACAAATCAATCACTGCACTTTAAGCAGGCATCTCCAATTAATCATATCGAACTGAGAGATACAGTCTATTTGCCATTCTGGCTACAGAAGGAGAAGCAATCTTCCCAATCCCAGACAACCATGTTAAGTGCCTCATTGACACCGGAGAATCAAAACCTCAGCCTCTGTTTATTGAGCACCAGCTTCAAGCCTGGTCCTTTCCCCACATAATCTCTTCTAGTCTTCATGACGACCCTGCAAGTTGGAGACTATTACTCCTGTTTCACAGGCCAGTCTCTGAGACCAAGACCTGGGGCTGCTGACCCCAGTCCATCCATCTGAACCTGAGTCTGTCTCCAAAGGACATACTCTTGCCACCTTTCCACACTACCTCTGTCAAACAGGAGTGTAGCAGGTAGGCAGGGGCCAAAGATATCAGCGGAGCCATCCACAGGGCTGTAGAGAGAACTAACACACAGCTACCCCTTTTCCGGCAGGAATTTTTCGTTCCTGCTATATTCAGAGGGTCTGCCAGGACTGGAGTCCGTCTATTGGGAAAGGCAGCACATGCTATTTTGATATTGAACCCGTGCCCACGGGCCCAGTGATGGACAAGCCTTTTACACATCTCAAAAATAAAACTCACAGAGTCATTTTCAGCTTGGCCCAAGCTGTGGGCACAGCCCCAGAGGCCCTGGCTCTGCTAATTCTCTCATCAGCCTAATAGGAGAACAATTATCACAGTCAGGATACAAATTTAGCTCCAGACACTTCTCTGGGAGCTCAGAGGGCTTGTGACTTATGGCTTCATTTTAAAGAGGAGCAGATTGTTGACACAAACTCTGGGTAGTTCTCATTTTTCTCAAGGAACTAAGCTGTACTTGCTGTTAATGGTAGAATCATTAGGTCATGGCTGAGGTCCACAAGAGGATAGGAAACCCAGCAGTTTGGATGTAGGCTGAGCTATCTATAATTAACCTAAGAGCCTGTTTATTTGACTTTCTCAATTACAGACTCATTTAAATAGCATTAAAAATAAAAGATGAGTCCCAGGAGCAGCAGAAGAAACATAAGGATGCTCGTTTGTCCAAGATTTCATGGGACACTATTTGAATGCATAAAAAGCCACTGATAGAGCAGCCACCAGGAAAACTTTCTTTAAAAAACTTTAAATTGAGGCAAAAGAAAAAAAAAAAAAGAAAAAAAATGCAAACACGAGCATAATTGAGCACCCGCAGGCATGTTTTATAGCAAAGTCAAATGATCAGGGTTTGGATGTCAGCTCTGCCATGGGTTGGATGAAACTTGTGCGAGTCATCTAATCTCTGGAAACCTCAGTCTCCCCCTTGGAGGATCAATGGAAAGAGGTCAGCTGATATTGATTACCATCATAGCTAACACGTCTTGAGCATTTACATGCCAGGCATTGTTCTACGCCCTTTATTTAGAGTAACTCATTTAGCTCTTACAGTTCCACGATGAAATAAGTGGTATTATCACCTTCCATTTTACAGATGAGGAAGGTGAGGCACAGAATAGTTAAGTGACAAAGCAACGCTCAAGGTACCAGTGCGTGGAGTGTGGAAGCTGGGATTTGAAAGCAGGCAACCTGGCCCCAAAGTCTATGTGTATAACCTCTAGTCTACCCTGCCCTGGGGAGAACCTGCACCACCAGAGGCCCTCAAAACGTGATTAAGTTGAATCTATTGTTTTTTCCTTTGTGTTCCAAGTGTGACTTTCTGATGGTTGTGCACATTTTTCTATCTGATATAAATAGCTTTTTTATTTTTCTCCCTCTGTCCTGCCTCCAAATATCAGTGACTACTGGAGAGAAAATAACTGTGTCTGGTTCATGGTGACAAGGTCAAGGCTCCTTCGGAGAGGGCTTGTTGGTGCTGTCTCCGTCCTGCGCTGAGAAATCACGGCATTTATTTTAAGCTGAAACATTCTTATATTTAAAGCTTGTCATCAGGCTGAAGTTTGTTTATTGCATTCCATAATTATGATGAATATATTTTAAATAGAAAAAGATTTGAAATGTAGGACAGCTGCAAAAAATATGGTGTCAATCACTGAAAATCAGCCCACATCTGGAGTTAGAACTTGGGTGGGAATGGCTTGTTTTGCATTTTTATGACCAGATGCATCCAGATTAGATGTACCTTATAAACTTCACCCAGACAACTGTCAGGGCCAATCAGCCTTAATTGAATGCGACATTTTCTCCACCAATCGGCCCTGAGCCCAGGCCAAGAATCCCCCCTGTATCACGCACAGGCCCTGTGTGAGCTCTGCTCGCTGTGCACATCGGATCTGTCAAACGCAGGCCAAATTAAATACTGGACTTCATTCCACAATGACTTCCAATTAGAGCAGAATGAAGTCTGGAGGGCTTTGAATGCCCCCCTTGGCCCTGTTACTTGGAAACACAATCAGTGGAAAAAGGGGAGCCAAGAGGTCTGCTGCACCCCCATGCTGTGCCCTGTGCATTGTGCACTTAATATGTGCCAACCTCATGCATTGAGCACTTACTGTGTGCCAGTGATCATGACTGGCCCCTTACATACACTCTCCCTCTTAGTCCTTCCGACAGCCCTGCAAGGTGGGCATGACGCTCCCACTCGACAGGCCAGGAAACGGAGGTTCAGAGAGATGAATGGAGGGTCTGGCCCAAGTTTGCAGGCCAAGAAAGCTTGAATATTCTCATCAGCTGGCTTCATTTGGCTAATGGTGGTTGTCAAACTCCCATGGGGACATTTGGATGCATGGGAGGGCATTTTGGTTTGTTCCAATGACTGGAAGGGCATTACTGGCTCCAGTGCCAGGGACCCAGGAATGCGAAACCTCTTGCAATAGGGAACAGAGCCAAGGAGTAAAGAATGGTCACCTCATCCTCCCCATCCCCGTCCATTTATTATCTCTTGATCTGGCCCCACACAGGCTGGCAATTAGCAAGTATATCATTCAGTTTGCAAATCAGGAGGCTTTGAGAATATTTTCTTATTCCAGATTTCCCTAGACATCGCATGTTGATGCACAACCAACAGCCAAGTGCCAAAGATTGCAATGGAGAAGGGGAAAGAGGACAAGCGGAGAGAAGGAGGAGGATTTCATCTGTTCCGAGGGAATATCCAGTAAATATCACCTCTCAAAATTATTATCAAGGGCATCATTATTACCTCGAAGGTTTGCAAATCAAGGCCGAATTCTGCTACAGATATGTGTGAACAATAAAGTCTTCGCAATCTAAGATTTCTACTTCCCAAACCAGAACTAAGGCAGTCTCTTAAAGGAGTAATCAATCATAATAAGAATAAGATTGTCTCATGCTACAGCTCCTATTCCATGAGCTTAACGTATTTCATCTCCAATCCTTACAGGAATCCTGTGATGTAACAACTATTATTCTGGCCTTTTCAGAGATGAAGAAACTGAGGCTCAGAGAGGTCAAGGGACAGCCCAAAGTCACACAGCTAGCAGGAGGCAGAGCCGTATTTTGAGTCTGATTCAATGAACTGGACTCATTTTCTGAACCTTGAACTCCAAAGAAATCATAGCTAGTTTTGGTGACAAAATGCAAACCAAAAGTGTTATTTTTTCTTAAAATTGCCTCTTGAACTGGTTTGAATGAAAATCCAAAATGAACATTTACTTAACTATTAAACCAGAGAAGGACTGGAACATCAAAATCTTGGCAAGAGCAAGCATAAATGGAGGTCTCTCCACCAGCACGCCTGGTTTTAACAAGTACCATCATTTGTGTCTAGTTCTGGGTAACAAAGAGATTTCCACAAGTCAGCAGCCTACGATGAAAAGATGTTGCTGATCTGGTTACAACAAACTCTATTAAGTAAAAAAATTCCATCTGACAGACGTTTTCATCAGTCCCTCTCCCTACTGGAGACACTCTCCTCAATAAGAATGTAAGTTTGGGATTTGTCCTTTTGTGAAATGAAAATGAAATTAATCAAGAATTTACAGAAAGCTTTCACTCACCAAGGTTGCAAACTCAGAGGCCGCCAGGGGCCAGCCAGGTGAGTGGAACAAATGGAGTCTGAGCATGCTGTGCAATAGAGAGTGGTGTGGACTGTGGCAAACTGAAGAGCCCAGGCTGGGGCCAGCTGCAACTCAACTCCAGCCATTTATTTCATAGTGACACTAGATTGGCAGGTTTTTTGACTTTTCAAGGGAACATGGGATTTTGGTATAATGTTTCCTGGTAGCGGAAGGTTGATAAGAAGTTTGAAAATAAATGTATGAGACAAACTAAAAATGCCTGTGTCCCAAAGTCGCCTGTGGGCTGCTGATTTATGATCCCTGATACCTCACACCTCCTTGACCCTCACAGCCTCCTTGACCTCATAGCCTCCTTGACCTTGGCTATGAGGGTGGGCACCAAGAGCATCATCATGTAATGGTGGAAGAAATGGGTTCAGAGAGGGCAACTATCATGCCCAGAGTCACACCATGGGACTCTCCTATGGAACACAGAGGCCTGGTATGGGTACCAACGACCTCGCTTCAAATTATCTAAAGCCTTTGACAAATTAAACAAAACCCATGTTGGTATTTGTTCTTCCAAAAGCAGTCCCTCTTCTGACTTCTTTTCTGTGTGTCTTGAGTCTCCCTCTGCCTTTTTCTTATAAGGACACCTGTCATTGGATTGAAGGCCCACCTGGATCACCCAGGATGAATTCATCTCCAGATCTTTAAGTTAATAATATCTGCAAAGACCCTTTTCCCAATTACAGTCACATTAACAGGTTCCAGGGGCTAGGACATGGACATATCTCTGGGGAGACAGCCACCATTCAACCTACTACATATTCCTTCTCCATTTATCTGCTTCTTAAATTTAAATTTGTGTTTAAATTCAGGACTCCCAACCTGCTGTATGATGGTGGCACCCCAATATAAATAGCCTGCTGGGATGGTCCTCACCCAGATGACTAGTTGATGCCCTTCCTGTACTGTTGATTGCCTTAAATGACTAATGGTGTGAAATGATAGTGTCAAGCCAGGCATGGTGGCTCACACCTCTAATTCCAGCACTTTAGGAGACTGAGGCGGGTGGATTACTTGAAGTCAGGAGTTTGAGACCAGCCTAGTCAACAAGGTGAATCCCTATCTCTACAAAAATATGAAAATTAGCCAGGTGTGGTGACACACGCCTGTAATCCTAGCTGCTTGGGAGACTGAGGCACGAGAATTGTTTGAACCCGGGAGGTGGAGGTTGCAGTGAGTGGAGATCACGCCATTGCATACCAGCCTGGATAACAGAGCAAGACTGTCTCAAAAAAAGAAAAGAAAAGAAAAAATAAAAGAAATGATAGTGTCCTATTTGCATTTTTCTAGAAAAACATCCTTCCAGACTCCCAGAAAGAAAAGCCATGACACCGTGGCACTGGGATGATGGGACCAGCGCTTGCCAGCGAGCAGCACAGCCTGTCCAAATTAGACTACTTGGCAGAGGGAAGTGCTTCAGAAAGCTAAGGCTCTCTCGCTTGGGTCTACTGGTGTCAACAGTCACCAGCCCAGAGAACAGTATTTGAACAGCTCAAAAGTATTATCTTCAAAAACTGCACATACACAATACTGGACTGATAAGAAAGTTCCCTCCAGTTTCGTTCTGGAAAAATGCCCAAGTAGCCACCATGTTTGTCACTGACAGGCGATGAAGGGTTTTCCTTTCCCCTTTTTTGCTGCTTGTGCACTCTTACTAATTCAAGGAGCCCAACCAGCAATAGAAAACAGTATGTTACAAGCAACCAGCTTTAAAGAAAGGTTTTATCTTTCGATTAACAGGAGATTTTTTTTTTTTCTTTTTTGAGACAGAATCTCACTCTGTCACCCAGGCTGGAGTGCAGTGGCGCGATCTCAGCTCACTGCAAGCTCCGCCTCCCAGGTTCACGCCATTCTCCTGCCTCAGCCTCCCGAGTAGCTGGGACTACAGGCGCCCGCCACCGTGCCCGGCTAATTTTTGTAGTTTTAGTAAAGACGGGGTTTCACCGTGTTAGCCAGGATGGTCTCGATCTCCTGACCTCGTGATCCGCCCATCTCGGCCTCCCAAAGTGCTGGGATTACAGGCAAGAGCCACCGCACCCGGCCAACAGGAGATTTTTTAATAGGGGGAGGACACACAGGAAACAGGCATTCTGGGAAACAGCTTTGAGGGATTTGGGCTCTGAAAGGAAAGAAACTGGGGTGGAGGTGGGGGCTGAAGTCTGCTTGCTGGCCTCTGCTAAATTCAGGATGAGAGTGAGGGCAGAGCCAGGTAACTGAGAAGTGAGCATCCTCACTGTCTACAAAGTACTTTCACAACTCTTGTTTAAGCCCAAGACAGATGCCATGGGAGCCGGTTGGAATGGAGGTAAAAGCGCTGGGGACTGAAGTTCCGGCAGTTCTACCCACTGAGCTGTGTGACCTTGGGCAAGCGGTTGGCCCTCTCTGAGCCTCAGTGTTCTCAGCTATGAAATAGGGACAATAGCAGTACATATGCTGCACCTTCAATAATTATTTCACTTCTAAACTAGAAAATGGACTGTCACTTTGTGGAAGGGTTTTTTACTTTGTAAAGGAAATTGCTGCAGCACCCATGAACATGACCTTGCATTTGTAATAATACCTACAGTTTCTCAAGAGATTAGTTATTGCATGGACACACAAGGAGACCTCCCACACCTAGAGAGGGCTTTCCTCTGTATCCAACCCCCATCTGCAAATTCGGGACGTCAATAATAATTGCAAGCTCTCTGAGCTGTGTGAAGACAAACTGAGAGGATAGATGGGGTAGCAGTTAAGATGCCTTTGTTAGTAGAAAGACACAAGTAATGAAAACCTGATCTCAAATTCAAGGGTGGCTTTAAATTTCCTTAAAATTTATGATCTCATGTAAGAGTTTCAGAGGCACAGTGGCTTCATGGTGGGTTGGATCCATAGTTCAATGTTGTCATCAGAGGCATAGGTTTCTCCATCTCTCTGCTCTGTCATCTGCAATGATGGCTTCATTCCCAAAATCCAAACGAGAAGGCACCAGAAGTCCCAGGCCTCACATCCAAGTAGAGCAATGTCCAGCAGAGGACCAAGTGCCTCTTTCAGCAGCTCACTGTTCGATGGGAGGCGGCTATGTCTAGCAGCAGACATGCTCTTGCCTCTGCTTAGGTAGAGTTAAGTTATCTGATGATTCCTGACCTGATTATTGTCAAGGTACAAAGGATAGCCTGGAACTGGAGAGGGGTCAACCTCTTCCGAAGCATATGGCTCTGTGGGAGAGGGAATCACTTATGCGAAAAAGAAGAGAAAGTATCTTTGTTGGGTTCTTCTCGAAGCAGAACTTACACTTGAACTTCCTCATTTGGAAACAACAGCAGGAGAATGAGGAAGTGGAACAGAGGAGAGCTTTTGTCAAGCCAGTTGCCACTGTGGGTAACTGCAGCTGAGTCCACTGAGAAACCTGGGAGACAATGTGGAACACACCTTGGAGGTAACCCAATCTAGGGCCAGGAAGCTGAGGTATTTTTCCACAGCACCCTATTTACCCTGAGTTCAGGGCTACTTCCTTCTAGTACATTAACCAGCACTTTAACGTTGCCCTGAGTTCAGACCTAGCAAGTTTCCACAGATAGAAAAAACACCTGAGGCAGAGAATTGCAGGTGTTTGCAGGTGGAAGGGCGATGGGTGGGGCATCGACAGCACCTGAAACAGGGGGATGGTGCCTGGGTTGGCAGCCAGCAGCAAGAACCCTTTTCAGTTAGAGAAAACAGAGTCCATCTTCTTAGCATGACCAAGACAGGCAGCCCTTCTTGACACGAGCCACAAGATGTCCAGGACATATTTGTCACTTGAATAATAGAATTTTTCATGAACTCCTCAAAGGCCCAAGGTCTCATCTCATCACATGCAGACTGACAAATCCTTCCAGATCTTTCCTCTCTGTTCTTAGGTCATCTCTCCTGGGAGTGCCCTTGAAACCACTAGGATTCTAAAGCAAAGAAAATAACACGAATAATAATAATAACAATAATAGCAGAGGCTGCCACTTTGAGCACCTACCAAAGTCCAGGGATTATGATTCCATATATCTTACGTAACCCTCACAGCAACCCTGTGAGGTGGGTCATGTTCTCATCCCCATTCCATAGATGGGAAAATTGAGGAACAGAGAAGGGACTGGCTTAGCTAAAGTCATAAAGGAATGGCAGAGGTGAATCTCAGCACAGACAGCCAGTGGGCTCATAAGAAGTGCTGAGCAGGACCTGGTGCAGTGACCCACATCTGTAATTCCAGCACTTTGGGAGGCTAAGGTGGACAGATCACTTGAGGTCAGGAGTTTGTGACCTGCCTGACCAACATGATGAAACCCCATCTCTACCAAAAATGCAAAAATTAGTCAGCCATGATGGCAGGTGCCTGTAATCCCAGCTACTCGGGAGGCTGAGGCAGGAGAATCACTTGAACCCAGAGGCCGAGGTTGCAGTGAGCCGAGATTGCACCACTGCCCTCCTGCCTGGGTGAGAGAGTCTCCAAAGGCAGCAGAGGGTCCAGTGAGTGCTGGAGCACCACGTGAGCCTCCTTCAAGGCTGCAAAAGCATGTAGTAGGTTCAGTAACATTTGGTTGAATGAAAAAAAGTCTCCATAAATGTTATGGGGTTAGTTCCCCCATTTTAGGAATAAGGAAATGGAAGGGGCTAGAAGTTCAAATCCAAGAACGCTCTGAAGGAGCTTGAAACCGAGATCTCTCTGACCTCAAGCTCTTTTCCACCACACTGTGGGGTCTGTGGTTGTGTCCTGGCTGTTGAGACCAGAACCACAGGGAGCAGCTGACTGTCTTGCGGTGGCTGAGAGCTGAAGCCTTGGCTCTGGCCACCACACTGTCCCTGCCCACTGTGGGTCCTAAAGGCCTGTGGGAGGGAGGGTTTGGGTCCTTGCTGCTCAACTGGAACACAGTGTGAGCCACAAATGCCAGCCACATACGTAAGTTTTAATTTTCCAGTAGCTACCTTAGAAAAGTAAAGAGAAACTGGTAAAAATAATTTTATTCTATATTTTGCTTAACTTAGTATATATCCACATATTATAATTTTAGTGTAGAATCGATATAAAACGTGACAAATGAGTTTTCTTTCTTTCTAATTTGTTTAAGGATTTCCAATCCAGTGTGCATTTTATACTTACAGCACCTCTCAATTTGAAGTAGCCACACTTCAAGTGCTCAAGAGCCACTAGGCTGGGCAAGTTTGGATGATTCAGAAAAAATTTTGCCCTTCCCACTCTCCTCTTGTTCACCTCCTACACACATGCCGCGCACGAGAAAATCAAATCAATATATGTACATAGATAATGTTTTGTGTGTGTGTGTGTGTGTGTGTGTATATACATATATTTCTCAAAATGACAAGGGTATAGAGCTAGAGAACAGGTTGGCGATTGCCCGTGGTTAGGAAGAAGAGGAGAGATGAGCAGGTGTGATCCTACAGGGTATTCCGGGGGAAATCATTATGATGATGGAATAGTTCTGTGCCTTGATTGTGGTGGTGGTTACACAGATCTATCAACATGGGATAAAATGACCTAGAACTGTACACACAGACTCCACTCATGTCAATATCCTGACTTTGACACTGTACTAGAGTTATGTAAGATGCCACCATTGGGAAAAACCAGATGAAGAGTACACAGGAATTGTCTGTATTATCTTTGCAACTTCCTATGAATTTATATTTATTTCCAAAATAAAGGCTTAAAAAACAAAAAGAACAGAAAAGAAAAATGAAACAACCTAAATGTCCATGGTTAAATGAACTATGCTGTCAGTCACTTTACATATACATTTTATTGTGTATACATTTTATTTTATTTTATTTTTTTGAGATGGGATCTCCCTCTGTCGTCCAGGCTGGAGTGCAGTGGCACGATCTCAGCTCGCTGCAACCTCCACCTCCCCGGTTCAAGTGATTCTTGTGCCTCAGCCTCCCAAGTAGCTGGGACTACAGGTGCACACCACCATGTCCAGCTAAATTTTGCATTTTTAGTAGAGCCGGGATTTCACCATGTTGGTGTATATACATTTTATTGTACATTGCCGTACAATAAAATAATTCTGAGCCATTTAGAATGATCAAGAAAACCACATAGGCAGACAAAGAAAATTGGAATACACAACAGCATATCCTGTAAGATTTCCTTTTGTAACTAGGTTTGTGTGTGCACCAGACACACGAAAGTCTGACAGGATAAGACACAATGTTAGCAGTGTTTATCTCTGGGTGACTTTCATCTTTTGAACTGCCCAATTTTTTACGATGCACATGTGTTACTTTAGTAATCAGGAAGAATATGCTATTTCTATGTTGGGGGGAAAAAAAAAAGAGTGTAAGAAAGCAGCCGAAGGGCAGCAGATCATGTGGCCATGCCATCATTCTATCCTGAATGCAGCTCCAGGAAGGTGTGCAAAGGCAGGCCAGCAGAGAAGTTCTCCTGGGGGAAGGGACAGTGAAATATGTGCTTTGCTTTCTGGCAGGAACCAAACGAAACGAGATGGAGTGATTCAGACCAAAGACCCCAGCAAGTCGGGAATAAAACAGCACCTGGTATATTACAACCCCAAAACACGTGTGGACTAGGGGTGGGGGTGTGTAAAAAAGAAGAGAAACTGGTTGCTGAATCTGGGTAGGAATTCAGCTATAAGCTCTCGCTGTCTCTCTCTCAAATAGTCTTTGGTACTTTTGCTCTGTCATCATTTCTGTTAAAGAAGCACCTGGTTTTATATTTGCGACCACAAGCTCAGAATGCCGTTCTGCTGGACTTGTCTCCATCTGGGCCCAGGGAGGCCACAGCTCCTGAGCAAATCACACTGAAGGCTCAGGTGGGGACCTGGATGAGCAGAAATTTCTGTGAGGGCTGGGGTGGCAATTAGGACTTGCATGAATAATCCAGATAACAATCACCAGGGTAATCAATATTCCTTTTATTTTAAAGAATTTACTGTGCCCCAGACACTGTCCGTCGCTGCTCTGCATTACTTTCTAAAATCGGTATTGCTCCATTTTACAGATAAAGAAACGAAGGACTAGGGAAGGTAACCAGCCGAAGGTCATGCAGCTAGTCCTGGATGGAGCTAGGGGAGCCCCAGTCCCGTCTGTCCCCAAAGCTATGTTCTTTCCACACGGGGCCCTGGGTGGTCCCCTTCATTTTCCTTGGGGACATGAGGATAAACGGAGGAGGGCAGAGTCTGCACAGAACCCTGTGACTCTCCCCGAGGGTAGACATCTGCTGGTGCCACCCGAATGGCCACTCCTGACGGAGCGGGTCCCTGGATGGCGAGGCTGCGAGGGCTGGGACGGGATCTCCTGCGCACAGGCTCCCCCTTATGGAAATGAGGGAGACGCCGCTGCAACTCCAACCTGCCGCTCCACCCAGGCAGAGGCACTGGGAAGGGCTGCCCACGCCCACCCAGCCCAGCGCCTGGATAACGGCCGGCCCTGGGCTTTGTGCTGGGAGCGCGCTCTGGCCCCTAGAGCAGGCATCTTCTTTGGCGTTCCACTCGAGGACATGTTCTTGAATCCACACGCTGCTGAATGTTGATAAATAAAATAACATAAGCAGACAGAGGCCTGAGAAGAAGTGATGATATTTACAATGGGCTTCTCAGGGAGCCTTTTCCTGTTTAGAAGCCAGAAGGAAAACATCCTTGCTTTAATTCATATATAGCATGTGTAATGTTTTATTTCCTAGGATGGCCGAGAACTGCTTTCTAACCGTAGAGCTTTAGTTGAATCCTGTTCCCTCTGTGAGCCTCAGTGCCCTCATCTGTAAGATGGGTGTGATGATGCTGACCTCCTAGGATGGCTGTGACCTGTGCCCATAAAGGGCTTTAGGTCCTTCTGGGAATCTTACAATCCCAGTGCTCATTCACTTATTCAGTAATTAAGCCACTCCAAAAAAGTGTTTACTGCACCCACTATGTGCCAGGCACAGCAATGAGGAAATCAGACAGGCGCCCCCGGTGTCTTTCAAAACGAGGGTGAGGCCTGGCTGCCAGGAGGCACGCAGAAAAAGGAGGAAGCCCTTGGAGAAGGGAGGACAGAGAAAGGAGGAGCGACCGCGTGGTTTCCCTGACCTGCAGCCCACTGGGTCAGCTGGACCGGGAGCCAGGACACCTGGCTCTGACTTGGTCCCTATTCTTCTGTGACGCTGTCCTCTGCTCCTCCCTCCCTCTCTCTGAGCCTCCATTCACCCACCTGCAAAACGGAGGAGCAGAAGGGAATGCCTGGTGGAGGTGCTGTAATTTGACCAGCCAAGCCTCCTTTGGGTTAAAAGACAGCCCTGTTTCAGACTGTCCTCCATCCCTGTCCCCCAAGGGCCTCCCCCATAAAGGTGCCCCCATGGGGTCCTCTTGCCTGTTCTCCCTGAGCCCTAGAACACGGTCCCTGCTCTTTAAACGTAGGCAGCGTTGGGAATGAGGACCTGGCTCTGGAATCTGAACCTCAGTTTCCTCATCTATAAAAGGATCTGTAAAAGGGCTCCTTGGTGGTTTGATTCTGAGGATTGAACTATAAGGACTCCAAAGTGCACGAGTGTGAGAGTGCTTCGTAGCCATCCGTGCCCTCCACAGATAGACAGTCCTGTTGATCTTATTATCTCGGGCATCCCTGTGGGAGCGCGTCCTTTGAGATGGGCTCTGAGGGGATGGGAAGTGAGGAGATTCAGCTGTAGGGCTTGCCAAGTAAATACCCCCAGGCTTCCTGAGGGAGGAGATTCCAGAGCAGGCTGCTGGGATGAGAATGAGTTTGCAAATTGAGTGGCAGGACTGTCAGTGTGGGGAAGGGGATATTCCACGTGGAGGAAACTGAGTACACAGAAGTTCGTGTGTTGAAATAGGCTGGAGTTTGGCTTTGATCCTAGTAAGGGAAGATCTTCAAGCTAGTATTCTGTGCGGGAGGGCAGCCAACATGGGGGTTTGGGAAGAGGAGGCTGGTAAGGTAGGCAAGGCACCCTGGGCATGAAGGGCTTTGGATGCCAAGACCCTTGGGACTTTGGATTTCAGACCAAGGGAAGCCATGCTCGTGTAACTTGGGGGGAGCGGAGAGGAATCGAAGCGGGAGAGACCAGGGTGGCAAGAATCCAGTGGGGAGAGAGAGTGAGAGTTGGCTGCGGTCAAGGCTGTGGGGATGTGGAAAAGGGAAAGTATTTGAGAGATGTTCCCGAGGTGGCCCCAGTGGGGCTGCATGATGGATTGACTGTGGGGCGTGAGGCAGAGGGAAGATCTTACCACCTAGCTGGAGGGCCCAGACAGACACCCGGCAACAACAGTGAAGTCGATGAGGGGAGGATAATTAAGTGCTTAATTTATTGTTTGGATAGTTGCCTTGTACTATAAACCCCGTTGCTCTAACGAGCTCATGACATCAGTCAGCAAGGAAAGTATGCCTAACGCATTGCCCATCACACTGGGGCCATCTGTGGGCACTGCCCAGATGCCTATCTGGACAGACACTCTGGCTGCCAGGCTTCTGGACTCAGTTTACAATTGGGGGTACCAATAAGTGCCAGGCCAGGGCACTGCTGCAAGATCCCTTCCTTAGAAGCTTCAGAATCCAAAAGGCCAGGGACTCCCAGGGGTATTAGTCCCAAAAAGGAAGGAAGGAGGCACAGAGTTGGGATTTCACTGTAATGCAAGAGCATGGGTCCTGCCCAGGGTCCAGGGGAGCTGGAGTCACGTCTAGCCCCCTTCCTGCTTATGTGACCTTGGGCTGGCCTCCAGCCTTTCTGAGCCATCATTGTCTTATCTGTGAATTCAAGCAAGCACCCAGAAAGTGCTCTGTGAACCTCAGTTATCATGAAAAGATTCCCCCAGTTGAGGCCGCGGACAGTGGCTCATGCCTGTAATTCCAGCACTTTGGGAGGCTGAGGTGGGTAGACCATGAGGTCAAGAGATGGAGACCATCCTGGCCAACATGGTAAAACTTCGTCTCCCTTAAAATACAAAAAATTAGCTGGGTGGTGGCGCACGCCTGTAGTCCCAGCTACTTGGGAGGCTGAAGCAGAAGAATCACTTGAACCTGGGAGGCGCAGAGGTTGCAGTGAGCTGAGATTGCACCACTGCACTCCAGCCTGACAACAAAGTGACACTCTGTCTCAAAAAAAAAAAAAGAAAGATTCTCCTAGTTGAAAAAGATGTTGAAAACAACAGATATGTAAGAGCACCCACCTTACTTACCTCTCATGGACCACATCCCCAGCCTGGAGCTCCTGGGGATGCAGAGAATTGATTCTGTCCACCTACACTGGAGGGGAAAAAGCAATTCACCCTTGATTCTATTACTATGTTTATTGAGTCTTTTAAAGAGATTTTAAGTGTGTGACAAAGAGAGAGGGGTTTGTCTTGGAGGAACCCAGAGAAGCTTTTTGAAGAAAGTGCACCCCAAACAGGCCTTGGATAATAGTCTAGACCTTCTCGCCAGAGAAATAGCCCCTTGCACTTGCTCTTCTTATCAAGATTGCTGGAAACATCTTTGCTGGAGTTGCTTAGGAGAATATCTGGCTAGAGGGGTAGGGGCGAGGGTGAAATGGAGCTGCATTTACAGAGAATTTTATATGACATTGAGAAGGATCCATTTTCCATAGCAAGGAAAATCAAAACTGATAGAGATTGTGGAAGGGCCAAAGCTCCCACTAGCCCATCTCCCCCAGGCCACCATTCCTCATAACAGTGACTGCAATTGCAATGGAGAGATTATCTGTTTGATTTTCTGCTTAAAATATGCACCACCACCATTCCTGCAATAGAGGATGCCTGGCATAAGATAAGCACTCAATACATTTTTGTTGAACAAATGAATGAAGAAAGCAGAGGCAGTAGTCAAAGACATTCACATGGAAACAAGATTTTCTTTTCACTTATCAGGTAACCAAAAATTAAAAAGCGATCACTTATACCCGGCTCATACACAGTGAGAAGGAACAGCTCTCTGGACACTTTGTGGGGTGGTAGAGTTACGGATCTTCCCAGGGCACAGTTTGGCCACCAAAAACTTTAAAAATGCTCATGCTCTTTAACACAGCAGCATGACTGCTCAGGAGGGAGTCTCAGGAGTAGAAAGACGTGTCACCATAAGATACTGGAAACAACCTAAATGCTCAACACTAGAGGACTGGTTAAAAAACTGTGATGATCTTTGGAATGTTATGGAGGTGTTTAAAATCACGATAGAGGTGTGTATATATGAAAACATGCTCACAATGTGTTAAGCAGGGGAGAAGCAGTTGCCATTCCACAATGTATACATACACCAAGTGAGCCTGAGGGACCATGACCTTCTCTGGGCATTTTTATTGTCTGTTTTTTTGTGTTTTTTTTTTTGCCTACCTGTATTTTGACATTAAAAAAAAAAAAAGGAGAAAGTATTACTGCTCTAAAACAATAAAGCTGTCTCCACATTGGTGTTTTTTTTTAAGAAGAAGAAGAAAGTAAAGGTGGTGGAAGCAGGAACTGTGCCAGAGTTTCTTAGACTTTCCTCTGTCCTGATGGTGCCTCTGCTTCCTGAGGGGCTCTCTGATCATCCAGGGACATCCCCAATTCTCTCCTCCAAGACAGGGAACAACTAGGACAGCCACAGGCCCTCCCTTCCCAGGGACAGTTGTGGTGTCTGTCTCATGACAGCCCTTTGGGGGCACCTCCTTTCAGCTGGGGTCCTCAGGACCACACTGTTGGTAATGACCACAAGCCCCGTCAGAGGCTCATTCTCAGCCACTTCCTCATTCCTGGGTCCTGGGCTTAGCCTCGTGTCCAAAGTTGGCCCGAGCTGGCTCCAGGTCCCTGCTATGCCACCCATCCGTGGCGCTGCCTCACCTCTCAGAGCCGTCTCGCATGTAACTCAGGGTTGCCATATCCAGATTGTGGGGTGTTGCGCTCTCTGCTGCCCGCTTCCTCTCCCACAGCCTTCCTCGCTGGGCTCTCCTCCTGCTCGTGTGTATGCAACGTCGGGGCCCAGGTATTTCTTTTCTGCTGCTTACTGAGGGACAGCCAGAGAGACAGGTCCTTCTCTTTTCACCATCCTGGAAGCTTCTCCTGGTGGTTTTTGACACTGGTAGGGGCTGGCAGGAGGGTCCCTATCCAGAGGCCAGAGGTGAGAATGGAACCACACAGAAAGGACACCACAGTCTGGAGGAACAACTTGACGGACATCACTACCCCCCTTTCCCCAGCTCTCCCCTTCTCCATGTTCCAGATAGTGGAGGTGGTGGGGGAGGGGGGAGGGAATATCTGTGGGGGGTGGGGTGGGGGTGTTGTTGGGGGGAAGCAGGTGATGAGGATGGAAGGGAGGCAGCAGAAGTGTTCCAGGTGTCTGCCACGTCTACAGGGTTCCCCTCTGGGTACCTTTGCAGAGGCTCTGCCTTCCAGCAGGGCATTCCATTATTATTCCTAGTGATCAGATGGGAAGATGAAGCTACCAGAAGCTTGTTCAGTTCATTCCTCTGGGGTGCGCTTGGGAGGACCTAGGCTCTGGAGTCAGGCCAAGCAGAAAGCTGCCTCCCCGATTTCCACATAGGATGTTCTTGGGCAAGTCACTTGTCTCTCTTGAGTCTTGGTTTCCCAATCTGTAAAATGGGTTATAAACCCTTTGAGAGGGTCACTGTGAAGTCCAGCAATAAAGTAGTCAGATCACCCAGCCCCGTGCATGATATCATGTATAAACACAATAACTGACTGTAACTTTTTCTTTCAATAATAATAATTGCTCTGACTCTAGAGTCCACAGAGATCTGAAGATCTAAAGAAGAGTATGGAGTGAGCACAGCCCGGGGAAAACAAGATCTTCTTCCTTTGAGATGGAATCCATGTGGGCACAAATATTACAATTCAAAGGAAATCATGCTTTCCCTGCTCTCCACCCAAATGAGAATGATCTGACATTTCCCGACAGGTTTTTCTCTTTCCTCCACACCATGTGGAATGGCCAGTTTCACACACCTGTGTTTTTAGTGAACTGTTTCAAGCATGCAGTTGCCTCAGCAATAGAAGGGCGACAGACAAAAACAGAAGCACCTACTCTGGGTCAGGCATGAGCTCTTGCATCTGTAGAGCATTCTGGAGCCTGAAAAGTCCAGTGACTTGCCCCAGCAAAGTCTGAGTGGCAAAGCTGAGTCTCGAACCCAAATCTGTCTGGCGCCAGCCTGTCAACGTCTGCTTTTTTTCTCATTGCCATTATTCCTCCCACCTCATTGACTCTTTGATTTAAAAAACGTATGCTTTCAAGCATAATACTGTTTACAAACTTGCGGTGGAGTAAGGTGTGTGTGTGTGTGTGTGTGTGTGTGTAGTGTGTAGTGGGTTTCCCATTCCGTGTGTGGCTCCGTGCATGAAGGAAAAAATAAAAACACAACGAATGCCCCTGAGTTGTCTCACGTCAGGAGAGTGGCTGCCTTTTCCCCCACCCCAGGGTGGCTGTGGCATTGTGAGCAGGCTGCAGACCCCCCAAGCAACCAGAACATTCTGTACCTTGTGGCAATTAGTCCCCACTTGGCTTAAGGACTCCGACATCAAAGGAGGTCTCCGCCTGCTGCCCAAGGGAGGCCAGGGGAATGCCTCCAAACCAAGCCCTTTCCCCCTCATTAGGGGGCTCCAGCCACCAGCAAAGCAGACTCGGACAACAGACCCGGCCCCATCAAAGGCCCCCTTCCCCCGGGAAGGCCTCTGTAATCCGGGGCCTGAGTACGCCCTGCCCCCTCCCCTAGACCAGCTCAAAAGCCGCCGTCTGGGGACACCTGACTACTCTCCAGTTCAAAGCCAAGTGAATGCATTAACAAGACAAAACACCATTTTCCTGTCTCAAAATTCCTAGGGTCCTGCTTTGAGCTGCCTGCAGTTCAGGCCTGGAGGATACACAATCCCTCCCCACTTAGCCGTGGGGCCTGAAGTCAGGCCCCTCCTCTGTCTTCTCCCCAGCCTTTGAAAGCCCAGGAACACAAACAGGGGCTAACTTAAGCCACTCAGCAAGGCCTCTTCAGACCTAATCTCTCCTCAGTAAGGTAGGTGGCCAATCTGGAGCCAGCCGTCCTGAGAGCCAGGGCTGAGCGGGGAGAAAGCAGGCAGGCTCTGAGGTTGCAGGCTTCCTCTGCAAGCAAAGAGACTGTTTCTTCTGTACCAGAGCAAGTGATGCATGAGGAAGGGCTGCAAACAGTCTCCCTTCAGAATCCAGGATTCTGGAAGAAAAGCACCAGATTTAGCCATTTACTCATCCAACTACTCGCTTGTTCACCCATCCATCTATCCACACATCTACCAATCCACCTGTCCATCCATCCATCCATCCATCCATCCATCCATCCATCCATCCATCCATCCATCCATCTATCCTTCCTTCCTTCCGTCTGTCCATCCATCCATCATTCATCTATTTCTCCATTCATCCATCCAACCCATTGCATGCCAGATCCTGTTTCAATCCCTGGTTTTCCAGAAAGGAATTACATACAGATCCTGCCCTCAAGCAAATCTCAGTCTATAGGAAGAACAAACAATACCTCGAGGTTTAAGAGAGGGCTGTCTGACAGGGAGCAGGGAGATCAGAGGATGGAGTCTGTGGTACTCAGGAAAATAGCACAGAAGGTATGAAACCTGGAACTGGAAGATGAACAAAAGCTTTACCAAGGAGAAAGGGAAAAGATGTCGTTCCAGGCAGCACATGCAAAATCACGGAGGCCTGAAACAGCCGAGAGTGTCGGTGTAGCTACTAGTTGTTTGGCTCCTGCAGTTTGTATGAAAGAGTGAGGTCGGGGTATGTGGGGTGGATCATAAAAGGCGAGGCTGGGGCTAGAGAATGCGAGTCCCATCATTCCATGGACTCCATTCTTCAACAAGCACTCAGATCCACCTGCACACGCACAAGTGCACACGCATACACACATATACACTTACACAAACAAGTTCCCACACATGCAAACAGCAAGTATAGCACCAGTACACAGAAGCGAATACCTTTACACACAACATGCTTATGCAAATGCAAATATGCTCATGCATGTGCAAGCACGTGCACAGTAATGTGCTCACATGCACATAAGCACATCTACCCACATTTGAACATGCTCTCATATACACACAAGCATGTGATTACACACAAACTCACACGTATGAAATGTCCTAGCGTATATACTCCAACCCTAACACATACACACAGGCAAACAACAGAAACCCACTATGACATCCATGTTCACCCACACAACCTATGTGTGTGTGTGAACATGCACAAGTGTGCAATGCGTACTCACACGCACACAGCACCAGGGAAAGGCCAGGAATAGGAGGCCTGCCTCTAATTATTCCTCTGTCATAAAAATGTGCCCCAGGCAGTGAAACTTGGCAGAGCTGGGCCATCAGCTGTGCTTGGGCTGGAGCCAGGTGTTCCTGGGCCTCACTTGGCTTTGCCAACATGGCAGGGCTTCCCGTCCTGATGTCAGCCTCCTTTCCTTTCCTAGCCCTCCTGAGCCAGTGCTGTTCCCACTGTGAGAGCTGCCTTCTACAGCCATTGCCTTGCTTGGGTTATGAGACAAGCCTGAATATGTTCAGCATCCCACCACAGGGCAGAATGGCCAGAGCCAGCCCTATGATGTTGTCTCCTGGACAAATGCACAGCCAGCTTTGGGCAGGGCAGCAACATTCCGGGTGCAAGACCCAGTGGGCTTCATCCTACTCTTCCAGTTCCATCTTACAGGCTTCCCCAACGGATGCCCTCTGCTACAGCCACCCTGGATCTTCCCTGGACCCCATTTAATTCCTGATGGGATTGGTCATCAACATCAAGCCATAGCTCAATGCCTCTAAGTCTTAGAGACTAGGGTTTTCCTGGAGAAATAAGAGGTGGGGTATGATGGGGGTGACATTAGCTGAGCTCTCTTCATTCAAGATCACTGTTGAGACACTGTTTTACTTAGCCATGGCCCTTCTCTGATTCCAAATCCAGTCATCCATCCTCCAACCCACTTCCTGCCCGTCCCACTTCCTGTATTTTTACATCTCCTCTGTCTACTCATCTTTCTATCCAGTCATCCAGCCACAGACACAATTCTTAAACAATCTACCCATTTACCCATCCCCTAAAATTTTCAACCATCCATCTATCCATCCTTCCACTGATTTACTCATTCTCCATCTATTTACTCATTCATTTTATATTTGTCCATCCACCTACCCACTCAGACATCCATCCATTCATCCATTGCTCATCCATCTAACCATCCATGTTTTGAACACCTACCTGTCCAATCATCTGCTCATCCACCTGTCCATCTGTTCATATATCTACCCATCTGTCTATCTGTTTGTTCATCCATTCAGCCAGCCAGCCATATGCTGATCTATTCATAGACACTGAAATAAAAAAGACCTGGATTCGAATCCTTACATCACCACTTACTACCAGTAGCAGACACTGTCATTTCTCTTCCCACATCCTCCAAGTCCTTACCATCTCAATGCACATAGGTCTGAATTCCAACTACCAGAACCTAAATCTTTTTGCCTGAGGGCTTCCTCTGCAGCTGACCCTTGCCTGTCTCTATATGTAGAAAGCTGGAGGTGATGGGGCATTAATACCCCTTGGAGGCAGCCCCCAAGCAATGACTAGCCAGAGTTGGTGTATCAATACCCCAGCTTCGTTGTCCTTGGGTGGGATGACTCTGAGGTAGGTGCTCTTTACTGGTGCCTGGAGTTTCCAGAAAGATTAAGCTCCATTTTCCCACAGTTGTCGCTTGCTTGATACCATACTACTTTGTTATTTCACCTCCCAAATAAATTACTTGCATTTATATCCTTGTTTCAAGGTTGGCTTCTGGAGAACCCAAACTAAGGCACTACGTATGTGACTTGGACAGATTTTTTTTTTTTTTCTGAGACGGAGTCTCGCTCTATTGCCCAGGCTGGAGTGCAATGGCACGATCTCTGCTCACTGCAACCTCCACCACCCGGGCTCAAGCAATTCTGCCTCAACCTCCCAAGTAGCTGGGATTACAGGCGCTCACCATCACGGCCAGCTAATTTTTTGTATTTTTAGTAGACACGTGGTTTCACCATGTTGTCCAGACTGTTTTTGAACTGACCTCAAATTATCTGCCCGCCTCAGCCTTCCAAAATGCTGGGATTACAGGCTTGAGCCACTGCGCCTGGCCGGACAGATTATTTAAGTTAGTATGATGCATATCATTGGGTAAGCATTCAACAAAATTAGTTATTGCTTTTATTATACACTACTATTGGCAATAATAGTAATACATAGGAGATGGCGGAGGTAGTGGTGATAATGCTGGAGGTGGTGATGATGGTGGTGAGAGTAGTGATGGAAGAGGTGGTGGCAATGGTGGCGGTGAGACATTTTTGTAGGAGCTTGGCCACTTTCTGGGGTCTTCCTATGGATCTTTGTAAACCTTCTCACTTTGTCCCCTGTCCCCACATTTCAAAGCACAGTTTCCTAAGCAGGAACTTGAAGAGGAAGATCGTGAGGGAAGGGGCTGGGGGCTTGAGAAATGGCTCCCAAGTCACAGAGAGGAAGGGGAGAGGAAGGGTAAGCAGAGCAGAAGCTAAGCTAACAAGGCCTGGGTTTGTCAATAAGAGGTACTTCCATGCTTGCTTTATTTTCCTCTTTAAATCTCTTTCCATTGAGAGCCAAGAACTGCTTCTCAAATGTTCCTTGTGAGAAGAAAACAGTCAAACATTGTCTTCTGAGCTCCTCACTGCCCTGGGATGGCCTGGACACCAGGGCCTAAGGGGCCTGAGGGGCTCTAAGCTGTGGCCCAGCAGCTGGAGGCCCAGAGAGGAGGAAGAATACCCTAGGGTCACGCAGCATAAGTGGGGCTAAAATGGGATATCTTGGCTTCCCATTAGGACTTTAGCCAACACATTACAAACTATGACCCCTGAGCCACCCAGAGACAGAGAGGAAAAGAGTGAAAGGACCAGCTGGGCACAAAGACAGAAAAAGACAATAGAATGCCAGGCCTCTGAGGTCTTGCAGCTCACGCTTCCCCCCCAACCCACTGGGGCCCTCGAGGAGCTTCCCAGTCCTTTGAGCCAGTCCTGGGAACTCCCCAAGCCCCACCTACCCCACCCAGGGATCCCAGAATGGGAAGGACTGAAATTCTTGGGAGACAGACTCTGGGTCTCCAGGGTGGCGTCGTGGCAGGGCCCAGACTCATGCAGGGGCCTCCACCCCACCCCAAGGAACATCAACCACCATCACATGCTGGGGAGAGCAGACGGGCAGGGGCAGAGTGGCGCCAGGCCCTGGGCTGGCCACTGCAGGAAGACCTGCTAGCACCTGCGGGCACAGCTCCTCACCCCTGCCTCTCCCCTGTGCAGGCCTCATTAACACCCTCCCTGGGGCTGGGGGTGGAGGGCAGAGGGAAACAGCTGAGGCAGTGGAAAGAGTCCAGCTTAGGCCCTTAACTGGTCGTGTGACTTTCACAAACCATCACTTTTCTGTGTCTCCAATTTTTCATCAGTACAACCAGGGTCACAGCACATACAAAACAGACTCCAGTAAGGGAAGCCCACATGGAGCACCTATCAAGTGCCAAGCATGCAGTAGGTGCTCAATAATGGACGGCTGTAGTTATGTATCTCTAGGGCTTACAAAGCAGCCCCCTTCCTTCCCAAATTCATGGCGCTGCCGGAAACCTGAAGGTCACACCTTCAGACTTCTCAACGGGAGTGTCTCCCTCCCCAGCTCCCCAAAGCCCCCTAGTGGAGCAGAGCCTGGAGAGGAGTGGGCCCAGGTCTACACCCTAGGCCATGCCACCTCTCTGAGATCTGGCAAGTGGTCAGTGCTTGCCAGGGGTGCCCTGGCCCCAGGGGCCACTCTTAGCTCTGCCGCGTGCAGAAAGCCTATGCAGCCTACTGGTGAATCCTTCAGTTTTCTCATCTGCACAGTGGGATAAAAACAGTATCTATCCCCACAGGGCTGTTGTGAGGGTGGAAGGAGAGAAGGGGTATGATGCTTAGAGAATGGGCACCTCCCTGTGCCCACGCACCAGCCCACCTTCACCAGGGACTGGCTCTGGGGGAGACTCTGAGCTGCTGCGGACAGGCCTGGGCAGCCCCAGGAAAGGGAAGGAGGAGGGAGGAGAGCAGAGAACGGAGAGCAGGATGGGGTGGAGGGGGCAATGGAACAATAGCCAGGCCTGGCTTGTGGTTTGTGTCCTGAGAGAGGTGAGTCGACGCTTTCTTGTCATCAGACTTTCCAGTCACCTGCCTGGGAACCTGAGGAAAAGATTAGGGAGCCAAATACATATTGTTTCTTTTGTTGGAGGTGCCAAGTTTGGTGGGATGAATTGGCCATCTGTTCTCCTAGCTACGATCTGGAAAGCCAGGAACCTCTTTGCTCTCCCAGTTGCCAGTTTCCATCACTTGCTAACAAAAGCTGGGGGTCGGGGTGGGGGGAACGCGGACTCCCCGCCCTCTCCATGGCCCAGCTGGCTGACCCTCCGTGGGCCAGGGCACCTGCTCTAGGTCCACTGGGTGCCCTGGGCCTCAGACTCTAAAACTTAAAACCTGTCGGTGAGCTGGAAAAAGCCCCCATGACCGGGGCTGACCCTGAGCCTTGGTTTCCCCACCCGTAGAGTGAGGGTGGACAGGAACCAGCACGTCCTCTGGTTTGGAAGAGCAGAATCGATGGTGTCCTCTGAGGTCTGGGGAGGGAAAGGCCTTCTGCATGGGCAGCCCTGGGGAAGGTCCATCTGGTGCTCGCCCTTTTTGGGCGCTTTGCTTGTTCCTGAGCCCGCTTTGCCAGGGTCCAACCATGGGGCCGCAAGAGCCTTCCATCTCCCCTTGAGCAAGCTTCAGAGCAAGGATTCTCAGCCTGAGGGCTGGTTTTCTCTGGCAGTTGTGGTGAATGGAGTTTAAAACCCCAAGCAGGGATCTTCTTAATTTAGGAACTCCAAGAGGCCTGTGGCAGAATATTGCGTGGAAATGCATTTTCCCAAGGACAGGGAGAATCATTTTCATCTGGTTCTCCAGGGACCCTGTGACCTTACAAAGGCTGAGAATGGGTGGCCTGGGACCTAGAGTTATCTAGAGTGGCAGCTCCAGATGGAGGGACAAAGAGAATGATTAAGCCCCCACACCTCAAATGCAGGTGGTGTCAGAGGTGAATGCAAGTAGCCCAGATGCCTCTGAGCAGATGCCGAGTGATGGGTGGTCAGGAGGGGACAGGTCCAGTGTGGACTCGGCTTCGGGAGCAGAGTGGTGGCTCTTGCCTCACTCACACAGATGCCTACTGCCCTCTGTCAAAGAAAACCAGAGCTGGGCAGTAAAGCAGTGCAGACAGATTTTATTCAGACTATCGCAATAGGGGAACAGAAATCTCAGTGCAGAACTAGGCTCAACTCCGAATACAGCCCAGGCAGGTGGGAGTTTATAGCCGAGGAACAGGGAGGGGGTCAGGGGATGGAAAACGGCCAAGAGGAAACATCAGGGGTGAAGGGGATTCTTGCTGAAGGCAGGTCAGGGTGACCAGATATCCCCTGGAGCATGGTAGAGAATGAGGAACCTGATCAGATATGAGGGTGATCATATGTCAAGGTGCTAAAATTGGATTTTTACAAGGAAGTGCACACATGGGTTAGGAGAAGGTTCTGGAGCCTGACTGAAGCCTGTCCAAGCAAAGACTCTTTGTCACCCCTCATGGATAGCTGCAGACTGGGACCCATGCAGGAAATGTGACTTGCTATTTAGGCCTCACTTATGCTGTGCTAATGGCCTCAGCAGTCCAAGGGCTGACTTTGCAGCCTCCAGTCTCTATGCAAGTGACCCTGCTTCCTCCACTCCTCCTATTTCTCCAGAGGGCAAAGGAGTCCCTGGCAGATCATCCATCCGCACTAAGCTTTCTGAAGGCTTATTTTATTTAACTTTCAGAGCCATGACAGACATTTAGGCCCCGTTTCACAGATGCGGCCACTGAGGCTAAGAAAAGTGGAATGACACAGCCAAGGCCGCTCAGCCTGCAAGGGCCAGAGCCAGGACAGGAGCCCAAGTTGTCCGATTGCAGCTCCAGGGCTGGTTCCTCACCCCCTCAGATCCCCATCAACAGGCCACTGGCCAGCACTTGGGCCAGTCTGGGCACAGCCAGTGTCCAGGACTTCATGTCCCCTGCCTCAGATGGGCCTGCGAGCTGCTGGCAGGTAACAAAATCCTAAAATGATTCCCAGCCCCGACAGCTCCCCACACACCCCTCCCCCACAGCGTGTCTGCTGTGCTCCATCCAAACTGATTACATCCAAACTGAGCCGGGGGCGGGGGGAGGGATGAGAGCAAGCTGGCCTCAAGAAGACTTGAAAGAAAATTTGAAACACACGTGTACTGCCCTGGCTCTGGTAACCCTAAGCCCTCAGCCCGTGTGGCCCAGCGGTCTCCATCCCCCTGCTGCACCCCCATCCCCCCCCCCCCCCCCCACCTCCTCCCCTGGCCCCACCTGAGTCTCTGAGGGGGCTGCTTTCCAGGCTCAGCCCCTGCCTGGGGCAGCTGGCTGGGTCTCCAAGACCTGAAGAACTTGCAGCTGGGAGAGACCCCCACCACCAGAGCCCCCCTGTCTCAGAAGAGGACACTGACAGCCATAGAGGGAAGAAAGTTTGCCTGGGATAAAGCGTCAAATGGAGGCGAGACCCCATACTCCGCACTCAGCGGGAGGGAGGAGGGTGCAGGCTGCTTAGAGCACAGCCCTTCCCTGAGCTCCGCCGGCCCGGCCTGAACTGCACCTCGTTTCTCTCTTCCCCTGCACCCACCCTTATTCCCCGGAGAGCCTGTCTCTTCTCTGCCCTTGCACCTGCTGCCTTCGGCTCTAACCCTTTCCCAGTGAGCCTGGGCTCGGCACCCTCAGGGTTCTGGGTCTAGAGTTTGCAGAGGGGGTGGAGTTGGCGCCAGCTGGCTCTAAGAGCTGGAGCCAGGGTTGGGAACCAAAGGTGAGTCCAAGTGACAGGCCCTGCCTCATGCTGTTTATATGGAACGTCCTTCTAGCAATCAGCTTATGGCCTCCAAACATGTGGCTTCAATCTTTCCTTTGAAATATTGGTGGTGGGGGGCGGAGAGCTGCTGCTGCCAACACCCGCTGGATGGCTCTCTGTGCAGCCCAGCTGAGCACTTGTTGTAAACGAATCGCTCCGAGGCCTGTGCTTCCCGCCAATGTTACTCACACTTGGTTTGCAAGCAGGATTCCTGTGTGGGAGGGTGTGGCCTGGGAACAGGGCTGAGGGGCTGGAGGAGCTCCCGCCGGGCAGCAAGGGGAAGGGCGTGGCGCTTCGGAGGCAAGCAGGGCTGGGTGTGCCTCCTAGCTCAGGCATTGTGAGCTGGTGGTCATAGCCTGGGCAGCTGGCTTTACACCCCCTAAGGCTTTGTTTCTGCATCTGTCAAGTGGACACACAGGATCATCATATAATAAAGTGCGACGATGACATGCGGCTTCAGCAGTGCTGCACAAGACGTGCTCAGCTTGTGCGAGCCCTCCCCTTGTCCCTCCCCTTATCTGCCTACCCCTCCTGGGGCTTATTGTCTGCTGCCTTTTGGCCTGACTTGTGTGCATGGCTGCTTTCTGTTGGCTTCACACGGTATGTTCTGGAAGTCAGAAGAAAAGGATCTGGAGCAAAGCTTTGTCAGGGATTGGTCGGGGAGGTTCTGGACAAGACCCTTTCCCTCTGAGGGCCTCAGTTCTCTGAGCCATAAAGTGGCGGTGGTGGGTGGGAGTGGGGTGGGGTGGCTGGATGAGAGGCCCCATGAGCAATTTCCTCATCTCATATTCAGGGGCTCTAGGAGGCCCAAGAAGACAGAAGTCCCAGGGCTTGAGCTCCCAGGATGGGGTAAGGACAGGGCCGGGGTGGCTGGATGTGAGTCCTCTGGGATGTGGAACAGGTGCGCTGAGCTTCCCTGGGCAGGTATGGACGGTGTGTCCTCCCCACTTGGCCCCGGCCTCCCACTGCTGCCTCCGACTCACCTCTCCACCTACCCCCACCTCTCCCTCTTTGTGACAAACCGTCAAGTGACCTGACTCCCGGGCCCCAGCAGACACACTTCTTAGGGTGACAGAAGTGTGGTAAGAAACATTTCCCTAACAGCTGCTTCAAAACTTCCAGGGCTGCTGTTAAAATGCAGAGTTCAGGGCCCCAGCCCGGACAAATGGCATGGGCGTCTTCAGAGACAAAGCCCTGGAATCAGCATCTTAGCTAACTCACTGGGTAATTACAGAGTGCATCCAGGTTCAAGGATCCATTACTGGCAAGGGGTGCAGGTTTTGGGGTTTGCTGGACCTGGGTTTAAATTGTGGACCTGCTCTCAGCTGGCTGTGGGACCTTCAGCCACAAATTTCCCCCTTTCCAACCTCAGTGTTCTCATTTGTTAAGTAAAAAATAATTGTTCCCATTTCACAAGGTTGTAGCAGGGATTAAATATCATCTGTATTAGGTTCCTGGGGCTGCCATTACAAATTACCACAAAGAGACAACTTAAAACAACAGGTCCGGAGGTCAGAAGTTCAAAATCAAGGTCTCAGCAGGGTTCCCTCCAGAGGCCCTACGGAAGAATTCTTCCTTGCTCTCCTAGCTTCTGGCAGCTGCTGGCAGTCCTTGGCATTCCTTGGCTTGTAGCTGCATCACTCCAGTTCCCCCCTCTGCCTACATATGGCTTCTTCCCTCTGTGTTTGTCTGTGTCCAAAGTTCCCTCTTCTTATGAAGGCTGCAGTCACTGGATTAGGGCCCACCCTGGTCTCATATGACCTCATCTTAGTTTGATTATATCTGCAGAGACTCTCTTTGCAAATGAGGCCACAGTCACAAGTAACAGGAGTTAGGACTCTTTTGGGGGGACACAATTCAACCCAGTGCATCATCCAGGCAGTGCCTGGCCATGGAAGATGCTTATGGTGGGTGGGTGGATAGATAGATACAGAGTGAGAGCAAGAGAGGAGGGATGCTGTGTGTCCTTGAAGAGACACATGCCCTCTCTGTGCCTCAGTCTTCCCATTTGTAACCTGGGAGATAAGAGTATCTTCTGGCTGGATGCGGTGGCTCACGCCCGTAATCCCAACAATTTGGGAGACTCAGGTGGGTGGATCATTTGAGTTCAGGAGTTCGAGACCAGTCTGGCCAATATATTGAAAACTTGTCTCTACTAAAAATACAAAATTAGCCAGGCGTGGTGGTGGATACCTGTTGTCCCAGCCTCTTGGGAGGCTGAGGCAGGAAAATTGCTTGAACCCGGGAGGTGGAGGTTGCAGTGAGCTGAGATTGCACCACTGTACTCCCACCTGGGCAACAGAGCAAGACTTTGTCTCCAAAAAAAAAGTATCTTCTTACCCTAGGTGTTATGAGGAAATGTCCACAGAGGACCTGGTGCACACAGATGCTCAAGAAATGGCAGTTCCTTCCCCATAAAGAAACAGTGATACCTTGAGGGACATGTGGTGGCTAGTGTCCACAGTGGCTTTCCCTTGTGACCGGGAAAGGAGGAATGGGGGATACTGGTGGTCAGGAAAGGTACAGTGCACAGGTTGGTGCTTTTCAAAAGCCCCAGGGTCATGGAGGGAGAGGGTTTGGTGAGCCATTGACCTTGGAGTCTGCGATGCATCCACCCCCACAGGTCTGAGCACGCAACCAGGTGCTGGTGTCCAAGAGCCAGGCAAGACCGTGTCGGCAGGCTGCATCTGGCAGAATGTTTTGTACTGGAGTGATTGGAAGTGACGGCTGAGCTGGGCGGGGAATGAGCAGGGCAGAGGAGCCAGCAGGCCGGCTGCAGGCTCAAGCTGCAATGCATTAGTCCAGGGTCTGGGCTAGGGGTGGGGGACGGGGAGAGGGAGGTGACACCTGGAGAAGGAGGGGGTGCTTCTAGACGGGAAGCAAGAAAGTAGAACCCCTAGGGAAGACCCTGGAAGCCAGAGGGTGGGCTGACAGAGAGGCAAGGGCCGTGGAGGTCGCTGGGCTGAGAGTCTCAACCATGCATTTCTGTAGAATCCTCACAACCTCTGGAATCAGATGCTCGCCTAGCTCCATTTCACGGATAAGGAACCCATTTCCTTTTTCATTTACCTGCCTGGCTCCTCCTTCTCCACCTCCTATTACTCCCGCTTCTCAGCCCTCACCACAAAACCACACAGCTTTTTGATATCTATAAGTTGGGTTCAAATCCCAGCTCCACTGCTTGCTGGCTGTTTGACCGAACAAGTCACTTCCCTTCTCTAAGTCTCCATGTTCTCATCTGTCAGATAGTTCCAGCTTCGTGGGTGCTCTGGGAAATGGTAAGAAAGTGCATGGGCCATGGAAAATGGTACATGGTGGCTGCTCAATAGATGTGTGCTTCTTTGCACGTCTCCTGCTGCCCTGTAATCCAAGGCTCCAGCAGGCTCTGGCCAGTGACAGGGCCCCCACCTGGTGGGATGGGGACTCTACCCCAGATATCTAGACAGCCAGATGCAGACCTTCAAGCGGCTGCCGAGGCCCTCTGCGGACCTGGGTTAAGTGAAGGGGGGCCATCAGCAGCCAGACAAAAAGCCAACTCTGCCTTGCTCTGTCCGTTCCCTGGTTCTTCCTTCTGGGATCCTTTACAGGGCCAGGCAGAGAGTGAGTGACAGTTTCCCGGGAGCACTTGCTCAAGATACCCTCGCACCTGGGAAAATGACAGTTGGCCTTGGAGCTGCCGAGGCCCTCAGCCCCCAGGTGGGCTGGTCCACAGCAGCAATTCGCCCTAAGAGAAGATGAAACATAATTACCCTTTCTTCTCCAAGTCCAGGGGAGACCTTCCTCCCCCGCTCGTCCTGGGAAATCAAGCCTTGTCTTCCTGTGGTCGCTATTCCCCAACAGTGTTCCAGTAAATTAGCCGGCAGAAGGCAGGTCTCCTGTGGGTTCATCAAAAGTTTGCCCATGTCTTGGACAAACTGCACGGAAGAATACTCCTCCAGCTGCTCGCGCTCCGAGCACGGTCTGCGTGATAAAGATAATAATGATGTTTCTTTTGTCCTTCTGTGATGTGTCGATATGATTCAGGAAAAAATACCATGAATCCCGTCAGATGAGAAAGCTACGACTCAGAGAGGAGAAATGATCCACATAAGGTGAAAAAGCTGTGCAAGTAGCTATTGGAGCGGAGTCAGCTGCCGTGATTCACGGCGTCAGCGCGCTTTGGTGTCCTGCCACGTTTTCAAGCTTTGTAGGAAATAATCTTATGGAACCAGTTGCTGAGTGGATGGAAGGGATATGGTGTAAAGGTATCATCCACTTCATCCTGCAATGGGTTTGTTACCTGCTCCAGGTGACAAATAAGATCTCTGTGATTCTCTTGGAAAAAGGGAATGGTTTGTCTTTGTGGACAATAGAGAGTTATAGAAATACCTGCCAAGAAACTCAGGAACAAGTTTGCAGTAAAATTGCAGTCATTGTGGCTCTTCAGACTTCATGCCCTGAATACCTTTCACTTTCTCCCACATTGGCGAATGGCCCTTTTTCTGGTCCTGAATGTCTGCTTATAGTGTTTCTTTAACTCGTGCGCACTGCTCTACCGCAGATCCTTTCCAGAATAAGACGAAGTACCCAAACAAGCAGATATTCATTGACCATTGTTATTACTGCTTGGGGATTTTCATAGCTTCAATGAGCTGGGTGTAATCTGATCAGGGCTGGATTCAGTCTGATGGCCAAGCGCGTTGGGGAAAAATTCACCTGAGACTGTCCACACAGCCAGACACAGCACCTGTTAACAAGTATTTACCGAGCACCAACTATATGGCAAGCGTTGTTCTAGGTACAGACATGGAAAACAAGATAGACAATGTCTACTTCCTCACAGGGAGACAGACAACAAACAAATATTTAGATAATAGCTTTATTTTAGATGTGACAAGTGCCAAAGGGACAGAGGCAGGTTTGGAATGAGTGTACTTAGGGCAGGCAGGAGGTTCCCTTGAAGAAGTGACACTGGGCCAGGCCCGGTGGCTCACGCCTGTAATCCCAGCACTTTGGGAGACCGAGGAGGTGGATCACCTGGGTCAGGAGTTTGAGACCAGCCTGGCCAACATGGTGCAACCTCATCTCTAGTAAAAATACAAAAATTAGCCGAGCATGGTGACGCACACCTGTAATCCCAGCTACTCAGGAGGTTGAGAAAGGAGAATCGCTTGAACCCAGGAGCCGAAGGTTGTAGAGAGCCGAGATCATGCCACTACACTCCAGCCTGGGCAACAGAACAAGATTCCATCAAAAAAAAAAAAAGAAGGAGGAGGAGGAGGAGAAGGAGGAGGAGGAGGAGGAGGAGGAGAAGGAGAGACATTGGAGGTAAGACCAAAATGTTAAGAGCAGCTGTGCAAAGACCTGAAGGAGGAGCACTCTAGGCAACCAATGCAAAGGCCCTGGGGCCAGGAGGAGTGAGATGCATGAGAAGGAACTTGTGGCAGAAATGTAGATGAGTTCAGAGAAGCTGGCAGAGGCCATATCACCATGGTTTAGAGTCCTGCGGTGAAGAGCTGGGCTTTTTCTAAGTGTGATGTGAAGACACTGGAAGGTTTTAGCATGGGGTGTGATAGGACCTTTGCACTTGTCACTCACACAAATGAGCTTTACTTCCACTAAGTGGTGGGTTCATATTTGAGAAGCCAGCTGCTTTTTCAGAGTGATAATAGTGCTTCAAATTCTTCAATTTCCACATTTGCTTTGGAACTCTGCCAAGACCACTCGTGATCATATTTTTCCAAGTATACGTTTTAGTGTTTCTTCAAAGTGAGGTGTCTAGAACATTACTGGAATATTAATTTTTCTGGAATATTAAGGTTATTTTCTCAAAGAACCTTAGTTTTGTGCTTATAGTCTTTTTAGTTACTTTCTCAAACTGCATTTCAGAGAAGGACTTTGCAACAGAATGGGGCTCGTTGGTAATTCCTCAGTAATGATGGTCATTGTTATCATTTATTGAGCACTAAGTGCTGAACTCACTGGTAAGCATTTTGCAAATGTGGTTTTATGTAATTCTCACCATAACCCTTTCTCCATTTGTAGATATAGGAACTGAGGCTTAAATAATCGCCTTGATTAATATGAAATGCCTACATGTAGTACAGTCCTGAATTTATCTTTCAAGGAACCTTTCTTCTGCCTTCTGCGTCAGGCACTATGCTAAGATCTAGAGACCCAGCGATGAACAAGAAAGACATGGTTCCTGCTCCAGAAAGCCCCATTTCTAATGGGGGAAGTTGCCTGGGAGACAGGCAATAATCCTACAGGAGAATAAAAATGAAAATAAAGGATGATCCAGAACACAAGAGGAGACTCCTGACTGAGACTTCAAGGGTCCAGGGAAGGCTTCCTGGCTGGCGTGACTTGTAGGATGAAGAATCCTGCAAGATGGGAAGGAGCCGTTCTGGAACGGGGGATGCAGCGGTGCTACTCCTCCCAGACAGTTAACACTCGCACACCTTAGAGGACCCCACGTTCCGCCCACCATCACTGAGAAATGACAGCTGAGCAGGCTCTTGATGAATGAGTTGGAATTTGCTAGCTAAGGCAAGGGATTGGGTTGAGGAAAGGGTTTTGTAAAAGGTTGAGGCAGGGAGGTTTGAGAGAGCCTGAGGTGATTAAAGAGCTTCGAGTTCAGTGTGACAGGAGTGTGACAAGCTGGGGTTGGGAGGAGAGTGACAAGAGGTGCTGTTGATGTTAATTACTCCCACTTCCCTTATAACTTTCAGGAGATGCACAGGGTGTTTGATCATCCTGTCTGGATAAATCATTTCGTAACACAAAGCGACTATATCACACATGATACTTCATCACCACTCAAATGCATTAACTGGATCATGAAAATTTATTAACGTTTGTCCACATAAGAGCTGAGCACCAACCACATTTTGTTATTTGAATAATTGATATCTATCTACTGTGTAGAGTCAGGAAATTTGTAAATCGTATTTATAAATGTGTTATGTGATTTATAAATCACAAAACGAAATAATTTTAAGAAAAAAGTCTTGAAGGTAGCGTATAGTCTACAAACAAGGACTTTCAGTAACAAATCATTAACTGAGTTACCTAATAATCCAGGAAAGAAATTATGAGGATCTAAATGAATACAGTCACAGGTAGAATAGATTTAAGTAGTCTATGTGAATAACAGAAAAATATTCACTCTTTTTAATATGTTGCTTTTCCTTAACTGTCTCTTTTCAGACAATCACTCTTTACATCCACTAAAAACAGAAAGGGCCAACTCTGGCATCACTGCCTATGAGTTAGCCCTGTTCTGCAAGGAGAAATGCTGTAAAAATAAAGAAAGAAACAAACAGGAAGGATTTGCAACACATTTGACATAGGATCTATATCCTTAATATATAAAGAGCTCTTACAAACCAATTACAAAAAAAAAACAAGATAAACCATATGCTGGCCCATAAATCAAGTGTCAAAAATTCAAGTGGATTTAAACCATATAAAGACTATCCTTTAGGAAAAACAGCAAATTAACAAAATATGCATTATCATAAATATTATGATATAGTTGAGATCAAACCTTTCAGTTATAACAATAAATGTGAATGGGCTTAGCTCACCTTTAAAAAAAAGATTCAGAAGTTGGCTCACAAAACAAAATTAACTATGTGCTATATAAAAGAGAAAAATCTAAATTAAAGGGATTCAGAAAGGCTAAAAATAAAGTATACGTGACAAGTGGAAAAAAAAAAACAAAATCAAATAAGCAGGGAAAGTGATCCTGATATCAGGCAAGGTAGAATTCAAGCCAAAGAGCATTAAACGTGACAAAGAAGGATACTTCTTAATGCTAAAAGCCACAATCTAGAATAAAAATTTAACTTATTAATATATATGCACCAAATATATGACACTGCAACCATGTCCATGAAGCAAGAACTCAAGAGATACAAGAATCTAGAAACACACAAATAATCTTTAACACACCACTAATAATAATTTTCACTACAAGACAGATGATGGGGAGGGGAGGGAGAGAAAATCTGAATGTAATAAGATAGATCTTATAGACATAGATTGAAGTCTATATCCTGAAAACAGAGAAGTCTTAAATGCCCACAGCACATTCACAAAAAAGGATCATGAAGAAAACATCAGTAACTTTCATTAGAAATAAACATTATTATACAAACAATACTCTCTGGTCACAATGAAATCTTAATAATATCAAAAAACATACAGGTCCTTCTACCTGGAAATTATAAAGCCTATCAAACAACTCCTAGGTAAAAGGGAAATACAAACTGAAATAACAGAATTTTAAAAAATTAATGACATGAAAACAATCCATATCAGAATCTATGGGATGCATTTAAAACAGTGATCAGAGAAAAACTCATTACCTTAATACTTGACTCAATAAACATGAAAAACAAAATTCAGTTAATTAACTTGATCACTCAAAAAACTAGAACAACAACAAAAACAAAGCAAACCAAAAGAAAGCAAAAGAATGGGAATAACAATGATAAAAGCAGAGATTAATGAGGAAGACAATAAAGACCTAATTAATAAATCAAAATCTTGATTTAAAACAAATCAATAAAATGGACAAAATACCAGCTAATTTAATCAAGGATAAAAAGAAGAAAGAAAGCACAAATATACAAAATGTGAAATGACAAGGAGAAAGATAAACATGGAATCAAATATAGATTTTAAACATATACACAAATACTTTGCAAATTTTTGTTCAAATAAATTAGAGAATAAATGGTTATGAAAACATAAATGTATAAGATTATAAAAAGAACCAGATTTCTTGCTGCTGGAGAAAGAAATTATAAAAAAAAAAATCCTATGGTATTCAATTTTAATCTGAAATATCAGTATAAAGACATGATTCTTAAAGCATGGATAGAAGAGAAAGAGAGAAAGTGTGTGTGTGTGTGTGTGGGGTGTGTACAAGTGTGTTAGTAGCTTGGTCCACTAGAGGGCCTAGAAGCATTAACACCCCAGCAGTAATGAGCACAACTATCACCCAGATCTTGGTTTCTAAACATCATTCTCCAATAAAAGGAACCAGGGTTATTTGGATAAGTGGATAATTGATTCCAGAACTAAGACAGGGAAAAGATAAGATGAGCCTGGAACATCTTTTGTTGGCAAAAAATTTAAAAGATGTAGTCTTGTTGAAAGAACAATAGGAGCCAAACTGAAGAGCTCCTGATGTCCAAAGCTGAGGCAATCTGAGCAATGACATAATGAAAGTAGTGGATTATAACCTGTACAATCAATATTCATTGAGTCTATATTGATATAAGTACTTGATTCAATAAATATTAGAGGAGAAGGCACAGCTCTTTCATATAGTAGAATTCTAATGAATAAATGTTAGAAGGTAAGAGGGAAGTAGAAAAGCACCATGAAACAAACACTGCAGTAGTAATTGTGACAGACAAAAATCCACTGATGGGTTCTAAAATTAGTGGTGAAAGTGTAGGAAAAACAAATTTGCATAGCCTCAAACTATTTCCCCCATAACATTTATTATTCATAAAGAAAAATATATTTTCTTTATGATAAAAGCTATGCAGAAACCACCTTTACTAAGTGATTAAGATCATCAGTATGAAGACATGTCAACATCGTAAACTCTGTAATATCATGCACTAAGTAGAATCCAACTTCTGTATATTCTTGTCAAAAAGACAAAAACCTCCAATCAGAAAATATCAGACAAACCCAGATTAAGGTGCATTTGATAAAATAGCCAATCAATAATCTCTCAAAGTAGCCAGGTCATGACAAATAAGGAAAGACTGAGGAATTATTAAAGATTACAGGGAGCTCAGAAAAAACAACTAAATGCACCATGGGACCCTGAACTGAGATCCTGAGGTGGAAAAATGATTTAATGAAAAAAATGGCAAAATTAAAATGTGGTATTTACTTAAAAGTATTGTACCAATGTTAGTTTCTTGGTTCTGACAATTGTACTGTCATTATATAAAATGTTAGCCTTGAAGAAAGCTGAATGAGGAATGTATAAAATTTCTCTGTACAAATTTTGCAACTTTTTTGTAAGCCTAAAATTAGTTCAAAATAAAAAGTAAAAATATATTTAAAAATAAAGTATGTTCCCTGGCCACAAAAGAATTCGAATGCAAATGTATAACAGAAAAAGATCCAGAAAATTGTTCAATATTTTAAAATTAAGCATATTTCTAAATAACCCAGGGGTCAAAGAAGTAATCACCAGAGAAAGAAAATCTTTTGAGTTGATTAAAAAGGAAAATATGACCAGACACGGTGGCTCACACCTGTAATCCCAGCACTTTCGGAGGCCAAGGTGAGCGGATCACCAGAGGTTGGGAGTTTGACATCAGCCTGACCAACATGGAAAAAACCCCATCTCTACTAAAAATACAAAATTAGCCGGGCATGGTGGTGCGTACTTGTCATCCCAGCTACTCGGGAGGCTGAGGCAGGAGAATCGTTTGAACCTGGGAGGCAGAGGTTGCATTGAGCTGAGATCACGTCATCGCACTTCAGTTTAGGCAACAAAAGTGAAACACTGTCTCAAAAAAAAAAAAAAAAAAAGGAAAATACAACATATCAAAATTTGTGGATACAGCTAATGCAGCACTTAGAGGAAAATATACGGCGTTAGCATTATTAGAAAAGAATAGCAGTTCCAAATCATGACATGAGTTTCATCTTAAGAAATGAGAAAAAGAAGAGCAGGAGGCTGGGTGTGGTGGCTCACACCTGCAATCCTAGTACTTTGGCAGACTGTCTCAGGCAGATCACTTGAGCCAAGAAGTTTGAGACTAGTTTGGGCAACATGGTGAAACCCTGTCTCTACCCCCCTCCAAAAAAAAAAAAAAAAAAAAAGCTGGGCATGTGGCACACACCTGTAGTCCCAGCTACTTAGGAAGCTGAGGTGGGAGGATTAGTTGAGTCGAGGAGGTTGAAGCTGCATGAGCTGTGATCATGTCACTGTATTCTAGCCTGGACAACAAAGCGAGACTCTGTCTCAAAAACAAAACAAAGCAACAAGCACATTAAGCACAAAGTATACAGAAGGAACGAAATGAATAAAATGAAAGAAAAAAATAAATAGAAAACAAGCAATAGAGAAAAATCAATAGAAGCAAACATAGTTCTTTGAAAAGATCAACAAAATCAGTAAACTTCTAGCCAGACAGCTGAGGAACAAAAGAGGAAAGGAGAAGACACAATTGTCAATATCATCAGAAAAAGAAAACCAATCACTAGACAAACGGGCAAAAGACAGGAAAAGGTGTTTCAAAGAGGAGGAAATATATTTGGTTAATAAAATATGGAGAGATGTTCGATCTCATTAGTTACAGGAAAATGCACATCAAGGCTACTTGGATTTGCCAAATTGAAGAAACTTGACAATACCAGATTCTGTAGATAAGATGGTTCAACAGGATCTCTATATATTGTTGGTGAGAGTAAGGATTGGTACAATCAATTTGGAAATCAATTTTGCTCCTTTTTATAAACTACACTTTGCATAACCTAAAACCCAGTAATTCCTGTCCTAGGTATAGACCCAACAGAAGCTCGTTAGGAGAATCTAAATGCCTATCTGTAGGAGAATGGGAAAATACATTGTGGTATATACACAGATGGTTATTTTACAACAGTTAAAATCAATACACTACAGCTACACGCAGCAACATGGATAAATTTTAGAAACATACGTTAAAAGAGAAAAAGCAAGTCTGGGATTTCTGGAACACACTTTTTATAACAAGAAAAACTAAACAACATATTGTTAAGGCATAAATATGTATATGAAAAACTATAAATATGTGATTCAAAAGCAAGGAAATGACAAACACAAGTCAGGATAGTACTTCCCTCTGGGGGAAAGCAGGAAGACAAGACAAGAGAGGTCCATATGGAAAAATGTGAGTTGGTGATCATGTTCTAAGAGGGCTTGGGTGGGCACTGGCTTCATCATGTTCCTTGTATAATTAAAAATAAAATTGGCTGGGCTCAGTGGCTCATGCCTGTAGTCCTAGAACTTTGGGAGGTTGAGGGAGGTGGGCAGATCACCTGAGGTCAGGAGTTCAAGACCAGCCTGGCCAACATGGCGAAACCGTCTCTACTAAAAACACAAAACTTAGTCGGGCATGGTGATGCACACCTGTAATCCCAGCCACCTGGGAGACTGAGGCAGGAGAATTACTTGAACCCAGGAGGCAGAGGTTGCAGTGAGCCAAGATTGCGCCACTATACTCTAGCCTGGGCAACCGAGCGAGGCTCTGTCTCAAAAATAAATAAATAAAATAAAATAAAGGAGGACCGTGCATCAACGGATAATGATAGTACATGGTGAGCCAAGAAATTATGATGAATGTAATTACAGCTGACCCATGAACAACATGGGTTTGAACTGTGAGGATCCACTTATACATGAATTTTCTTCCACCTCTGCCACCCCTGAAACAGCAAGACCAACCCCTCCTCTTCCTTCCCCTCCTCAGCCTACTCATTGTGAAGACAGTGAGGATGAAGACCTTTGTGATGATCCATTTCCACTTAATGAATGGTAAATATATTTTCTCTTCTTTATGATTTTCTTAACAACATTTTCTTTTCCCTAGCTTTATTGTAAGAATATAGTACACAATACACATAACACACAAAATATGTGTTAATTGGCTGTTTATGTTTTGAGTAAGGCTTCCAGGCAACAGTAGACTATTAGTGAAGTTTGGGGGGCGTCAAAAGCTATACGCAGATTTTTGACTGTGCAGGGGGTAGGTGCCATAACCCCTGCATTGCTCAATATATATATATTCCTGAGAGCCAAAATAAAATAAAATAAATGTTTAACAGAATCTCTGACAAACAGTAAGTGCTCAATAAAGTCAGCTGTTATTATTGTTTCTAGTCTCAGCCTAGCTGACTTCTAATCATTCAGCTTGGGTGTTGCCTCCTCCAGGAAGCCTGCTCTGCTCCTCCGGGATAGGCCAGGCTCTCTCTACTCCCAATCTCCCCACAGTCTGGGCTGACCTAGATTCCAGCACTTCTTTGGCTATGTGGGAATTGACTGTTTATTAGTCTGTCTCCTCTATTAAGCCATGTGATCCACGCTGCAGCAACCATGGCCTCTCTGTATTTCCAGCCCTTGCTTTTGCCTGGCACGTGGTATAGTTTTGTTGACCAAGTGCATGAGTGAGTGGCAGGCAAGATGGTTCCCAGGCCCTGCAGAAGGGGAAGAGGTGTGGGGACTGTGGCAAGGGCTCAAAGTGTGGCTGTAGGCAGGAGCAGATGGCACATGGCTCAGAGGTGTCATCAACCCAGGGTGCAGGAAATAAGGAAGTGCATTATCTGTTGGGAATTGAAAAGCCGTAATAAAACTGACTATAGGTGATCTGCTTTTTATTATCACCATGTGCTGGCAATTCTAAACAATGTCACTGATGGAGCCCCCCACTACACACACACACACAAATTTGTTGGTCTTAGTTCTAAAGAACTTAGTGCTGAAGTTATTAAGTTTTAATAATATATAGATAAGCTTTACATTAACACGTTATCATTACTTCTCCTTAAATAAATCTCTATTCTCCATGGAAGTTGGTTTGGAAAACTCCCCTCCTGTAGTTACTGTGTTTGTTTTGAGACTCAGTTTCTCATTCTGAACACAGCCCATGCCTCTAACCCTCATGATATTACAAACCCTGGCATTTAAATAGCAATAACAGAGTGATTGGAAAGATGGTAACACAAAATGTGGGGTCCTCCGACTCTCATTCCGTGGGACTTCTTAGAGTTTAAGATGAAAACATGACACAGTACGGACTGCAAGGGGCCAGTGTTTTGTTTGTTAAGTACCAATTTTTGTTTGTACATGAAATAGTTTACCAAATTTGAATAATATCTTTCAATCAGCATTTATTCTTTTTAATGGTTAATGACTAAAACTGAAGAGTCAAAGGAGAAAATAGTGATGATGACTGATTATCATATAATTATTACGGAAAATAATTGTGAAATAAGCAATTAAATGATCCGCACCAGGTGCTACTGGCTGGGGTCCCAGGGGCTGGGGGCCAGGACTCTAGCCCCGTTCTTGGCATCCTTCAAAGCTGTGGTCCCCGAGGCAGGATTTGTGCATGGCGCAGCCTCTGCTCTGGGTCACCCTGTTCCTGCTCCCACAGAAAGACAGGGGACCAGGTCGCAGCAGCCACGGTGGAGAATAATGTGGTAGTTGGGACAGGAGTCTGACAGAATAGGGTGAAGGGACCCCTAAGCCAGTCAGCCAAGGCCCAGAAGGCCTCCCGGAGGGTGCTTAGAGACAAGTATAGAGGCAGGTTCTCAGGGATGGAGGGCCTTTAAAGATGGCGTTCTTCAATCCCCTATGCAGCATCACTGTTAAGAAAGAAATTCCACCCTTGAGTTCACTGTGTGACCTTGAATAAGTCACCTCTGGAGCTGAATTCTGTGTCCGAAAACTAGGGATAGCAACAACTCCTGCAATGCATGCTGCCGAGGGGACTAAAAGTGCTTAGCCCGGTGGCTGTCAGGAAGATACAGTAGCAATAATGTCAGCAATAAATAGTAGTATACTTATTATTTTTCAAGAACGCAAAAGATAGAGGCCCAGAGAGGAATAAAGACCTCTCCAAGGTCACACAGCAATTTGATGACAACACAGTACCAGAACCCAGGTCTCCTGACACTACCTCTAGTACTCTATTGACTACAGCCTCTGATTAAACGTGTTTGGAGCTCTCCAGAACAGGACCTGCATCTGGCCTCTTCCACCCCCAGGAGCTGCTAGGGCAAGTCCTCTAAGCTACCCTCACCTCCTTTATCTACCCTGGCACCTTCTTTAGACAAAGCTCCTCCCTGAAGTCAATTGGGGTCCTTTGATGTGGAGAGAGAGAAGATTGGGGGAGAGGGTGTCCTGTGTATATGTGTTGGGGGCAGTGGTGAGGAGATATTAGGTGTGATATGTCTGACTTCAGAGGTCCAGGAGGGGGTCTAGAAGCTGGATTCATGGAGAATCTGTTGATTGAGCTGTAGAGGGTTGTGACTCAGACAACCTGGCACCCAGGTGAGGGTCATTAACTCACAGGGGTCCAGACAGTGGACTGGGAAGTATGAGTTGAAATTGAACATTACCAGGTCAGATGGTTTCCTGGGCTGGAGCAGGCAGCCAGGGCTAAAATGTTCCACCAGCAGGATAAACCAACCTCTCACATACGGACACCCAACTGCCTGCTCTTCAATTGCATCTCATGTTATTGGCCCCCAGCACGCTTCACGCCCCGCCTGGGGCCTCTAGCATATCAGAGACTGCTAAGCATATATAACATTCTCCAAGACATCTACTCTAAGCCAACCACTGTCAGAGTACCCAGGGATTCATCCAACAGTTCTTCATTGAGCACCTACTGCATGCTAAGTGCTAGGGATAAAACAGGACACACAGGAAAGCTCCCTGCCTTCATGAAATGGCCTCATAGAGATACGAAGGACTATGGGAGCCTGGCCTGGCTTGCACAGAATAGTCAGCCTGGTGGGAGGTCATGCGGAGGCACAGTGAAATGATTTCACTGACTCAAGAGAGTGGTGGCACCCAGGAAAGCATCGTCAGCTCCACCTGAGCAGACCAGGTGGAAAAGAAGAGTGTTTGAGGCAGCAGGAACAGCATAAGCAAAGACACAAAGGTGTGAAGGAACGGGGCTTGCTTGGGGAGCCACAGGGGGTTTTCAAAAGTTCATGAAAACTGCATATTATGGAAAAACTATATATGGAATTTCAAAATATTTTGCACCAAAATAAACTTGTATTAACTTGCTATAAAATGTCTGAACATTTGAGACACTAAGAAGGATGAGACATCAGTTTTAAATGAGCTTCTATCAGAGCAACATGAATTCTGCTAAAATTGAAGCCAGAACAAACATCACGTTTATGGTGAAGCTTGGGTAGAAAATGATGAAATCATTGATGCTTTATGAAAAGTTTGTGGGGACAATGCCCTCAAATAACCAGCAGTTTAAAAATGGATAACTCATTTCAAGAAGGGACAAGACAACATGGAAGATGAAGCCCACAGTGGAAGATCATCCACATCAGCTGCGAGGAAAGAAATTCATATTGTTCTTGCCATAATTGACGAGGACCAACAATTAATAGCAGAAACAATGGCCAACACCATAGACATCTCAACTGATTCAGCTTACACAATTCTGACTGTGAAATTAAAGTTGAGCAAACTTTCCACTCAATGGGTGCGAAAACCGTTTTGCCCAGATCAGCTGTAAACAAGAGCAGAACTTTCAATGGAAGTGTTAAACGAGTGGAATGAAGATCCCGAAGCACTTCTTCAAAGAACTGTAACAAGAGATGAAACATCGCTTTACCAGTACTGTCCTGAAGACGAAGCACAATCAAAGCAATGGCTACCAAGAGGTAGAAGTGCGCCGGCCAGAGCAAAAGCAGACTGGCCAAGAGCAAAGGGCATGGCAACTGTGTTTTGGGGATGCTCAAGGCATTTTGCTAGTTGACTTTCTGGAGGGCCAAAGAACAATAACATCTGCTTATTAGAAGAATGGTTTGAGAAAGTTAGCCAAAACTTTAGCATGAAAGCACCTGGGAAATCTTCACCAGAGAATCCTCCTCCACCACAATGACACTGCTGCTCATTTCTCTAATCAAACAAGAGCATCTTAAATCTTTAAAAAATCTTGTAAAATCTTTAAAAAAAACTTGTAAAAGGCATCCGTTTTCTTCACTTAATCATGTAAAAAGAAAAAAACTGCCTTGACATGTTTAAATTCCCGAGACTCTTAGTTCTTTAGGGATGGACTAAATGGCTGGTCTTATTGCTTATTAAAGTGTCTGAACATAGCCAGATGTGGTGGTGCATACCTGCAATCCCAGCTACTTGGAAGACTGAGGCAGGAGGCTCACTTGAGCCCAGGAGTTTGAGGCTACAGTGAGCCATGATCGTGCCGCTGCACTCCAGTCTGGGTGGACTTCAGCCTTTGAGACAGAGTGAGACTCCATCTCAAAAAAAAAAAGAAAAAGAAAAAAGAAAAAGAGTATCTGAACTTGATGGAGCTTATGTTGAGAAATAAAGTTTATATTTTTATTTTGATCTTTTAATTCCATTTTTCCATGAACTTTTTGAAGTCCCCTCATAGAAAGTGTTCCATATGGCAGGAGGAGTGACTTTGAGCCAGGTGACCTGCGAGACCTTGAGAAGCCCGAGAGAAGGTCTGGGAAATGCTAGTTGAGAGATCAGGGAGTTATGGCAGCCCCGGAACCTGCTGCTGCTGGAGCCTGCTGGTGTCTCAGTAGAGACCCATCTCCCACCCACCCTGGAGTGTGGAGAGCCCTGGCTGGACCCCTGTCCTGCCGCTCACCCACTGCCAACTGTCACCAGCTCTGTGCCCCTCCCTGCTGCGCCAACATTTTCCTCTTGTGATGGATGGAAATTTCCCTGCTTGGGTCAAGTCAAATTTCTCCTGATTTGTTGTTTTACACACACTGAGGCTGGAGGCAGATCCCACATGATTCATAAAGAGAAACGCGCTGTCTGTGAAGGAGAGTAATTTATAGGCAATGTTTCCCCTACCTTCAGAGATGAAAGTCACTGGGTAGGAAGAGGAGGAGAAGGGACCTTCATCCACTCTCGGTAGCCAGCATGGCTTCTGATGCTCCCCAACAGCTCCTCCAACTGTGGCATGAGTTTGTCAGTGTGTTTTGCAGAAGTTGTAGCTTTCTTTGGTCACTGGGCACAGAGCTAGACCTGGGCGAGGAGGAGACAAGAGGGGCCGAGGCCCCCAATATCCTTCCTGGCTCTCCTAGCCCCTCCTGCCCCCTCCTTCCCCCTCCACCCTGGCTCTCTCTCTCCCCCTCTCTCTCATGTATAAAAATAAATGAAGTCAGGTTTCCCAGCCCTTCTCGTCTGGAGGGGGCGAGGGGAATGGGGCAAGCAGCCAACTGACACCCTCCTGACCTAAGCCATACATCAAGAAGGTTACAAGGCTGCCGGGGACAGGTCTAACCTGTGGCCACTGAGATTTCAGGGTTGGACAGATCTTTGCTGGGGGTAGTTGGGTAGGGGTGAACTCCACAATCAGAAGAGGAGAAGACCAAATAGAATCTGTGGAAGGAAGAAAGGAACTGAGCGCTTACTGTGTCCCAGGCACTGTGCCAGGTACTTTGCACATAGAAGCTCAGTTGTGACCCAGTGAGGCAGTCGTGATAACCTCCATTTCATAGATAAGAAAACTGAGGCTCAGCGGGTGGAAGGGGTGGCGTCCAAAACTGTGGGTTTGACCGCATACCCAGAAAGTGCCAGCAAGCAGAACATAGATCCCCTGGGTACTGGAAAGGGAAAGAAAGGGGGCAGAGGCAGAAGGCTGGAGAGGTTTGGGGTGCATCTGAGGATGGGAGTAGGGCATGAATGGGGCACCAGGTGAGAGTGAACTGAACCTGCAGGGGCTCCTGGCCATATCTGTGGCCAGGTAAGCCTGGATGCAGGTAAACTGAGTCGCCTCAGGAGAGTGACTTTCAGCTGTCCCCACGCCACCTCAGCCATGCCCCTTATCTCAGCATTAAATCATACCTCCTAAACCTAGCCCCAAATTTTGTGCAAGCCCCATCCCCCCACCCCAGCAGACTGCTCCTTCAGGCCACTGTCCCACAGAGCCTCAGCGACTCCACTGGGTTTGCTCTGCAGCCCACATGCTCTCCCCACAGGCTTGCGCTCTCACTCTTGCTCGCTTGTTCACTCACTGTGGACCATGCCTGGGCTGGGCTTTCACATGTCTGGCACCATGGCCCCTGCCCCTAGGTGCTCCTCATCTAGAGGGGGACATACCAGGGGGACATACCAGATGGGCAGGAGTCAGCAAGCTCCACAGAGAGGGGGCCGAGTCTGCCCAGAACATTCAGGGAAGACTGAATTGGGCTTCGGAGAGTGAGTAGGAGTTTGCCTGCCAGACTGAAAAGTAAGGGAAGGATGTTCTAAGCCCCAAAACTGCATGTGCATAGCAGAGATGCAGGCAGCCATCCTATTCATTGTCCTTCATTTGCCCCCAAGCCTCCCTCCACTCCTGTGATCCTGACCCACCGTCTTCTTTCTGTCACTTTCTAGCCCCTTTGCCGTTGCAGGACCTGAGGCCCCTGCCAAGGCACACCAGGGCCACAGGCCCCTCTTGCCTTGCCCACGATGTCCCCTGGTAAATATGCTCAGGGACACACGAGTGAACCATAAATTCAGCCTTCTGGGGATGGATTCTGCTGAATAAAAAGCACATTCAGTAGCGAGAATATTTGTTTTTGTTTTCCTTCTCCGAGTAAATGGAAACATGCACTGACCTCACTTTTCTCACAAGTACAGTAGCTTTCCTGAGCGGCCGTCAGGCCTGGGGTGCCAGGAAAAAAGTGGTGGAACATTCAGCATTGGGAACAAGGACCTCAGTGGCAGCTGTGGCCGGCCAGTGGAATACAGCTGTCAGGCCGCTGACATGAGTTTCCGAGGGGTGGGGAGGATCCGGCCTGGGCCTCCCAGGGGGCCCTGAGCATCGCCAGGAGGGGACTTTGAGACTGCTGTCTTCCCAATTCATTTTCTAACACTGCAGACAGAGGGTCGCAGGCAGACTGCAGGCTGGGAGGACAGCCTACAGAAGGCCTTGGCTCAGACCTGCGTTTCCATCCCGGCTGCCATTTCCTGGCTCTGAGGCCCTGACTAGTCATTATACTTTTCTGAGCCTCAGTTTCCTCAACTTCATTCCAACCTCAAGGGGTTGTGTAAGTTTTAAATATTTGAAAGTACCAAGAAAGACTAGTCCTCAGTCCCTTCCTGACCAGCCCCAACATATCCAATTTAAGCTCCACCTCCTCTGTAATACCATCCAGACCCAGTGATCTCTTCCACCAGACTTTTTTCCTATGGCCTTGTGATGATGAGCACCTTTCTATGAGAGCAAGACATTCACCCACCCACCCGTTCATCCACTCACCCACCCAACCACCTGCTGATCTACCCATCCATTCCCCTACCCATCCACCTATCCATCTACGCACTCACCCATTTATTACACACTCATCCACCCATCCGTCCATCTACGCATCCTCCTCCTATCCATTCACCAACTCACCCATCCACCTATCCATCTACCCACTCACCCATTTGTCACCCACTTATCCACCTATCCATCTCACACTCATCCATCTACCATCCACCTATCCATCCACCTACCCATTTACCCATCCATCCATCCATCCATCCATCCATCCATCCATCCATCCATTAACCCATTTACTCACCTACCCATTCATCCACCCTCTTATCCACCTTCCCATCCATCCACCTATCTACCCACGTGTCCATCCATCCATCCATCCACTCACCTATCTGTCTGTCTATTCACCCATTTACTTATTTACTCAGTGAACATTTTGAGCAGCTATGTGCTCTCCCACTGTTGGGAGGATGGGCTGTTCTGTCTGTGATCTGATGTTCATCAGTTTTAGACACAGTGCATACTGCCCCCTAGAGACTATGGGATTGTCCTCAGTTTCCTCTACAGCCATGGATCGCACAGAACATTCATTTGGTAGAAAAAACAAACAAACAAACAAACAAACAAAAAACAGACAAACTAGCTTAAGAAAATGGGAACTTAATGATTCATGCAACTGGAAAGCCCAGGTATAGGTCTGGTTTCAGATGTAGCTTGATTCAGGCCTCAAGTGCTGTTTCCAAGACCTCGTGTCTTCATCTCTCAGTTCTTCCCGCCTCCAAGTAGTAGCAGTGCTGGCAGCAGCTGCAGCCTCAGCCTCACATCCACCCAGGTTGCACATCCACCCAGGTTGCAGTCCAGCAAGAAAGATCAAAAGTCTTCTCCAGAAGCCCTACCTAGATCACATAGGCTGAGAATTGGAAAGAGATAGAACCCCAAGTTAAATGGGGAGGAAGGATTAGAAGATGGGAAGGCAAGCGCCAAATACCTGCTACACATCCTACATGCAGGCACTGGGGATCCCCAGATGAACGGGAAAGCTCTGCATGGCACCTAGAGGCTGACATCCAAGGGGAGGCAGCAAACACATGAACAAATAAATGTAGAAATAAAATCACCTTGGATGGTTCGAATGATAATAACTGCTGGAGTGACAAACAGAGCAGTGTAGTTAGAGAAACTGGGGTGAAACTATTTTAAAGAAATAGTCAGGGAACCTGACATTGAAGTCAGTTCTGACTAATAAGTCATCTGGGCCAAGAACTGAATAGAAACATTTCTGGCAGAAGGAACGGCAGGTGCAAAGGCCCTGTGGTGGGAATCTGTAGTGCAAGTTCCAGGGACAGATGAAGGCCGGGGGGCACAGCAGGGAGCATAACCCAAGAAGAAGGTGAAGAGGTTGGAAGGGCTAGATCAGAGAGGCTCTTGCATACATTGGTGTACCCACCACCCCGATCAAAGTGGAGAACATTCCCAAGCCCCTAGAAGCCTTCCTACTCAACCCTCCCTCCCACAAGAGGTGACCTCTATTCTGACTTTTGTCATCATAGATTAATTTTGTCTGTTTTTGAACTGTAAGTAAATGGAATCCTACAGTGTATGTTCTTTTGTGTTGCTCACCACTATGTGTACTTGACTCTCATGTTTCTGCACATGGCAATGACTTCCTTTTTTACTGTTGCATAGTATTCCATTTTTTCCACTCTCCCTATGCTGGGAGGTGGGCAGTTTTTTGGTAGGATTATCCTCAGTTTCTTCTTCAACCAGTATCAGGCTTGGCACAGGATGGAGCAAGCCCCATTTTGGGGGTTGAGCTGACAATTCACCTGGGATAGGACAAGACAGGCCACCTAGACTAGAAGCTGCTAGATGCCCTCTCCTCCGGGCCTGACAGCTCCTAGGCCCTGGCCACCCCTCTCACCCACCTCCCTAACAACAAAGTTCAGGTGCTTGCACTTGGCCGGGCAGAAGTTCTAGTAAATGCCAAGCCCCAGAGTCCCTGGTGGCCAGTGTGAGGGACGTCGCGGGAAATGAGAGGAGCTGCGGCTAGCCGCCAGGCAGTGACTCTACCACCAAAGAATGTGCTCTTGGCCAGGGTCTCCTTCCTCTGTCTTCTTGGCTCCTTCAGGCGGCCAGGAGTTGGCAGGCCCGGGTGCAGATAACGTTGAGAGCCCCAGGCCCTCTTCTGTCATCGCCTCCCCAACGTGAAACTCAAGATCTTGTTTATTTATGAGGAAATTCTGTTCTGCTGCTCGACAAATGGTGTATGGGGGCCAGGGCACATGGAGCGTGGAGCCGGCCCAGCCAGGCCCCAGCATGCTGCGCCTCTGCTGATGCAAGCTCAGAAGGAGATCTGGCAGCGACTGAAGGGCCGGCCCAACACTCCCTGGATGCCTCCCCCATCCCTGGATGGGGCCAGGGGGTGGGGGATGAGGGGTCCTTCCTTCTCTCAAGCAGCCAGAAACCCCTTGCCTTCCCTGAGGGACCACAGGCAGTAACAGCCCGGTGGTTCATCTGATGAAACTGCTGCAAGGCCAGCGCCAACCCTTCTCTGGGATTTACTTCTCTTCCTACCTTCCTGGGAAGGAGGAATGAGATGGTGTATGTCAGTAACCAAGGGATGAGAGAGAGAAAATCAAATCTACCAATTTATCTTATGCTAATACAAACCCACTACATGCCAGGTTTACCCCTGGAATGTAGCGCATTTACGTTAGTATAAAATAAATCAATTCAATTGATTTACCAACATTCAATTCAACTTGCCAACGATGCTACCAGGTAGATAGGAGTGTCCTCACTTTTGATGAGGGGCTAAAGTTCAGAGTAATGAGATGACTCATCCAGGAACATAGAACTGCTAAGCATAAAAGATGTGACTCAAACCAGAGTGGGCCCACTCCATGTCTGCCATCTGGATGGGGTCGACTTGAGTGATCACTCAGAAACAGCCAGGGTCCAGCTGCAGCAAACCATAGATGAAATTGTTTTATGTCTTACTCTAAATCTCACTCCATCATGCCTCCCTGCCTCTCAGAGTGACATGTCCTTTCATAAGACATTCAACGGAGTCCCAAGTTGCAATGCAACATCCACTTCTGGATGAAGATTACCTGCTGCATTCCGTTCCCATTTCAGATTAATCTGATTGAAAGACGTGGCACTGGCTGAGTCCTCTTGTCCAAACAAGGGTCGTTTGCTGAGCCCAAACCTTCTGGTAACGTTTCATTACCAGAAAAGTGCTTGGGTGGAATTGGTGACTATTGAGTTGTGGTGCAAGCATGTGCTTGTGAAAGTTGCCCTTTCATCTGTGCTGCCAGAGCCATAGACCCTAAACAATGGGGAAACACTTTAAAATGACAGAAGACCAAATATGTCAGCTATGAAGTAAGTATAAATGGGTTAAATGCTTTTATTAAAAGTCAAAGACTTTAGCTTCAAAACAACAAACAAGTCATTCTTTTTTTTTTCTCTACATTTTCAAATTATACCCACACTGAGTCCCAAATCTTCAAGGACTTACCTCTGCCCTTCCCAGGCTACACGGACTCTTACATCTCTGATTTCCCCAATGCTTGCTTGCTTTACTTTTATTATAAGATATTTCAAACATACTTAAAAGTAAAGAAAATAGTGTGACATCCATTGATCTGCCACTGAGATTTAATCAACACTGATATTTATCATCCTTTGTTTCAGTTTTTATAGGGGTAAAAAGGTAAATCACTTGAAGATGATTGTGTATACTTTCCACACACATTTAATAACCTTTCTATGTATGGATATAATCACAAACTCTATGTGTAATCATTTTGTGTTTTTAGAACTTATCTAATAATACTATGTTACAGATATGGTATATCCTTCTGCAACTTGCTTTTTTGAGAATTAGATATATTGAGACACATCGATGTATTACATTGATGTGACTTGCCAAACAATGCTCACCGTATACATAAATTGCAGATTGTTTGTCCATTTACACATTGATGGACAACCATTTCTATTTTTTTGCTATCACAAACAGTGCTTTGACAAATGTCTTCATCATAATCCCTTACAAACTCAAGCTAGTATTTCTCTGTAATTCTCTGGAAATGGAATTTCTTAGTTGGGCTGGTTTTAACACATCTGATGCCTATAATCTACTCTTCACTTTCTTCTCTATGGATGCAGTTAAAGTGGGCGTCATAAGCAGGATTTGAGTTGAGTCTTGGAACAAGAGAAGTCACAATGTTAGAAAGAAAAGTGAGCAGGATTCCAGGAAGAGGGAGTCACCAAGAGTAAGGGTCACATGGCAATAGGCCCTGTCATGCTCTCTACTGTTAGTTAATCCTGCGGGCTGGAGTGTATGGGCATCTGTCATTGCAGCTGAGGATATCACATCCTTGGGTTTGTTCAGTTGGCATTATACTCATTCTTGTACCCCTCCCATTTCAGAGGTGAAAGCCAGTGGTTTCCAATCCCGGCTGTGCATCAGAATCACCTGGGGGTAGGGGTAGGGCTTAAAAAATATACAGATTTCTGAGCCCGCACCCAGAGATCCAGGCTCAAGGGCCTGAGACAGGCCTGGAAATCTGTACTTTTTAAAAACCTCCCCAGGGATTCTGATGCTTCCAGTCTGCAACCCTGGCTTTGGGGGAGGCATTTATCTAAACTGCCAAGATGCCCATTGGTAAAGCTGGCATTGCCAAAGACGTGACCTCTGGTTATGTGCTTGGAACTGGAACTGACTTTCCCCAATTATCCCACTGCCCATCACTGTGCACTTGTGAGCAATAGTTTGTGGTCGTGGACTTCTCTGAGATGTCTCCACAAATCCTGCCGGTGCTCCTTGTATGAAGTCTTGTTTCCTGTATTGAAGAAACATGGCAGAGCCAGGGAGGGACCCGATTGTGTCTCCCTGCTGAAATGAGGCAGAACCTTGCCTTGCCCTTCTTACTGTCTCCACCAGATGTCTGGCTGGGTCACGGGAGAGCCGAAGACTGTACCATTGCCCATGAAAGAGTGGTAAGATGATGCAGTGCAAACAGCACTTTCGATAAGGAGGAAACTGTTATGCTCCCCATTTCACAGCCAAGGAAACTGAGGCACAGCTAGTAAGTGGTGGAGCTGGAATTTCACAGGGTGAACTGGCATCAGTACCCATGATGAGAACCATTCTGCTGGACCCTGCCATCTCCTCACTCTAGAAGGAGAAGTCTCCCCAGGGCACTGTCTCAAAACGTACCCATGCCTGGTCCCTCCTGTCGTAGGGTAATGTGGAGGTCTCCAGTCTATATGACACCTTCTCTTATCTCAGTCCTTGCATCTAACATACACTGCAGATGTTCATGTGTGAGTAATAACACTAATATCAACCACAACTGCATTGCCTGAGTCCTTACCTTGACTATGTGCCAGGCCCGTTAAGAGACAGTTTATATGGGTTATCACATGCAGCACTGACCATCACCACCCGCCAAGCACACATTGCAAGGGGCATCCTAACAGGCCCCCTGTGAGAGGTGAGGTCACTTGGCCTAGGGTCACTTGGCCACTCAGCTGAACTTGAAGAGCCTCTCACTCAGGACCCTGTTCTTTCCACACTTCTTGTGGCATCTAGCTCCTTCCTCAGAGTGAGGTCAATGCATCGCAGTAGCAATAAAAATTCAGCAACAATACAGCTCCTCCCTTGAGAGAAAGGAGCCCTTCCCCAGAACTGGAATGATTACCAGTTCTCTGGACTTTCCTTCCAAGAGCAGAAGGAGCCAGAATATCTTGACTATGGCTTTTTTTTTTTTTTTTTTTGAGACGAAGTTTCACTCTTGTTGCCCAGGTTGGAGTGCAATGGCACGATCTCAGCTCACCGCAACCTCCACCTCCCAGGTTCAAGCAACTCTCCTGCCTCAGCCTCCCCAGTAACTAAGATTACAGGCGTGCACCACCACACCCGGATAATTTTTGTGTTTTTTGTAGAGAAGGGGTTTCACCATGTGATCTGCCCACCTTGGCCTCCCAAAGTGCTGGGATTACAGGCGTGAGCCATGGTGCCCAGCCTTGACTGTGGCTTTAACCATCTTGTCCAACTCTGAGCTGGTAACTGCAGTGCTTCCTCCCTGCCCAGTGCCCACTGCTCACCCCAGGCACATCCACCCCCTGGTCTCTTCCCCAATACCAGAGCTATCTCTTTCATGTGTGAATCTGCTGTTGTCTCCCCTCCTCAGAAAACTTCAGAGGCTCCTTAGCACCCTTTCCCTCTCTGGGTAAGACAGCTGAATGTGCCAGCTCTCAGTATACCCTAACTTGCTAAGACATCCATGCAGCGGATGCCTCATGCATTCCTTCACAAATTGAGTGAGCTCGCCTGGGAGCTGGGGATAAAGTGGTCAATAAAACTAGGAATAGCTAATATCAGGCACAGGATAGCCACTCCCTAACACTGTTGTCACTGGCCGTGTGGGGCTGTTGAGCACTTGAAATGTAGCTAGCACTGCTAAGAAACTGTACTTTTAATGTTAAAAATTAATTTAAATGTAATAGCTGCGCTGGGCACAATGGTTCACTCCTGTAATCCCAGCAGTTTGGAAGGATCAGGAGGTCAGGTGGATCACCTGAGGTCAGGAATTCAAGACCAACCTGGCCAACATGGTGAAACCCCATCTCTACTAAAAATACAAAAATTAGCTGGGTGTGGTGGCGAGTGCCTGTAGTCCCAGCTACTTTGGAGGCTGAAGCAGGAGAATCACCTGAACCCGGGAGGCAGAGGTTGCAGTGAGCCGAGATTGCACCACTGCACGCCAGCCTGGAAGACAGAGGGAGACTCCATCTCAAAAAATAATAAATAAATAGATAAATGTAACAGCTGATAATTTCATTACTGAAAAATTTTACATAAGTTTGGTGGTAACTTAGGTATGTGAATCTACTTTTCCAACTGTAGATTTTATAAAACCTTAATAGACATCAAGCATTTCTAATAAAGATTTAGCACATGAATTGAGATGTAAGTATAATACACATGCTGGATTTCAAAGGCTCCAGTCTGAAGAAAATAATGAAAAATATCTCATTGATAGCATTATATACATTGTAGGTTGAAATGATAATATTTGAATATAATGTGTTAAAATATATTATTAAAATTAATTTATCTATTCATTTTTGGATGCAGCTACTGGAAACTTTTAAATTATATGTGTCTCCCATTAAAATTAGATTGGCCTGTGCTGCTTTAGACAGATCACTCTGGGTGGCCACTACTAATTAATCAGAGGTGGCACATTGAGGTAAAATCTGTTTGTCATCCTTGCAGTGCCTGCTTAGTGGAACTCGCAGGGCAGTTGGAGAGTTGGCCACTATAACATGGGAAGAGATACAGAAGGTTTTGCCAGAGCAGAACATTGGATCGATTCGCTCTGCCTAGCAGAAAGTTTGGGAAAACATTTTAGGGGGTGGCATTTGAATGAGGAAAAGCATTCCAAGCCAAGAGAACAGCACCAGCAAAGGCAAGAAGGTGAGCACATGGAGAGCAGGTTGCTGGATGGGCAGCTGTTTAACGAGGCTGCAGCCTAGAGCTACGTGGGAGGATGATTTGAAGATGCTTGAACCCTGCTCCTATGTGCTCACGGCTGAGGGCCTCCACTTCATTTATTCCACTTCTTGTTCCCCTTTCTAACTTCCCAGCCTTTGATGAAGCTGGATACAGAGACTGAAGTGCAGAGAGGAGCAAATGCCAAAGCTTTGAAAAACAGAAAAGCCTTCAAATACTGAAAGCAGACCACCACAGATAGCTAGAGTGGGATTGAATTCATGGTAGGAGTCAAGCTGTAGTGCCCCGTTGAGGCTCATATTTTGGCTCCATGGGTGGCTCATTTTTTTCATTCATTGATCCATTTATTCATTCGATGTTTTTTAAGCACCTCGTAGGAACAGTGAGTTATAGGGACTGCAAAGGCAAAGTCCTAACACTCCATTGGTTTACAAAAGTTGGGAAGTCAAGACATGCTTATTAAAAATTTAACTAATACTACAAAGGAACATAGGACAAATCTGGTATAAAGTAGGTGCTCAATAAATACTTTCCAAGGCATGCACAAGGATGTTCATTGCACTATTGTTTATAAGAGCATAAACTAGAAATAACTTAAGCTTCCCTCAATAGGGAAGTGGTTAATAAACTGTGACACACCACCACTAAGTGTTTCTCTTTTGCTGAGAGGGTGGATGGGTGGATGGATGGATGGATAGATGGATGAATGGATGGACAGATGAAGGATGGGTAGAAATTCAGAAGAGGAGAAGAGAAAGAAGTGAAGTAGGAAGGTTAGAGAAAGTGTCACAGAGAAGGCAATGTGGGAGAAAATGTCTGGCACATAGTACATAGTCAGTAGAAAAGGAGTCCCCCCAGGGCATCTAGTAAAATAAACCCCTCCCACCCAAAGATCCCCAGGATGGTCCCTCTGTGCCTGTGAACACATCTCCTCACAGCGCCCTGGCTGCACCCCTGTCTCCAGTGGCAGCTGCACTTAAATCCTGCGGATGCCAAACTTTCATGGAGATTTGTGGCAACAATGGGGAGAATGGCCCTCTCCCTCTTTGAGTCCTACAGCAGGGCTTCCTGGGCCCAGTGTATTACAGAACTTTCCATTCTACCCACACAGCCTGCTGCTAGCTTGTTGAGGAACCCAGATATGAAGCCATGGACTTGGGCTGGGGACAAATCCAAGGAGTCATACCTGTGCCCTTCTTGCGACCTCCCAGGTCAGCTCTCTATGCCCAAGTCCTTCTTAAGTTCTTATTTTCTCCAGGAAACTCCTCATCGCTCCTGTACATCATGTCTGGTGGGTCCATGCCCCCAGTTCAGCAGACCTGCTCAAAGGCATGTCTGATTTCCAGGCATATTGAGTCGGTCCTACCCCTACATCCACCTCCTGCCCTGCCACATGCAGACACGTGTGTGTACATGCATGCTCGCTCATGTGATTTAACCAGCAAACTGACGTTTGGGGATTGGTGATAGGAATGGTTCTTAAGATGAAATTCTCCTCGCACTAAGACACCCTAAGCAGCTCCCTCCTACCTCTGCTTCTCACAAAGGAAGGACCATCTCTCCCCCATGCAAGCACCCTAACCAGATTCCACAGGGAGGGGGGTCCTCTGCCTTGTGACGGCCCCTACACCCCTCTCCACTAACAAAGAGAACAAAGCCAGGCACACCTCTCCTTCCTGTCCACTTAGTACAGGCCTTGCTGCCTCCGACATGAGCCTCATCCTACTCAACCGTTTGCAGCCTCTGAGCTCAGGGAAACCATGACAATTCTGAGCATTGACCTTCCGAAAGATTCTCAACAGACGTCAAATTGGTATGTTCTCACCTTCACGCTGAGAGGTGCCAAAGGGAAGATTTTCATGCCTGTTTCATAAGCGAAGACCCCGAGGTCTTGGCTGTGAAGTTTGCACCTAAAGACATAGTAGAGACCAACAGAGTGTGTTCCTGTGGTTACCCTCACCTGCTTATTGCTGAGAGTATGAAGACCCACTTCTTAAGGATCGGGGCAGGGCTGGTTTTCTGAAGACTGAGGACTGTAGTGGAAAGAGCACTGGCTTTGGAGCCAGCTAAGCCTGAGTCCAAATCCTGCCTCTAGCACCAGTTCCTGGGTGGCCTTAGCCAAGTCATACCTGGCCCTATGGGGTCACACCCTCACCACCACCACACCCGCACATATAATACCTGAGAGGGAGCAAGGATGTCATCAGGAAATACCTTAGGGAGCAACTCAAACACCAGGTTAAAAAAAACCACACATCTAGATGTGTACAAAAAGCCGTTTTTTTGTGTTAGCATCAGAGATCACATGGTACCCAGAATCCAAAGGAGAACCATTGCCAGGAAGGCTGTGGAGCTCCTAGCTTGACCATTAGGACTTGAAAGTTGTAATGAACTATAGGTAACTTGGGGCTACCGAACATTTATTTATCTTCTGCATGAATACCCGAAATCCCTCAGAGAATCACCACTCCCTCTTTGCATGGAGTCTTGGTGGAAACCCAAGGGCTGGCTAAACATTAAGAAAACCAAGGGACTATATCCTTTATTTTGTAGACCTGGTATGGTAGGAGGCAGGTGTATGACAGCCAGAGGGAACCTCCTCCTAAAACTTTGCATCTTGATACCACAAAAAAGGGAGAATGGCCAGAGGACACTCATCTTTGCAGCAGTGGCTGACTTTATAGGTCCTGCTGCAAGATGGTTGCTATGGTTCCCGGAGATGCCTGAGATGCCAGACAACCTTCTTTTCTAAGCCTGCTCCTCCTACATCCCACCAATGTTGTGGTTCTTCAGCATCCTTCTAATGGCTACCCAGCCAGCACTGTTAGCCAATCCTGGTTTCTGTTGCTTGCAGTCACCGAGCTCTGAGAGAGAGGCAGATATAGAGTAGGCACCCAGTAAGTTATTTGTTGAATGAATGCAGGAATGAATGAGAAAATGAATGTAAGTGTAATGCATGTGTGCATGAATGAATGAAAGAACATAACAACAAATGAACAAAGGAAGCTCCTGCCTGTCTCTCTATGTGCTTATCTCACCACACTTCCCACACTCTCTGTTAACAGCTGCAAGGAGCTTTATTTGGCTGCCTCAATGTTCCAGGCTCCCTCCCTCTATAGGGACTTGGCATGTGCTGTACCCTCTCCTGAGATGATCATTCCTCCATTTACCCTTTTTTTTTTTTTTTTTTTTTTTTTTGAGACAGGATCTTGCTCTGTTGCCTAGGCTGGAGCACATCGTCTCAATCATGGCTCACTGCAGCCTCAACGTGCTGGGCTCAAGTGATCCTCCCACCTCAGCCTCCTGGGTAGTGGAGACTACAGATGCATACCACCATGCCCGGCTAATTTTTTTATTTTTCATTTTTTGTAGAGACAGGGTCTTGCCATGTTGCCCAGGCTGCTATCGAATTCCTGGGCTCAAGCGATCCTCCTGCCTCAGCCTCCCGAAGTGCTGGGATTACAGGCATGAGCCACTGTGCCTGGCTTTCCCTTTACCGTAATAACTGTTCATCTTCATATTCAATCATTTACCTAGAGAAGTCCCTGGCCTCCCAAAGTCCCACCAGATTAAGCCTTGTTATAGTCTTCCTCCTAGTCCACTGGTGTTTTCCATCAAAGCACCTATCTCAGTAGATTAAACTAAGGTTTTTTTGTGCCATTATTTCATTAATGCCTAAATCTGCCAAGACTCTAATCTCCAGGAAGGCAAGGACAATACCTGCTTTAATAAACGCTATATCTTCAGACCTAGCCCAGTGCTTTGAGGTAGCAAGTATTCAATAAATATTTGGTACCTAAATAATGAAAGTATGTGCCCATTTGAAGGAGAGGACAGGAGATCCTGACCTCAATAAGCAGCGAGTAAATTCCTGTTATTGAATTTAACTTGACAGCTCAATCCCATGCACAGGATCGGTTCTTGGAGATTAGTTGAGGCGCACTAAGAGAGCCTGAGATGGAGATGAGGGAGGGAAGTGGTCATAAGAAACCTGGAAAAAGAGTGGCTCAGTGGGGAGGCAGGCGGTGGTCAAGAGCCAGCTTCTTCCTCTGCTCTTGGCCGTGGGCTGGGCTGGAACCCAGGTGTCCTGGCACTCAGGATGCTGCCTGCTCTCTCAGTCATTAGGAAGCATACTCTGAATATTAAACAGACTCTGCCTCCCCCTACCCCCAGAAAGCAAGGAGAGTCCACAGGAAAACAGTTCCTTAACCCTCTTTGCTGGATCCCTGGAGAATCATCTGTCCAGTTCTACTGTTCTGAGAGGGACCTCCAAGTGGAAAAGGGCCCCATGGTCTGGTCTACTGCCTTACTCTCAGGGTCACAAACACCTAAGCAGAACCCCAAGGCCCAAGGCCCAGGGTCTGGGTACCTGCCTGGCTCCCCATAGCCTCCTCTCCCAGCTGGGTGACTCATCTCTTCATGGACCTTGGCACCTCTGGTTGGCACCAGGAGCAGTTGATGAAGTCACATGCTTCTGAAAACCAACCCCCCAAAATGACAGAGGAGGAGGAGGCAGGCCCAGGGAGTGGGAGCAGAGACAAGAAGAAAAACCAGGGTCCTAAGTATTTTAAAATTTTAAAAGAAAATGAGTGAATTCAAGTTGGCTGCTAGTAATTTACAATGACGAGGCTGTTTTTACTCTGGTACCTCATAAATAACTTTTGATTTAAAGTTTCCAAAGAATTGACAGAGCACTTCAAACGACCTCACCGGAGAGGAAATGAGCTTCTCGCTCCATGCCCTGCCCGCTCAGGTGAGGATTGAGATCACTAGCTGGAGGGGTTCATCAGGGGTGTGGCCCGACTGGCAACTGACAGGCTTACTGACTGAGGCGCTCACCGGCCAGCAAGCTCATGGAGAGACTGACCCACGGTCTGACAGGTTGGTGAAATAACCAAGGGATGGTTGAGCCAATGGCATGGCTGATACACCAATGAAGGGACTGGCTGTCCAATAAATGGACAGTTGGACAAATGGCCAGCCAGCAGACCAAAGGATTGACTGATGGATCGTTTTGTCAGTGAGCCAGTGGATTGTAAGGCTAACCTGTCTGCCTCCCCCAAATCTGGTTAGCCAGCTGACCTACAGACCGACAGGCTGATGAGCCAACCTTCCCAGACACTAACAGGAGAATATGGAAAGGATGGGGTCATCTAGCAGATGGACAGGGCAAGCAACCATTGACCTACACACGTATTAGAAAGAATTCAGATTGCCAGGACTACACACAGCGAGGAATGCTCCCAAAAGAAGATCACATGCGATAAGAAAATGGTAGCAGATGCAAAAAAGATTAAAACCTAAACTAGACTAAAATGTTTACTATGTGGTGGGGAAGGGAGAGGACCCTGGTGATCATGTTGGAGGTAACCTGACATTGTTGACATCAGGGTTGCGTAAAGAGGCTGGGAGATTCCAACACAATGTCAAGATGTGTTTTTTTGCTATTGAGGTCTCCTTTGTGGTGTTGAATCAAATAAGCAAATGAGCAAGTGAGCTCATCAATGGCCTCTCTTTAACATTCTTCTGAGCCTTTCTCTATGTTCCCATCATGAACACAGCAGACTCATTCATTCTCCTAATGTCATAAAATGGTTTGGGGTCATAAAATGAAGTCACGGTGGTGTTCTGGTTACAGAATTATGGGTGATTATTTTTTCTTTCATTTTCTAATTATATCTTAGAGTGGAGCCATATTATTTTGTAATAAAAAAATCACACTTACAATTTTAGAAGGAAAAATAAAAACAAATTTGGACCCTTCTTCTCTTTTGCTCCATACCCAAAGCGATTTCTTGATTTATGGATCCAAGGAGTCTTCAAGACTTGCCTTATCTTACTTTTCCTGTCAAAATGGTTTGTTGAATACCTACCAGTCCTTTTTCTCTTTTTCCTAGATTACTAGAACAGGCTTTGCAGCCTTTCCTTGCTCAGGTCTGTCCTTCATGCAGGTGCTAAGAGAATTCCCACTATATTTTTCCTTCTTAAGAATTTCCAGGGGCTGCCAGGTACCTCTTTAATTCTCAACTTAAACTTTAGAATTTAACTTTTTAAATTGTAAGCTAGAATCAGTGGACGCTGGATAACTGTGTCCTCTCCTTGCACACCTCTCCCCAAATCCACATGCACACATGCACGCACAAGCACACGCACACAGACCCGACTGACCTCCCCATTCCAACTTCTTATGATGCCCAGTGCTTACCTGAATTCTTGGTTCAGTTACACATCTCACAGTTTTCACTCAAGCCAGAATGGAAATACCACACCTAATGTGTGGCCACCATCACTCTGATAAACTTATCCATATATCCATCAAAAAGTATTCACTAAACACTCAGTATTTGCCCACCGTTGTAGGCATTATGGAATCTCCAAGAAGGGCAGAGAGAAGGGTGTTGATATTTATTGAGCGCTTACTATATCAAACATTGAATTCACATAGGTGATCTTTTGGTGTCCTCAGTGAAGTATTTTCCCCATTTCAAGGATGAGAAAACGGAAACACAGAAAGGTCAACCTCGGGTCACATCGCTAGGAAGCAACAGATGAAGCTGACTCCGGCGCCTTTGCTTTCTCATGTGGTTGGGAAAGCCAGACCATGTTTTCCACACACTCATCCACTTGCATCTTCATTCATTCACTCACTCATGCATGCATTCATTTAGCAAGCATTTATTGAGAATCTGTTCTATACCAGGACAATACCATGTGCTGAGAATATAATGGTGAATAAGACAGTGATGATCCATATTTTCATGGAGCTCACTGCTTAGTAAAGGAGATAGACCAAAATAAAAATCTATCTGTCTATCTATACACCAATTTTCAATAAGGAAGGAACCAACAGATAGAGAATAACATGGACAAATGATCTTAGATTTTATAACATCTATCATTTATATTGCTTTACAGTTTTAAAAGCGCCTTAGAAACTTTATGTGGAACCAATTCTTGAAAGGCAAGATTCTACAGGGAAATTGAAGGGCAACATAAATTATGAGTGCAGACACCTAGAACCAAGTCTGGAGTCTGCAAAGCTGTTTTTTCTGTAGCATCATAAGCAGGGTCACGATTGAACAAAGGAAAAAGCACAGGTTTGAAACTAGCAGGGCAGCCTTCAAAGGCATGATGAGACTTAGAATTGAATGAGGGCTGGAGGTGGATCAAGAGGGAAGGAAACAAATGCAGCATAGGTCTCGAGGACTGAATTGAGGCATACTCATCCAAAACCTTCTTGGAAGATCCCAGCTGTGTGAAGATATAAAGGTTTCTCCAAATCAACAGAACCACCAAGAAGTCTGGGGAAAAAAATTGAAAATAGGATTCTTAATAATGCTAAGGTCAAATTATTTCTGACTTGAGAAAATCCAAATAAAATTATAAATTGCTTATAAGATTTGCAAACATGACCAACAGCATGTTCTGGGATTTTGGAAAGATGAAGAAAAGCAAGCACCTAGTTATCTTGAGACCTGTACTACTCGGCACAGATGAGAGCAAGAACCACAAACAGTCCTGCATGGGCCCAGAATCTTCCCCCTGTGGAAGCCGGGATTCTGAGCCCATCTGTATCTTTTCACTTATCTTCCAACTGCTAGTTCATCACCTGCTGCGAAGCTCACTTCCTTCTATAAAGTCCTGGCAAGAACACGGCCTTGGGGATTCCCACCCTGAATCTGCCATTGACACACTATGTGGTCTTGGGCAGGGTCCCCAGACTCTCTGTGCTTCCGTTTTCTACAAAATGAGAAGAATCATAACTACCTTTCAGGCTTGTCATGAGAATCAAGGTTGTTGTTTTCCGCTCTGTGGTAGATGTTGGCTGTTCTCATCTACTCAGCGTCTCTGTCCTCTTCTGTCAAGAACCTCCGCCTTGCCCTTGGAGAACTTCTCCTTCCCCATTCTCAGGCCATGTTGATTTAGGTGGGGTTGACTCCACCTCCAGGTTTCCAGGATGGATACATGGTATGGCTTGGCATGTGACCCAAGTATATTATAATACATTATATAATACATTCAATAAAATGCAATCCTAGGGCTTGTATTTAAACCCTTGGGAGGAGTTCTCTTTTTGCTCAGGTGCTGAGCTGGTGAGAGGTAGTCCTGAAGCTGGACTGCCATCCTACCATCACAAGGGCAGAGGCTGCCTGAAGGTGGATTCAAACTGAAAGAGAATAAATTTAAGAAATGTAAAGAGATTAGCTGGGCAGCTGGATTCAGCCATACCTGAAGCCATTTACTCCTATTAGTAAGTTCCTTTGTTCATTTATTAAGACAGATCGAGTTAGTGTTTGTCCTTGCCATCTAAAGAGTCCTGACTAAAGTGCTATCCTAGGAAGAGATCTCCATGGACTGAGATACTGGTTAGCATTTGAGCAGTTTGTAGTCTCCAAGAATCCTGTCTACATGGGTTGGTAGGGGCTGGGGAAGAGGCTCAAGGACTCAGGATCTTGACACTGCCCAAGAAGGGAAGTTAACAATATGAAAGAAGAAAACGGGCTCCAAAGTCTAAAAGTGCCGGATTGAAATAATTTCTATTATCTAGTAAGACCTATTACATGCCAGATGTACTAAAAAATACTCATTTATTCAACATGTATTTCACAGGATCTACTGTCTGCCAGGCACCGTTCTAGAGAGCTTCCATTCTACTGGGAGAGCTGAGCCTAACTCTGCCAGGTAAGTACAATGAATCCCATTTTACAGATGAGGAAAGTCACAGCTCTGGACAAGGGTGGATTCGAGATTCTAACTTGGGTCTGTCTGATTTCAAAGCCCATGGCTTTGTCGCCACTCCAGGCCACCCTTTTTGTAAACTCTGCTCTCTGGAAACATTGCCTGATTCACATCTTTGCCTGTGATGGGAATCGGGGAGTTGGGGCTCCCATACTCAGCCTATGGTTCAAGAGTCAGGACCCACAGCGTCTCACGAGGCGCTTGGCCATGTTTATGTTGCTCGTCAGACAGGCCTGAGTGTGTCTGCCCAAATGGACTGTGAGCTGCGTGATGGAGTTTGGAGGTTTTGTCTGAGGATCCTCCGACAGCCAGAGGAATTGGCAGAGGGCTAAATTTGGCTACCCCACCCAGCCTGTGGCTTCTCAGTTCTCCCAGCTGCCCTCCCAGTACCCCATCTATCCCACCTCACTCCCATTTTGGGGAGACATCATTGGTGAGATCACTGCAGTGGTGGTAGCTTGAGAAAATAGCTTAACTCCTCTGCCTCCTTTTCCCCACCTGAAAAGTGGGAACAACATGACTCCCCTCACAGGGTTGCTACAGGAACTAGACAGATAAATGGAATGTTTACATGTTCCTAGAACTACATCTAGCTACAGTAGGCTTTTTTTTTTTTTTTTTTTTTTTTTGAGACGGAGTCTGGCTCTGTCGCCCAGGTTGGAGTGCAGTGATGTGATCTCAGCTCACTGCAGCCTCCACCTCCCAGGTTCTAGCCATTCTCCTGTCTCAGCCTCCCGAGTAGCTGGGATTACAGGTACACACCACTGCACCCAGCTAATTTTTGCATTTTTAGTAGAAACGGGGTTTCATCACATTGACCAGGCTGGTCTCAAACTCCTGGTCTCAAGTCATTCACCCACCTTGGCCTCCCAAAGTGCTGAGATTACAGGTGTGAGCCACTGTGCCTGGCCATACGGTAGGTCTTAGATTAGCCTGAGTTATCGTCCTTGCCCACAGCAGCCCTCTCCCCTGTGGCTGCCTGGCTCACCTGGACACCCCCCTCCACCCACCAGCTCAGTCACCCGCCCCCCAATCTAGCCCTAATGACTTTTGCAGCCCATCCCTGGTGGCAGTAGCTGAGAGGCTGGAGATTCCCAGGTCCCGGGGCTCTTTCATCAGCCTCTGTGAGGGCTGTAAGTGATTCAGCCTGCAAGTAATTCGGCACCGGGCACAACAACAAACAGGCCTGCAGGGAATCACTTCAGCAGAGAGATGTTGGCACATCTCTATAGCAACTCGGGGAAAATATTTCACGCAAAAGTCCATCTGCTGTAACATAAAGGGAGTCCCAGCCAATAATCAAATTATAACGAGTTACAAATTAATCCTAATTTACAAGCTTTATTTTACCAAACCTCAAAATACACACACACACACACACACACACACACAAGCCTATATATATTTACACACTCTATATACATATTGTTATACACGTGCACACACATGTGTGTGCAGTCATGAGGCAGTAGCAATGCAATTGTGGATTGTTTGTCTCATCTCATGGTGCTGACTAATCAGCAGGCAGAACAGTCATCGGAGGCTGAATGATGTGATCCAAGCAAGTAGACAGCAGTGACCTCCAAGGCCACTGTTAAAAGGAGAGACAAACTCACTGTTACCTACAGCTATCCTGCCTGCCTGAGCTGAAATCTTTTTGTTAATTGTGTTGGTTTCTCTTAAGGAAAAAAAAAAGTATCTTTTTGTTTCCAATGTCTTTATAAAGAGACATGTGTATTGATTCATCGGTATAAAATGCTTTGTAGAGGCTATCAAAGTGGAAAAAACAACGTGATAATTCGCATTGTGATGCTTTTAATTTTATGTGTTGTCAACACTTCAAAGTGCGCCGGAGTTCTGCCTGGGAGATCTGGGACGTCTCTCTTTGCACGTCGTATCTGGGCTGCAACTGTCTGCAACTCTAGAGCCTCTTGCATGACGCCCATTCTGGCTTCAGATCTCTCCTCTTTTTTTTTTTTTTTTTTTTTTTTTCATTCTCTGTTTTCTACGTCTGCTCTGCAAAACTCATGTGGCCTGGAAAAAGAAAAAGGGTGGTAGTGAGTGGGAGGGAGCAGGGTTAAGTGAGAGCAAGATGTATAGCATCTTCTTCCTCTTAGACAAAGAAACAGTTGGCTTCCCAGCCAAGAGCCCCCCACGGCATCTCAGGGAGAGGGGCTGGAAACTGTGCCATCACCCTGATCCCAAAAAAGAGTCATGACTATTTGTCACCTTCCCTCGAGCTAAGCACTGTGCCAAGGGCTTGTGTTCTGCCAATTCATCCTGACCTCAACCCCTTGAGGAAGGGGGCATTTTACCTGCATTTTCTTTTATATTTTATTCATAACTGGGGCCGAGAGAGGTGGATGAAATGCTCAAGGTTCCCCAGCTGCGAAGCTGTATAACCAGAATTCATAGTCCGTTTTGGCTGATTCTACTGCCTGGACTGCTTCTGCATGCCTAGAAAGACACAAAAAGGCTGTCCCCGGGAGAGATATCCAACAGTTGACTTCCACCTCTGAAAGTTACATCAGAAAGCTGCGTCGGATCCCCAGTAAGAACCCAGATGTGCACATGGACTGCAAACGCATCCATTGTCCTCTCTGAACCTCACAACATTCCAAGGGAGATAGGGTAGCCCCCATTTCACAGATGAGCACGTAGAGACTCAGAGCGCTCAAGACACTTTCCCAGGGTAACACAGTAGAGAAGCCAGACCTCAAAGCCCGTGACCCACTGAGCTCCCGGTGCCTGTTTCCCTCTGGATAGCTGTCCTCTAGGCTCGAAGGTAAACTTCTGCAGGCCGAGGGGGGCCGGTCACCCACATCTGCGCCATCCGTGGGGCAGAGTGCAGATTTGGCCTGGTTTCTTAGAGCGTGTCGACTTGATGAAACGCAGCAGGGGCGGGGCCCAGGCAGAAGGGTCAGCAAGGGGAAGAGGGCAGGAACACCCTGTTACCAGATCTGGAGAAGAAATGGAAAGTGAAATACTTGGAAAATGACTTCGGCCTGCCTGGAGGAAAGTGTGTGGGGATGTTTCCAAAGGCCTGGATGAGCAAGCCTTTTCCCCACCCACTCCCACACCTCACTAGAGGGGCAGGGGTGTGTGCAAAAGAGGCTGCTTCTGGCCTGAGTCCCTGGAGTTCAGGTCACTTCCAGGGACAGTCCCTGAAGAGCCAGGCCACATTCCCCCTGAGGCCCCCGAACCTGCGAGGAAGGCTCACTGACCCTGCCCTGCCCTCCTGGAAGGGCAGGAGCTTCAGCTGCAGCGTTAGGTCCCCACCATCCAAATCTTTCCCTGGGGACCCAGAAAGGCCCTCCCAGCCAGGGTGACTCTATTTGGAATCAGCATCCAAGACCTTCCATCAGACCTGTTGAGTTGGGGCCTTGGAATGGGGAGCTTGCAGCTGCAGAAGAGGCCATGATCCATCCACTAAGTACATTCGCAAGAACAGCTCCACAGTGGCCTCCATTTCAGGCATCATTAGGGATGAGTCCATCAGGAAATTTGACTCAACAGACCAGGCCCCTAGTACGGTCAATTTTTCTCTCCTTTCTTCCTTTTTCCTTTCCTTTCCTTTCCTTTCCTCTCTCTTTTTCTCGCTTATTTTCTCCCCTAAGCACTTGAAGAAACAGAACTCCCTTTCAAAGACCAGCCTGTAACAGCCTTTCCCGTGGCTGGGTTTCCAGTGCTGAGCTGCTCCCTCTAAGCTGCTCTGTGGCACATGAGGGAGGGAGCTGTGTCCGGGGAAACAAATATCCCAGTACTCCCGCCTGTATGCCGAGACCATTCCAGAATCTCTCAGGCTTGCTGGGAATCCACCCTCTGGGAGGGTGAGCCAAAGGCAGGGCCTCCGCTGACCTCTGCCCTCCCTTAGCCTGGCCAGAAAGAACAGTCCAGAGCACCGCAGGAAGCCCTTTGGTTGAGCAAAGCAAAAACTCGCATGCAAGCCCAGGAAAGCCCAAGCCAGGTCTTTCACATGGGGGATTTGGCTGCAGCTAACAGGCTTGGAGAGGCAGTGAAGCTGAACGCCCTTCACTCACCCACCCCCAGCTCCCTCCAGCCTTGGCCTTGGTCATCTCTGAATTCTCAGCCAGGTTCTGTCACCAAAAGTTGCCCTCAAGTGGCCGAAAGACATGCACCTAGGAGTCTGAGGGCAGACTCCCGTGGGAGGCCCTGGAGTGTAGTGGCTAAGAGCTTGGAGTCCAACAGATCTCTCTTGGAATCCCACATCTGCCACTTACCATCTGTGAGAGTATTTATTCCAACACAGGAGCCTCAGTTTCCTTAGCTATAAAATGGGGATAATAACATCCCCCGTTTTGAACATTTTGGGTTATGGTAATAACATCACCCGTTTTGTGCAGTTTGGGTAAGAGGAAAATAAGGAAATACATGTGAAGTACTTAGACCTTTGCATCCTGTGCCTGGCACAGAACAAGTGTTCCCAGAATGATAATTATCATATTTTGCGCTTGTTCCTACGTCCAGATCCGCAGTGTGCTGCGCATGCGTACACACTCACATACACATGCACACACAGTCAGTGCAGGAGCACCCTGAGGGTCCAGGCGGCCTCTCTGCATCATCATAGAATGTGAGAGTTGGAGAGGATGTTGGAAAATATCTGAGGCCAGAGAGGGGATGTGTCCTGGCCGTAGTCACTGACCGGTATGTGGCAGAGTGGGACTGAAATGCAGTTCTTATTTAGTTAGATTTCCTCTCCTCATTTATTATGTATCCAACAAATATTTATGCTGACCACCCCCTCTGTGTCAGACCCTGGCTGAACTGGGCTTCAAGGTGAACAAGATGGCGCCTGCACGCCCAGATCTTGCAGCCAGCAGCTTCCGGCCCACTGGGCACCTCTGTGGCTCTCTAAACTCCTGTCCTGTGCATAATCAGAATCCCAAATACCCGAGATGCTTGGGCAGCTTTGTCTTTGTCTCAGGTCTCAACCTCATTTCCCTTGGTGGTGGTGGGCTCTTTGAGGGCTCTCTCTCTGCTTGTTCTGGGTAGGGCGCTCCCACGTGGCAGCCTGGACCGCGCTGAGCTGTGTCCATCCACACAGGGATCTGTCTCTCCCCACAGACCAGGAAATCCTGCAGGCAGAGGTCTCCACTTAGCCACGGCAGTGCCTGACATGGAGCTGACTCTGTAAATGGTGGTTGAATGAATGATTGCTCAGGGAAAAGAAGGTCGGTAATTCACTTACTCACTGACAATGCATTTATCATGAATTTATCTGTGCCAGGCTCCTTGAGGAGCCATTCAGAGATGAATGGGCCATCGTCCCTGCCCTCAAGGAGGCCCAGTAAACAAACACAAGCAGTGATAGCCATGTATGCAGGGGCCAATGGGGTGGGAAAAGGTGAGGTCAGTTCTTCTGGGCAGTGGGGAATCAGCAGGAAAGACACGGAGTGAGACTAGGAGAGGGCTGAGCAGGCAAGCCTGCCAGGTAAGCAGGGAGAGAGCAGACTTTCTGAGCAAAGGGACAGACATGGGCAAAGACCCTGAGGGGCGACGTACTCTGGGAAACATCAGCCTTACCATTTGACTCCATTTCTCACAAAAGTAAGAACAACAATAAGAGCCAATATTTGTGGGGTGCTTTGCTCCAAGTGCTGTCTTAAAGCTTTGTAAGGCTTAACCCACCTCAGTGTGTCTTTAGTCCCATTTTTAAGAAGAGAAAACTGAGGCACAAAGAAGGGAAGGAATTTGTCCAAGGTCTCATAGATTTTTAGTGGTAGAGCTTGTCGTCAAAGAGACGTTAAGGCTAGAGGTGCCAGCACTGACCTGGTCACAGAGGGCCTTAAATATTGAGTAAAGATGCTGGACTCTACCCTCGTGCTGGAGGAGAGCCACTGAAGGATTTTGAGCAGGGGAATGTCGTGATGTGATTTTTCATTTTTGATCGTTTCTTCTAGGATAGTCAGGGCAATGGACTCAAGGTTTCCAGCAGCTGTGAGGTTAGAGAGGACCAGGAATCTCTTGCACACATTCGATAGAGGACAGGTACAAAAAAGTTCATGGAGTGATTTTCACAATATCAAAAACACAAATGCCCATCAACAGCAGAGTGGATGAGTAAACCATATGTACACTGTGGAATATTATACAGCCATGAAAATGAATGAGCCATAGCAGCATGCAACAGAAGACTGAATCTTAGTGTAACAGCTGGTGATTGCTGTGTAACAAACCACTCCAAACTTAATAGCTTAAACAATTACTTATTTGATTCAGAATTTAGTGGGTAGGTATTCGAGGCTGGGCTCAGCTGGACTGTTCTGGTCTTGGCTGGGCTTCCTTATGAGTCCAGGGTCAGCAGAGAGTCAGCTAGGGGTCACTGCTTCTGAGAGTTGACTGGCTGTTGGCTGAGACAATGGTGGCAATTGGGCCACATGTCAGTCCTCATCCAGCAAGCTAGCCCAGACTTGTTCAAAAGTTTCCAGGAAAATATGGAAGAGCACAAATCCTCCAAAGGCTTAAGCTCAGAACTGGCACAATTCCACTTCTACCATATTATATTAGTCAAAACATACACGGGGCCAGCCCAGATTTAAGAGGTGGGGAAACAGACTCCACGTCCTGATGGAAGGAACTTCAAAGTCATGTTGCAAAAGGGATGTGGAGGCGGGAAGAAGAATAATTGCAGCCATATTTGGAAATGATCTACTGTGCTTGCAAAAAGTAAATTCCAAAAGATTACATACAAAATACCCATTTATAAAATTTAAAATTAGACTTTAGGAGTACAGATACATAAAGTAAGGTCTTATCAGCAGGAAGCAACAGAGCAGTAGACACAAGACATAGGATGATGGCTCCCTCAGAGGGCGGAAGGCAAGGAGATGGGGTGGAGAATCATGCATTGTGAATGCAGGTTATTGTCATGGTTCTAGCTTTTGTTTTGTTATTAAAAATAAGGAAATTGAAAAAGCAAGCCATTTGAAGACCGGATTATAGTTAGTTGGATTGTATATACTTCAGGTCCAGAAAAGGAGAGAGAGATTGAGAGAGACAAACAGCCCAGTGGAAGTGCACAAAGAGTCAGGTTGTCAGGACATGGCACGTGTCACATCTTAGGTGTGGGTGGAGAGGGAGAAGGAGGAGCAAGGATCACTTCTGGAACACCCGCTTGGGGGACTAGCTGGTAGTACCATCCCCAAGCCAGAAACCCCAGAGAAGAAGACAGTTTGGAGAGAACCAAGAGCCATGTTTGGGGAATACTGTGTTTGCAATGCCCATGAAGACCCACAGATCAAGGGCCAGCATGCTGCTCACTTTCCAGAACTTTGAGGAACGGTCAGGGCTGGAGAAGCGGGAGCCCAGCAGATCGGAAATGGAGAGCGTCCCAGAAAACCCTGGTTGATATCAGGACGGAAAGCCTCCCTTCCGCTGAGAGCCACCCCCAGTCCCTCCCTGACAGCTCCTCGGGGCACGTCCACCGCCAGGTTTCCCTTCTAAGCAATCAGGTCTCCACCCTGGAGTCCCAGGCCAAGCGAGTAGGCCTGGGGTTGTGGCTGAGGGGGCCCCAATAGCAGCCTCCTCCCTCCAGCAGGGCCAATGGGACCCCAGAGGGGCTGGCTGTTTGTGCGGATGACATGTTTACGGCCCAGCCTCTCCTTACTCATGCTTTTGGCTTTCCCTCGCTGATTTTGGTTGGGTGGATCCCAGTTCTGCTGCTGGGTTTGGGAGCCTTGGGGCTGAGGCTGAACAGAGGTTCCTTTAACGGCTCCAACCCACGATGATTCCAGCCCCTTCCCTCTCCCCCAAGACCTCATCTTTCCCACACCCAACTTGATCACCAAACGCCGGCCTCTCAGAACTGGAAGGAGCCTCCGGCATCCTCCTGTCCAATGCCTCCTCACGTAGATGAAGAAACTGAGGCCCAGAGACAAGAAGGGACTTGCCCAAGGTCATCCAAGCAGGTAGAGACAGAAGAGCCCGCATCCTGACTTCCAGCTTGGAGCCCTGAAGCCATCCTCCCACCACCAACTTCCTTGGTTGCTGTTTTGTTTGGGAAAGGACAGTTCAGCTTTTTCAAGCCTGCAGCAGTAACTCTCTCCCCTCCCAGGGAGGCAGCAGACAGTGACGGACTCTCTGCTTTTACACTTTAATTCCATAGGAAATTGGAAATTGCCTGTCAGAGGTGTCCGGGTGGCCCGGCTGCCGGCTGCCCCACACAGACCCAGGCTGCCCCGCCCCGACCTGGCCGCCACAGCGCCCGCTGTTCCCTGCTCCCTGCTCCCTGGCAGGGGGGCCCTTTTCGGAAGCTCTCCTGAGGGCTCCTGTGGAATCTCTCCCTGCTCTTCCTTCCAGGGCAGGAGGATGGAGCTCGGTATAGGGCAGCCAGGTCTGGCTGGGGCCCGAAACCCTGACATTTAGTCGCACTGCTTTCCATTCTGGGCTCTCAGGAGTCTCTGGCCCACAGTGGCAGCTTGGCTGCGGCATTGCTTCCTGGCCTGAGGTCAATCACTGCGAAACTGCAGGGCCCCTCTTCTGGGGTCTGGGGTATCCAGGTTCCCCAAAACCTCTACATGGCCCTCCACAGCTCGTCACCTTCTCAGGGTTTCTGAGACTGCAGTGGGTCACACTTCTTCCCTTCTCTGGGTATCCCCTGCATTTGGGATCCTGTGGTGGCATGCTTGTCTCAAAAACCAGCCTGGAAACTTCTGGAGGTCAATGTTCCTGTTGCAGAGTAGTTAGAGGCATGAATCTCTGGCATCACACTGCCTGGACTGAACCCCAGAGTCACCACTTTTGAACTTTGTGACTTTGGACAAATTGCCCCACCTCTCCGTGCCTTTATTTCCTCATCTGCAAAGTGGGAATGCTAATGATAGCACCATATGTGCAGGGTTTGTGAGGATTGCATGGGACAGTGCATGGGACTGTGCATGTGAAGCACTGGATAAATGTGAGCTCTGCTCATGTTCTGTTGCAGCAACCTCTCCTCTGACCCTGCATTTCGGCCCAGAACTAGGCTATGAGAGATAATAGGTACTCATGAGCTGACCTCTTAAACAACTGGCAGAATATATAGCAAAACAAGCAGTCTGTAGCTTCCTGGGTCCTATTCAATGCAATGAGCATTGATGGAGTGCTTGTTACATGTAGACACTGTGCTTGGTGCTAGAGACTCAAGGGTGTGCAAGATGGACAATCTCTGCCCTCCCACAGCTTTCATTCTAGTAGGGAAGCAAATGCTGGAGCAGTCCCAGCCCAGTGAGCCAGGTGATGGGCTGGAAGCAAGCTCGGGCCCTGCAGGTCCAGAGGAGGCATGGAAAAGAGGTCACTCTGTGGCTGTGACCTGATGGACGAGCAGACATGAGTGTGTGTGTGTGTGTGTGTGTGTGTGTGTGCGCGCAATGTGGAAAAGCATATAGCGATGCATATATGCTTGATGGAGCAAGATTCAGTGAAGGAACTGAGGAGAGTTTAGTGTGGCTGGAGAAGAAAGTAGGGAGAAGCAGGAGGGGAAAAATGAGACTGGAGAAGTGGAAAGAGGCCAGATCTCAAGAGCTTTGTAGATTTGTTCTAAAGGCACTGGGGAGTCATTGAAGAGTACAGAGCAGGAGAGTGGCAAGGGGAAGTTTGCCTTTTAGATTGTTCATTCGGTGTGGTGGATGGATGGAGGGGTCAGGCCTGGAGGCAGGGAGGCTTGCAATGAGACCCCCATAGTGATCTGGATGAAAGGAGGTAAATGGCAGAATATGGACCAAAGTTCAAAGTCTCAAGGATGACATTCAAGGCCACTCCCAAACTGGCCCACTGGACTTTCCCAGTCTTCCCTCGTACTAAAACTGAGTTTTTGTGAGAATCAAAGGAGACCCATGGGCGTGGACATGCCTTGTTAAACACAAAGCACCATGTGAGTATAAGAAAATGTTACCTTCGGGATTGTTAGTGGTTGGTTTGCTGGACATACCCACATGAGCATCCTGCCAGGTTCAGGAGTAACACTGCCTCCCTGAGAGAGGATGATTTATTTCAGTTCGCCGCCAGTGCTTCCTAATGAATACCCAAAATTGGTGACACAAAACTGAATTTCACACCACCCATTCCAACCAAATTTCTCTACTGCCTTGATGAACTGATTTCTAGACAGAAACAAACTCATAGCATCTTCCATGCTTGGGAGAAGGAACTTGGGCTAAATGTTAGCGAACCTGCCATAAATACAGAGACTTTTAGAGGACCAGGGAAATCAGCTGGGCTATCTAGACAACAGTGTGAGCTGGCAGGAGTTTGGAAGAGCTCCAAACACGAGAACAGATTACTCACCCCAGATATTTTCCTGCCCCACATGCTCCCCTCTCTCACTGCTGAGTAAGCAGCAGTGAAGAAAGAGTAAACAGATTGTACTTTAATGCATTCTCATGATTATAGGATTCAAGATCCTGACAGACTTGAATTTAAAAGTGAACCAAAACTAACTGAAACTGTAGGCCAGGCGCAGTGACTCATGCCTGTAATCCCAGCACTTTGGAAGGCCAAGGTGGGTGGATCACCTGAGGTCGGGAGTTTGAGACCAGCCTGACCAACATGGTGAAACCCTGTCTCTACTAAAAATACAAAAAAATTAGCCAGGCATAGTGGTGTGCACCTGTAATCCCAACTACTCAGGAGGCTGAGGTAGGAGAATTGCTTGAACCCAGGAGGCAGAGGTTGCAGTGAGCCGAGATTGTGCCATTGCACTCCAGCCTGGGCAACAAGAGTGAAACTCCAACTCAAAAAAAAAAAAAAAGAAAGAGAGAGAGAAAGAAAGGAAGGAAGGAAGGGAGGGAGGGAGGGAGGGAGGGAGGGAGGGAGGGAGGAAGGAAGGAAGGAAGGAAGGAAGGAAGGAAGGAAGGAAGGAAGGAAGGAAGGAAGGAAGGAAGGAAGGAAGGAAGGAAAACTGTAGCCGTTTTCCAGCTCAAATTCTGACAAGATTAAAAACAGACAACAGCTTTGGGGGTCAGACATTGAGACAATCACACAGATGAACTCAATCTAATTAAAGCTGTGGCCGAGCCCCATCTCAGCTTGATCAAAGAGAAATGTGAATGATCAGACATTTACTTTAACCATCAGTCATAAGAAAGAGTTTTCAGTCTGGGAAACAAACAAAGAAAAGCATCCTTTAGTCTTCATTGCTATTTATATATAGTTTTTGGAATACAATTTAAAAATTACAAGCCATCTGAAGAATCTGGTGGGGGCAGAGAATAATGATTATAATCAAGAGAAAGTATAATCAATAGAAACAGACTCCCAAAGGAAATAGAATTAGAATTGGAATTATGTCATTGGAACTGGCAAATAAGAACTTTGGAACAACCATTTTAATATGTTTAAAAGTTTAGAGGTAAAGAAAGATATAATCATTGAAGAGACTGATATTTCTGCAGAGAATTATAAACTATAAAAAATGACAAAATGAAAATTCTGGAACTAAAATACATGAAACAGAAAATTAATAGAATGAGGTCCTCTGGAAAGACGGTGAAGTAGAAAGCACCAGATATCTGTCTACCCACCTAACACTAGCAAACTCCGTCTGATGTAACTATTCCGAAACTCTGGAGTTTTTTGAAGACTTACAAATTCCAGGGGAAATTTCACTCTCAGCTCAGTAATAGCTATTCATCTCCCTCCCCCAAGCCCATGGCAAGCAGCTGTGCATATGTTCCTGGAGCAACTCGCACATAGCTTGAGTGAGCCACGGTAGACCAAAAGGACCCTATCCTCTACATATCAAGCATCTGTTGTCTGATCTCTGATTTCTGCTTCCGATCACAAAGATGCAGACAAAGAAAAAGGCAGCCATTGTTGTTGCACCTCCCCCAACTGTTGCAAGCCCCTGCTTCTTGGCTGAAATGACTTCCAGGGGATTTAAAGGGCTAGCGCCCCCCCTTTTTTTTTTTCTATTTCTCTCTTTTTTTCCTCTTTTTTGCCTTTTTGGGGCCAAACATTAAAGCCTAGAATGTTCAAAAGCAATCACAAATACAAGGAAATTAGAAAATGACCACTCATGTCTCAGGAAAGATGAAGGCTGAGAAAAGACTTGAGAAGACCTTAAGTTTATACCTCAGACTGATCCTTGGCATGGATTACGACAACCAAAAACAAAATAATAAGAAAACAACAAATCCTGAGGAAGGGAGAGAATCTGATTTCCAGATTATTAGATTCAAATGTCCAATTTTCAACAATAACAACAACAACAAAAAAACACAAGGGATATAAAGAAATAGGAAAGCATAGCCCATTCAAAGGACAAAAATAAATCAACAGAAACTGTCCCTGAAAAAAACCTTATGGCATATCTGCTAGACAAAGACTTTAAAACAACTGTTTTAAAGATGGTCAAAGAACTAAAGGAAGACATGGAGACAGTCAAGGAAACAATTTATGAACATAATGAAAATATTAATAGATAGAAACCTAAAAAGAAACCAGAAAATATGAAGCTAAAAACACAATAACTAAAAAGAAAAATTCACTAGAGAAGTCTGACTCAGAGGCAGATCTGGGCAGACAAAATCATGAGTGAACTTGAAGGTAGAACATTGGAAATTATAACGTCTGAGGAACAAAAAGAAAAAAGATTGAAGAAAAGTGAATAGAGCTTAAGAGACCTGTGGGACACCATCAAGCAGATCAACAAATGCATTGTGGGCATCCTAGAAAGAGAAGAGAGAATGTTTGAATAAATCATGGCTAAAACTTCCCAAATCTGATGAAAGACATGAATATAAACATTCAAGGAGTTCTTCAACAAACTTCAAGGAAGATGAACTCAAGGAACTTACACTAAGATTAGGGTTAGTGTTATAACCTAATCATTATAATCAAAACTTTACATTATAATATAAACTTTTGAAAGACAAAGAATCTTGAAAGCAGCAAAAGAGAAGTGACTCATCACATACAAGTGATCCTCAATGAGATTATCAGCAAATTTCTCATCAGGAACTTTGGAAGCTAGAAGACAGTGGGCCAATATATTCAGTGCTAAAAACAACAACAAAAAACAAACAAACAAACAAAAACAACAATAAAAAACTGTCAACCAAGAGTCAAACTGGCTCAGAACTAACAAAAATGTCAGAACTATCAGACAAGGATATTAAACTAGTTATTATAAGTATATTCCAGTTGTTCAAAAGTTAAGTAAAGGCATTAAAGAGCTAAAAAGGTCACAAGTCAAATCTAGAGAGATGAAATCTACAATTTCTGAGATGAAAAAAAAGAGTACTAGTCTTTAATGTTTGGTTCCCAAAAGGAGAAAAAGAGAGAATAGAGTGGGGGAAAAGGCAGACCTTAAGTTTCCCCATAAAGGGAGTGGGGGAAAAGGTGCTACCCCTTTAAATTCCCTGGAAATCTATCAGAGGAGAAGGACTTGCAACAACGGGGAAGGTACAACAACAATGGCTGCCTTTCTCTTTATCTACAAGCACCTCTGTGATCAGAGGCAGCAATCAGAGATCAGACAACAGATGTTAATATGTAGAGGATAGGGTCCTTTTTAACTAAGAGATAGTGAAAAAGGGCACATTAGTGTATTTGAAGAAGCGATTAAAACTATTCAAAATGAGACAAGGGGAGAAAAAATTTTTAAAGTGAAAAGAGCCTCAGTGAGCTTTTGGACAATGGTATAATACCCATAATCACATTAAATGTAAATGTGCTAAATATCCCCAATTAAAGGGCAGAGATTTTCAGATTGGATTAAAAAAAAACAAAAAAAGAAAGAAAAAGACTCAATCATATCCTGTTTACAGATGAATTTTATATATATAATAATTATATATAATGTTGCACTTTTGTCTTTTTGCTTGCATTGCTTTTGCATTGCTTTAAAAAGAAATCTGATGTCATTCCTGTATTTGTACCATTGCATGTAACATGTCTTTTTCTCGCTGGCTGCTTTTGAGATAGTCTCTTTGTTACTAGTTTTGAACAATTTGATTGGGATGTATCTTGGTATAGTTTTCTTCATGTTTGTTGAGCCAGAGATCTGTTGAACTTCTTGGACATTTGGCTTTATAGTTTTCGTTAAATTTGAAAAGTTTCTGACCATTGTGTGTGTGTGTGTGTGTGTGTGTGTGTGTGTGTGTGTGTGTGTGTTTGTATAATATGAAAGTAGAATGATAAGAAAAGATACTATGTTATCCCTAACCAAAAGAAAGCTGGAGCAGTTATATAAATATCACAGTAGATTTCAGAGCAAAGAATATGACTAAAGATAAAAAAGAACTTTTATTATTATAAAGGGGTTAATTCATCAAATTATAATTCTAAATGTTTATGCATCTAATAACAGAACCTTAAAACACATGAAGCAAAATTAACAGAATTGAACTACAAGGAGAAACAGATAAATCTATCATTACAGTCAAAGATTTCAACATCCTGTCAAGAGTTGATAAAATAAGTAGAAAAAACATCAATAAGGATATAAAAGATTTGAATAACACTATGAACCAACTTGACCTAATTGGCATTTATATAGCACTCCACCCAACAACAGCAGAATATACAATCTTTTCAAGTGCACAAGCAACATTTACCAAGATAGACCATATTTTGGGCCATAAAACAAGTCTCAGTAAACTTAAAAGGATTCTAGTCTTACAAAGTATGCTTTCTGACTAAAGTGAAATTGAATTATAAATTAATAACAGAAAGATCTCTGGAAAATCCACAAATATTTGAAACTAAATAACACATTTCTAAATAATTGAAGGGTCAAAGAAAAAAATCAAACGGGGAGTTAAAAGTATTTCAAACTAAGTGAAAGTGAAAAAGCATCAAAATTTGTAGGTCACCACTAAATCAGTACTTATAAGGAAATTTACAGTACTAAGTGCCTATATTATAAAAGAAAGGAGTTATCAAACTAATGACCTCAGCTTCTACCTTAAGAAACTAGAAAATAAAAGAGCAAATTAAACCCAAAGGAAGCAGAGGAAAGGAAATAATTAAAATTCCACCAGAAATGAATGAATTTTAAAACAGAAAAACAATAGAAAAATCAAATGAAACCAAAAGCTGGTTCCTTCCAAAGATCAATAAAATTTAAAAAACTTCTAGTTCAACTGATCAGGAAAAACTAAAAAGAATATAAAAATTACCAATATCAGAGATAAGAGAAGTTATATCAATACAGACAATATCCCTAAAACTATTAAAGAAAATGAATTTGCAGTTAAACATCATCACAAAAACAAAGCTCCAGGCCCAGAGAGCTTCGATGGTGAAGAATATGAAACATTTGTGGGAGAAATAATGTCTGTTAGACACAAACACAGGCATACCTTGTTTTACTGCACTTCACAGATACTGTGGTTTTTTACGGATTGAAGGTTTGTGGCAATCCTGTGTCAAACGTATCAGCACTATGTCTCCAACAGCACATGCTCACTTCATGTCTCTGTGTTAGCAATTCTTAGCAATAAAGTTTTAAAAAATTAAGGTATGTACATTATTTTAAAGACATAATGCTATTGCACACTTAATAGATTACAGTATAGTGTAAACATAACTTTTTTTTCTTTCATTATTAAGCCTTAAGTCCTGGGATGAATGTGCAGAACATGCTTTCATATGCATTGGAAAACAAAAAAATTTGTGTGATTTGCCTTATTGCAGTGGCCTGGAACCAAACTTGCAATATCTCTGAGGTATGCCTGTACTTCTGAGAGCGGGAGCAAGAGAGAGAACGACAGTGAAGGTGCCACACACTTTTAAATGACCAGATCTCATAAGAACTTTCTATCATGAAGACAGCACCAAGCCATGAGGAATCTGCCCCTGTGATCCAAATGCCTCCCATCAGGCCCCACTTCCAGCACTGGGGATTATGACTCAACATGAGATTTGGGTAGGGACAAATATCTAAACTATATCATGATGGAAAAATAGAAAACAAATGAATCAATGAAACACAATAGGGAGTCTAGAAATAGGCCCAAATATAAACAAACAACTGAGGATTTGGGGCGGGGGCGTTGAGACAAGGTCTCACTCTGTCACCCAGGCTGGACTGAAGTGGTCTGATCACAGATCACTGCAGCCTAAACCCTCCAGGCTCAAGTGATTCTCCCATCTCAGCTTCCCAAGTATCTGGGACTACAGGTGTGCACCACCACACCTTGCTTTTTTTTTTTTTTTTTTAATTTTAATTAAGACAAGGTCTCACTATGTTGCCCAGGCTTGCCTCGAACTCCTGAGATCAAGCAATCCTCCCAACTCAGCCTCCCAAAGTACTGAGATTACAGGAGTGAGTCACCACCCCTCTGCCCCCTGCCATTAACAACTGATTTTTGATGACGATGCAATGCAATTTGGTGGAGAAAGGATGTTCTTTTTAAACAATGGTGCTGGGAAAATTGAACATCTTTAGGCAAAAAAAAAAAAAGAACTTGGATTCATAACTCACATGGTATAAAAATTAACTCACAAACCTAAAACTATAGAAATTCTAGAAAAAAAACATAGGAGAAAGAGCTTTGTGACTTTGGATTAGGCAAAAAATTTTCAGATATGATATCAAAAGACAAACCATTCAAGAGCAAACTCATAAATTGTACTTCATCGAAATCAAAGATTTTTACTCTTTAAATGATACTTCTAACATAATAAAAAGAGAAGGCATACAATAGGAGAAAATATTTGAAAATCATACATACAGTAAAAGACTTGTGTCCAGAAGATAAAAAGAACTCTTGAAACTCAATAATAAAGTAAATAGGCCAGGCACAGTGGGTCACACCTGTAATCCCAGCACTCTGGGAAGCTGAGGCAGGAGGATTGCTCAAGCCCATGAGTTTGAGACTAGCGTAGGCAACACGGCTGATGTGGTTGGGTTGTGTCCCCAAGAAAATCTCATCTTGATTGTAGTTCCCATAATCCCCACAAGTGGTGGAAGGGACCCGGTGGGAGGTAACTAAATCATGGAGGTGGTTCCCCCATGCTATTCTCATGACAGTGAATAAGCTTTCACAAGATCTGATGGTTTTATAAAGGGCTTCCCCCTTCACTCGGCTCTCATTCTTCTCTCTCCTGCCGCCATATGAAGAAGGATGTGTTTGCTTCCCTTTCCACCATGATTTAAGTTTCCTGAGGACTCCCTAGCTCTGCAAAACTGTGAGTTAATTAAACCTCTTTTCTTTATAAATTATCCAATTTCAGGTATGTCTTTATTAGCAGCATGAGAATGGACTAATACAATGGCAAAATCTCAACTCTACAAAAAATACAAAAAGTAATAATAATAGCCAGGTATGGTGGCAGTGAGTCATAATCACTCCACTGCACTTCAGCCTGGGCTATGAAGCCAGATCATGTCTCAGAAAAAAAAAAAAGAAAAAAAAGAAAAAAAAATACTGCTCATACCACACATTTACAAGAATTTAGAGAAACTAGAAGTCTCATACACTGCTGATAGAAAAGTAAAATGGACTAGCTGCTTTGTAAAACTGTTTGACAGTTTCTTAAAAAGTTAAACAAAGACATGCCATATGAGCAAGCCATCCAAATCCTAAGTATTTACCCAAAAGAAATTAAATATGACCATATAAAGACTTGTACAAAAAAGTTCACACCAGCTTTATCTTACTATTCAAAAACTGGAAACAAATGTCCACCAATCAACAGATTGTGGTATATCCACATCATGGAATACTACTCAGCAATAAAAGCCAATGTATTAATGCATGAAATAACATGGGTGAATCTCAAAATAATTCCACTACCTGAATAAAGTCAGACAAAAAAAAAGAGTATACATGCTATGATTTCATTTATAGGAAATTCCAGAAAAAATGCAAACTAATCTAGAGTGACAGAAAGCAGGGCAGCAGTTTTTGGGGAATGATGGGTGGCAGGGAGAGTTGGGAAGGTGAGATTGCAAAGGGCATGAGGAAACTTCTGGAGATAATAGAAATGTTTATTATCTTGATTTGGGTGGTGACTTCACTTGTCAAATTATATTATTCCAACATGTGTACTTTATTATGTATTAATTATATCTCAATAAAACCATTTGAAAAAGCAGAGATTATTGATTAGATTTTTAAAGTGATCCCAGACTGTGCTGTAATCAAGTGACTCATTGTGAATATGAATACACAAACAGGGCAAAATAAATACACTTTCAGACATAAGAACTGAGAGAACTTGCCACCAAGAGAGTTCCAAAGGACAGGCTTCTGACAGAATGATAGTTATCTCCAAGGAAATTTTTGAAATGTTAGTAGAAATGAAAAAAAAAAAAAAAGGAAAAGGGAAAAACAGAGTAACATCTAGGTTGGGGAAGGAAAGGAAATAGAACAAAGATGATCAAAATAACATATTTTAGGAGAAGGTGATTAGAATTACAGCATTGAGGATTATTTTACTACCAGTAGAAAGGCAAAGATAATAACTTTCTATCTTATTTAGTTCAATTTGCATGTAAATTTTCTGGAGCAACCAATTAGAAAATTAAAAACAAATTTATAAATAACTCATTGATCTAAGAGGCACTAATATACTAAAACACTTAAATGCTTAAAGCTTGGGGCTAGGCATGGTGGCTCACACCTGTAATCCCAGCACTTTGGGAGGCTGAGGCAGGCGGATCACTTGAGGTCAGGAGTTTGAGACCAGTCTGGCCAACATGGCAAAACCCTGTCGCTAACAAAAATACAAAAATTAGCCGGGCATGCTGGCGGGTGCCTGTAATCCCAGCTACTTGGGATACTAAGGCAGGGGAATCACTTCAACCCAGGAGGCAGAGGTTGCAGTGAGCTGAGACTGCACCACTGCACTTCCACCCTGGGTGTCACAGCGAGACTCCATCTCAAAAAATAATAATAATAAAATAAATTTAAAAATGCTTAAAGTTTGGGAGGCTGAGGCAGGAGAATCACTTGAACATGGGAGGCAAAGGTTGCAGAGAGCCAAGATCATGCCACTGCATCCCAGCCTGGGTGACAGAGTAAGATGCTGTCTCAAAAAAAAAATGCTTAAAGCTAAATAATAAAATTTTTATATATCAAAACTTACATAATGCAGCTGTCACTGAACTTTTGGGGAACTATGTAGCCTTAAATGTTTACATTTACAAAGAATAAAGCTCACCATTAACAACCTAAGCAGTCTACAGCACAAACCCGAAGAAAATAAAAGAGACATAAATAAGAAGAATTATTGAAAAATAAAACATATAATAAAAAGAATCAGCTGGGCATGGTGACTTATGCCTGTAATCCCAACACTTTGGAAGGTCGAGGCTTGATCACTTGAGCTCAGGAGTTTGAGACCAACCTGGGCAACACAGCAAGACTCCATCTCTACAAAACAATTTTTTTAATTAGCCAGGCACCTGTCATGTGCCTATAGTCCCAGCTACTTGGGAGACTGAGGTGAGTGGATTACTTGAGCCCCGGAGGTCGAGGCTGCTCACTAGCTGTGATTGCACCACTGTGCTCCAGTCCGGGTGACAAAATGAGACTGTCTCTAAAAAAATGAAATAAATAAAAAGGATCATCAAGGCCACAAGTTTTCTCTTTGAAAAGGCTAATAAAATAGACAATACAGACTGAAAAAATAGACAACTCTCTAGTCAGACTACTCAAAAAAGAAAAAAGACACAATAAACATTAAGGAAAAAAGAGACATAAAAACAGATGATAGTGATATTAAACAAACAATACAAAAATGTTGCAGAAAAATTTTGACAATTTATTGGAAAACGTAGACAAAGAAGCAAACTTCTCAAATAACATAACTCATTAAACTTGATTCAAGAAAACAAAAAGAAATTTAAGAAACCCAATGACACCATAAAGAGAGTAAAATTTAATGCAAATTAAATCACAAGATACAAGTTTTCTCCTATCCTAGTGAATATATGTGAGAAATGTATAAGAAAAATAGGCACTTTTATACAAAGGTGATGAGACAATAAACCGCTACAGTGCCTTAGAAGGACAATTTGGTAAAAGCTATGAAAATTTAAAATATACTTGTAAGAATTTATTCCACAGATATAAACAGTCATGTGTGCAAAGAAGTGGACAAGGTATTTAATCTCTTCATGCCTTGGTTTCTTCATCTATAAAATAATAAAAGTACCTGCAATCTAGCTTTATTTTGAAGATTAAATGATTTAATATAGGAAAACATAAAATAGTTCCTAGTAAGGAGTCCAACAAATGTTAACCGTTATCATTACTATCAATAAAATAACATTTGCTGTATTATTTGCAGGCATCGAAAGAGGAGAAACATCTTAAGTATCCATCAATTGCGATCTGATTAAATAAATCGTAAGACATCCATGCAATGGAACATTCTGCAGCTGTTAAAATGATTAAGGTAGATGTATGTGAAACCATCTCAAAGATACAGTGTTAGGTTAGAAAAGCACAGAAGAATGCATATGCCCTGCTAATATTTCTGTAAAACACATACACACAAACCTGTACTTTTATATACATAAGCTTATAAATGGTGGCTCCAGACAGGGAAACAGGGGAACTGGGAGTCAGAGCCGAAGGTGAAATTCCTTTGGAGGATCTAGGCTTTGTGCTGTTTGAATGTCTTGCTGTGCACATTGGATCTATGTCCGAAACAGAGGAGGAAGAGAGAGGAGCAGGGAGAGGAGGAGGTAAAGGAATGAGGGAATCCAGGAGGAGGGAGAAGAAGCAGAAGAGGAAGAGGGAGAGGAGGGAGAGAGGAAGTAAGATGGGAAAAGTAGGGAAAAGGAGATAAAAGAGAAAGGGAAAGAGGAAGGGAAAAAGGAAGGAACAGAGGAAGTGGAGGAGGGAGTGGCAGGAGAGGAGGGGAGAGGTCCTCTCTCCTGTGGCTCTGAGCCCATGCCCTAGTCTGAGCCACCTTCTGATTGTGCCTTGGTGTCCTGTGAAATTCTACTACCTAGGGTTCATGCTGCTCAGGCCCTAGTGGGCATTAGGTGTGAATGGCAGTGCTGATTCTCACCTGATCTACATGAATCTGCCTATTTTCACTGAGGATGCAAAACCAAGATACTGCCCCTACAAGGTAGCACTAGGTACTTCGGGCAGTGAATTGACCCTGAACAGTGGTAATTAGCTCTAGGTGAGTGTCCCCTGGTGGAGGTGGGGCTGGGCTGGGAGTGGAGGGTTACGAGTGGTCATATGCCAGCCCTTAGTGTCCACCCACAGACCCAAGGACACTCCCCCACCACCATGTCTTGCTTCTCTGACCTCTATCCCAGGGCTCCATGGCGCCAGGGCCCTGCAGGAATTGCCCGCTCCTCCTTCCCCTCGTGTCCACACTTCCCTCTGCCATTCTCTCCCCAGCTCCTGGCCTCGTGGCCCACAGTCCCTGCTGATCTTTTTCTAGAATAATCACAGAGACCCATCTTCTCTTTACCAAAGCAAAATAAGGATGATATGCACCCCTTCCTGGGTGCCTACCAAGTGCCAGATCCTGTACCCAGCCACCTCCTATTCCAGCACTGTTCATCCCCTGGGCAACTTCAGGGCGCATCTGGGACCCAGAGGGTCCAAATGACTTACCCAAGGTCACACCGCGAGGACGCAGTGGACTCGGATTTGGACACAGGTCTGTGTTTCTCCAGAGTTCATGCTTCTAAGTCCCAGGATGGAGTGCTTGCCCCGGCTGCCTCCCAAGAGGTTGGCAGTGGGACCATTCATGGTGGTCACTACTGGAGATGAGTAAGGTGGGGAGACATTGTGAAATTATAGAGCTGGCTTCTCTTGTCAGAAATATCTTTCTTGCAAAAACAAAAAACCAAAGACAAATCCAAAAACCTTGGTCCTATGGTGAGCCTGGCGTGCATTTGGCTTTCCGTCTCACCAGCCCTAATGGGCAGCACAGTCCTCCCAGAGTGGCCTGGGATGGTGAAACTCAGAGGGAAGCAACATCCTGTCGTTCTGGAGCCAAACCTCCTCCCCACCCATCCATTCAGCCACCTTCAGAGTAGCATCCCTCATTGTGATTTCTCCCTGGTGAAGTGGGAAGGAGACTGGACCACACGACAATCATGTGCCTTCTTCAGTGTAATGAGCTTGTCCACCTCTTCCCTGTCACCAAATCTCACATGAATGAAATAGCTCGGTATCTGGGCACAGTCTTAGGCAAGGCTCCCCAGTCGGAGAAAGGGACACCGTCTGTAATGGAGTGGCAGGAAAAAGAACCGAGCAAGGGGGCCATGTGTTCAAAGGAAGGAGAGTCTGTATGCAGTCAGCATTGAAGGTCTCCTCCATTAACCGCATCCCCTTCCTCCAAGCCCTGGAGACTGCAAAGCTCAGGCAGGGTTGGGAGGAGCTGATTTGCTTGAATACCTTTGATGAGCCTCAAAACAGCTCCGGGTCCTCAGTCTGAAGCTGGGGAGTGACTGGCCAGTGTGAGGTGGGAGGCCTCAAATCTTATTTTTTTAAACACATCCTTTTTTTATATATATACTTTAAGTTCTGGGATACATGTGCAGAACGTGCAGGTTTGTTACATAGGTATACACGTGCCACGGTGGTTTGCTGCACCCATCAATCCATCATCTACATTAGGTATTTCTCCTAATGCTCTCTCTCTCTTAGCCCTCCCACCCCCCGACAGGTCCCAGTGTGTGATGTTCCCCTCCCTGTGTCCATGTGTTCTCATTGCTCAGCTCCCACTTAGGAATGAGAACATGCGGTGTTCAGTTTTCTGTTCCTATGTTAGTTTTCTGAGAATGATGGTTTCCAGCTTCATCCATGTCCCTGCAAAGAACATGAACTCATCTTTTTTTATGACTGCACAGTATTCCATGGTATATATGTGCCACATTTTCTTCATCCAGTCTATCATCGATGGATATTTGGGTTGGTTACAAGTCTTTGCTATTGTGAATAGTGTTGCAATAAACATACGTGTGCATGTGTCTTTATAGTAGAATGATTTGTAACCCTTTGGGTGTATACCCAGTAATGGAATTGCTGGGTCAAATGGTATTTTCGGTCCTAGATCCTTGAGGAATCACCACACGGTCTTCCACAATGGTTGAACTAATTTACACTCCCACCAACAGTGTAAAAGCGATCCTATTTCTCTACATCTTCTCCAGCATCTGTTATTTCCTGACTTTTTAATGATCACCGTTCTAACTGGCATGAGATGATATCTCATTGTGGTTTTGATTTGCATTTCTCTAATGACCAGTGATGATGAGCTTTTTTTCATGTTTGTTGGCCGCATAAATGTCTTCTTTTGAGAAGTGTCTGTTCATATCCTTTGCCCGCTTTTTGATGGGGTTGTTTTTTCTTGTAAATCTGTTTAAGTTCCTTCTAGATTCTGGATATCAGCCCTTTGTCAGATGGATAGATTGCAAAAAATTTCTCCATTCTGTAGGTTGCCTGTTCACTCTGATGATAGTTTCTTTTGCTGTGCAGAGCTCTTTAGTTTAACTAAATCCTATTTGTCAATTTTGGCTTTTGTTGCCATTGCTTTTGGTGTTTTAGTCATTCTTAAAAAGCTGGTAAAAGAGACTCTTCTGAGGTCTGACACAGGCTAGACTCACCTGGGTGACGGTGATGGTGACAGGGAGAAATATGTAACTCAGCCAGAGATTGAGCTAAAAGAATGAGAAATGGAAAGAGTTGTGGAGCCTGGTGGGTGCCAGTTCAGCCCCCACACGAGCAGCCCTCCCGGCGTGGACTCCTTCCCTGCTGGAGTGGGTGGGAGAGCCCAAGGAATGACCTAGGGCTATTGGGGCTTCACCCCACCGCTCTCCACTGCCACATCCACTTCTGGGCAGACAGCACAGTCAGTCGCCAGATGCGTCTTCGGCACGGAGACCATGTACTTGTGAGCCTGACAGACAGGTAAGGTGCTGGCATCCTTAGCTGTGCGACTTAAATCCTCAGTCACCTCACCTCTCAGCTGGAAGCAAAGAGATCTTTCTGAGAGTTGCTGGAGGATTCAGTGAGACAGTGTGGTGTGGGCTTGGTGGGGGCCAGTAGCAGTAACCCCCACCATATGCACAGCTCTTGCCATTGTTACTACCATTCCTATGATTTGCCCTCCCCTTTCAACTTCACACCACCCTGAGGAAGTGGTTCAGAAAGAAAATGTCAGTGTTTGTACTCATAACGGTCTTCAAAGAAATTCGGAAAGCACAGACACTGAACAGCGGTCCCTAATTCCCCCCCAACCCCAGTAAGCTGTGATCTACTCCAGAAGTAAGAATTATAAACACTTCGGATCTGGTAGGTCCTCTTGTTTATTTTGTTATTCTCATGATCTCCATGTAGCTTTCATTTTCTTTTCCTTTGTTCCTTTTTTAAAAAAATATAAGCTCTATTATTCACAGTAGCAAAGGCATGGAATCAACTTAGGTGCCATCAAAGGTGGACTGAATAAAGAAAATGTGGTATAGGCCGGGCGCGGTGGCTCACGCCTGTAATCCCAGCACTTTGGGAGGCCGAGGCGGGCGGATCACAAGGTCAGGAGATCGAGACCACGGTGAAACCCCGTCTCTACTAAAAATACAAAAAATTAGCCGGGCGTGGTTGTGGGCGCCTGTAGTCCCAGCTACTCGGGAGGCTGAGGCAGGAGAATGGCGTGAACCCGGGAGGCGGAGCTTGCAGTGAGCCGAGATCGCGCCACTGCACTCCAGCCTGGGCGACAGAGCGAGACTCCGTCTCAAAAAAAAAAAAAAAAAAAAAAAAAAAAAAAAGAAAATGTGGTATATATACAGCATGGAATACTATGAAGCCATAAAAAAGAACAAAATCACCTTCCAGCGATATGGATGCAGCTGGTGGCCATTATCTTAAGCAAACTAATGCAAAAACAGAAAACCAAACACTGCATGTTCTCACTTATAAGTGGGAGCTAAATTTTGGGTACACACAGACATAAAGTTGGGAACAATAGACACAGGGGACCTTACAGGGGGAGAGGGAGGAAGGAGGACAAGGGTTGAAAACTCCCTCTTGGCTACTATGATCACCATTTGGCTAACAAGTTCAATCAAAGCCCAAACTTCAGCATCACACAGTACACCCATGTAACAAACCTGCACCTGTACCCCTGAATTTAAAATTTAAAAAGAAAAAATAAATTATAAGCTCTATAATATATGCTAAAAGTATTTAAAACAGTATGTAATGAATCAATTAAGGTACGTAAACCTCAAAATTCCAATGGCTTCACTCAAGAGAACTTCTTTTTTCTTTTTTCTTTTTTTTTTTGAAACAGGGTCTCAGTCTGTCACCCAGGCTGGAGTGCAGTGGTGCAATCTTGGCTCACTGCAACCTCCACCTCCCAGGTTCAAGTGATTCTCCTGCCTCAGCCTCCCGAGTAACTGGAATTACAGGCACCCACCATCACGCCTGACTAATATTTGTATTTTTTGTAGAGGTGGGTTTTCAACATGTTGGCCAGGCTGGTCTCGAACTCCTGACCTCAAATGATCCACCCACCTCAGCCTCCCAAAGTGCTGATACAGGCGTGAGCTACCATGCCTGGCCAGAAGTCCAGGGTTTTAACCTGCATGATATACTACCCTGGGTATTGTGGACATCTATTATTCTTACCATCTAGCACTCATTCTCCTTTCTCGTAGTAAATGTACAATGAGTTCTCTCTAAAGAACTACACTGTTGCCTGCTGTCAGTCCACACGGTTAATATGGAGTTCCATCCTTGCTCCAGAAATGCACACATGATATAGGCCTAGCCAATTCTAACACTGCACTCTCTTGGTCATGGTAATGGGTCAGAATTGATGAGTTACAACTAGCCCCTTGCTGGGACTCGAACCTTTGCATGAGTGCTGGAATTCCTGGTGGCCATCTTGCTACCACAAGGGAAAGTTCATTCTGAAGACAGAACCAGAACACTGGAAGCAGAGCCAAGAAATGGAGAAAAAGAAACTGAGACCCAATCATCTTTTTCAATGCCCTGGATCAAGCCATGCCTGAAGTTCTAACTGCCTTAGTTTACATGAGCCAATAAAATTCTTTTTTAGTTAAGCCAGTTTGAGTTGGGCTTCTGACACTTAAATAGAAATATCCCAAACTTTTGCACAGACTAAATACTGTCCACAAATGTTTGAGAAGACGCACTGCACTGAGGATAAAGTATTCTCAAAATGACTTCACAGTTAAAAGTATTTATTATTTGAAGACTTAGATCATTTCTTCTGTAACATAGCTTTCCATCCTTTCCTCTCCTAATTGCAGAGCACAGAACGACCCGTGTCCAGCTGCAGAACAGGACCCCTCACCCTACGTTCATCCTGTGCTGAAGCAGGAGGAGAGAAAAGTCCCTCCGTAAGGGTGGGCCAGTGTGTCATCTGATCTCGGGAGATTTGAGGGTCTCAGTGTAAAGTGATAACAAGCCAAAATTATTCTGAACCAAGATTTTTTTAAAAAATCAAACGTACATCTAGCAGAACCCCATAAAAAGAATAATCACCCATCTGTCCCCTAAAATCATTTCAATGCTCTTTTTCAGCTACGACGTTCAGAATACAGGGATCTTGTCCTTCTTCATTTGAGACTACACTGCCGCTTTTCTCTCCTGGAGTTAGGAAAGAAAACATTCTTATTTCCAGTCGCTGGTTACCCGTGTAGCAGCCTCTGTCCACTGGCCCCATCCCACACTCATTTTTACACTGGGGGCCTCCAGGCCATAAATCTACCCTTCAGCACAAGTGGCCTGTGGCTCACAGGGGCTCCCTGGGCTCCCTGAGCCAGGCCTGGCCAGCTCCTCTGCAGAGTGAGCTTCGGCCCAGGATCCAGATTCAGGGAGGGGCAGCTCGACAGGGACAGAGTCCAGGTCCCAGGCCAGCAGAAGAGCGCAGATGGCAGAGGGTGGAGGCAAATGGCTGTTAACTCAGTTTTCAAATATTTTTTTAAATCGAAATATAATTCACAAACCATAAAATTTACCCTTTTAACATGTACAATTCAGAGTTTTTTAGTGCTGTATTGACAAGGTTGTGCAACCATCACCACCATGTAATTCCAGACCATTTTCATCACCCCAAAAAGAAGCCCCATACTCATTAGCAAGACAGTCATAAAGGAGAAAGATGCCACTTCCACGTTCCTAATGCTGGCATTTCCCCCTTTCCCTATATGGAAAGGAAATGCCTTTCTTTTATTCATGTTGGAAAGGATTAGATGGAGAAGATGCAATTATTCCCTCTCCCTTGGGCCTTGCCACTCAAACACAAGAACGGAGGCCCAAAGGGGCCAAGGAAATGACACATCGATGACGAATTCCAGCCCATCATCACTGAAAGAGAAACTGTCTCCTTCAATAAGCTGGTACTGTACCTTGGCATGGTTTTTTTCTTTTGTGTAAGGGAAGCAAGGTGCCTAGGGTGAAAATTGTAAGGCGGTCCCCACTCTCCGACTCAGAGTCCATTACAAGTTGGCTGACCTTTATTTCAGATCATATAAACCGCTGGAGATCTTGGGTAATTCAAGGGAGGAGGTACCCAGGAGGGAGATTGTGGGCTTCCTGTCTATCTATCATTTGAAGACTTGACTTGGTTTTAATTTCTATTGAGAAGTAAAAAAACAAACCTCAAGTTTGTGAATTCAGTCATAATCATTATTCCAGGGAAATCTGAATTGTCTTTTGTGTTCCATAATACAAACCTTAGGTGTATTGATGGGGACGAGGTAGATTCCGGGATGGAAACAGGTGACTTAGTGGTATAGGGTGACATTAGCAAAGAAATGTGTCTATGTCTTTCCCCAAAAACTGCTTTCATTACTGTGGCTCAGCTTTACAAATCATTTGAAGTTTTTCTCTGATGGCATTGTAAAGCCAATTTTCCTTCTTTTCTGACCCTATTTCTTCATTCAATGAATATTTGCCAAATGCCTTTTATGATCTAGGCAGACTGCTGTGGATCATAGAAGTGCTAGGCCAAGGGAACTCAGAAAAGAAATAAGATGTCCTTTGTTCTCAAGGAGGTCAGTTTAAAGGAGAAGATAATCTTAGGAACCAACCTTTGTGGTCCAGTTCTATGACAGATACATTTACAAGAACAGATGGATGTAAGGAACCAACTTTAAAAAGTTCATCACAGCACTATTTATAGGAACAACAACCTTGAAATAATCTGAATGTCTAATTATAGGGAAATGTCTGGAGATAAGGTAAGGAAATAATATTGATTAGTACAATTGTATTGAAAGCATGTTTTATTTGCAACTGAAGGAAAAAACTCCTTCACTATCCCCAGAACACATACACACACACACACACGCACACGCACACGCACACGCATGCATGCACACTTGCTCTTCTTACAGGTTCCAAGCATAAGTCTTAGACTAACACAGCCCAAGGTCAGTTGTGGCAGACATTTTGCTCAGATGGTGTTTTAAATTTGGCTTTATCCACATTTTTAAATGAAAGATTTCCCATTTTTCAGAAGATAAAATGGTTTTCTGGCTTCTTTTGAAGCACGACATGATGGGACACCAGTGAGCTGCTGTCCTGCACAGCAGTGGTTGCCTGGAGCTCCGTGGCGGGTTCCCCTTGAAGTGGGTCACACGCTGGCCAGGGCCACCATCCCTACCCACTGACCTCTTTCAGCACAGGCTGTGGGTCACCACTGATCGCCCTAGAGCTGGCCCTGGTATACTCAGTGATGTCAGCTTCCTGACCACTGCATGCATTTAAAGTTTGACCTCCTTGGGGAAGAAAAAGTTGTTTCTGGAATGAATGTCTGGTAGAAACATACGCTGTGTGTGGTGTGCATGCTTATTAGTATGGGGGGATCAACCCAGCAGTTAGCCTCTGAATGGACAATGAGAAAAAGAATCATGTCCACAACTCACAGAGGCGAAGAAACCATAAAGAAGCAAGGCTAAATCATTCTACTGTAAAGATACATGCACATGTATGTTGCAGCACTATTTACAATAGCAAAGACTTGGAACAACAACCCAAGTGCACATCAGTGATAGACTGGATAAAGAAAATGTGGCACATATACACCATGGAATACTATGCAGCCATAGAAAAAGAATGAGTTCATGTCCTTTGCAGGGATATGGGTGAAACTGGAAGCCATCATTCTCAGCAAACTAACACAGGAACAGAATACCAATAAATGGGAATTAAACAGTGAGAATACATGGACCCACGGAGGGCAGCATCACACACCAGGGCCTGTCGGCAGGTGGGGAGCAAGGGGAGGGAAAGCATCAGGACAAATACCTAATGCATGCAGGACTTAAAACCTAGATGACGGGTTGATGGGTGCAGCAAACCACCATGGCACATGTATACCTGTGTAACAAACCTGCACGTTCTGCACATGCATCCCAGAACTTCAAGCAAAATTAAAAAAAAAAAAAAAGAAGAAGAAGAAGTGAGGCTTGATGGGCCCACAGCAGCTTTGGATGGTTCTGCAGAACACAGCATGTCAAAACCACATGGTGTCCTATTCTGTGGGGTTGGGGGCTACCATGGCATTACTTCCAGTCTGGGCAAATTAGGCTTGTGGAAATCCCCTGCTGTGGGAAAGTGGGATGAGTTTGGGGGCAAGGTCAATATCTATAGGTCAGGGAGATAATCTTCCAAAATCCAGGCGAGATTTTGAAAGGAGCACATATGAAAGAGACCAGGGAGATCATTGCGAGGGGTTTATCCCGTGCACAGTGGGTCTTACCTTTCTCACAATCGGTCAGTCGAGTCAGGCACACCTCCACAACTGTGCACCATTATGGGGGGAGTACAGGACCCTGGCATCAAAAATTGTGGGGTTTGAGCACCTGGAATGGGAGACTGCCATCCTAGAGTTCCAGGATGTGGGCCGGACAGCTTGAGCTGTGGCCCTCTGAAGAACAGAAACCCGTGTGGGGGACAGTGAAACATGGCGGAGGGCAGTCAGGTTGTCAACTCCAAAGCAGAAAGGAGGCCCTGCCCTTCACTTTCACACATAGACTTGAGGCCGATGCTGCTAGTGCTTTCCCAAACCCTGGTCTCCTCTTCCAGACTACGTCTCCCAGCCTTGTAGCTGCTTGTGCCATGTGACTGAAGTTTGGCCAATGGGATGAAGGCAGAAGTGATGTAGGTACATGACCCCCAGGCCGTGCCCTTAGCACTTGCAGCTCAACCGCGCTACCAGGCTCCCCAAGGTGGCCCGGGTAATATTTCCCTTTGCCCCTCTCAGGGTGAACAACATTGTTCTGGACACACCGCTGCTCAGTAATCCCAAGAAGTTAGAGCCCTAGGTTTTGGATCGAGACCAGCTGGCTATGTGACCATGGGCAAGGAACTGACCTTCTCTGCGCCTCTGGTCCTCAATGGTAGAAGAGCAATGATGAGCTTTCCTCAGAGCCGTGCTGCAGCTACAGAGGCAGTGCTCCCTCCCTCGTCCAGGGCCCCAAGAGAACTGAGCCACCTGGTGCCTCCAGGACCTGGTGAGCCTCATAGAACACCTGAGCACTTTTCCCCAAGGTCTCTCAACAAGGGGCTCAACTGTTGAGCCCAGCTGGAGGGCCCATGGTCCCCCAGGCCACTTGGGCCTGAACAAATCCCTGCTCCTCTATGGGAAATGGGAGGAAGCAGGCCGGGCCAGGGCGGGAGTGCATCCCTCTTTGAGACGGGGAGGGGGCCCAGTAGGGAGAGGCGGAGGACATGACTCACTCTGCAGGCCAGGGAAGCTCCCAGGAGGAGATGTTCAGGAAATGGACCCACCCTCCCGCTGCTCCAGAGAGGATGTCTAGCCCAATCCCACTCACATCCCCAAGCCCCCGTACAGGGGTGATGGCAGGAGCTGAGCAAAGAGAACAGGAGCCAATGGAAGGTTACGTGGGGACATGAAGGGTCCTGGTGGGGTTAGGGTGGGCAACTCATCAGGTGTTGATGGACCCGTGGAAAGTCAGCTCTCAGGAATCAGTGAGGCGGTCCTTAGGGTGAGGCAGGAGGATGAATAATGAGAAGGAGTCTTAGGGGAGGTTAGCGAGGCCACTCAGAGGGCAGGGTCACAGCTGCCACAAGCCCCTGTCCACACACCCTCCTCACTCGCCATTACCCTGCATGTTGACCCAGAGGTGACCAAGGGAAGCCCCGATGACCTGTCAGAAAGCTAACTACACACAGGACAAGCCAGAGGTATGGGGGGCTAACATCCCCTGCAGGGCCCCTTAAACGATGGCCATGGGCCTGGCGTGGAACACCTTGCTCCTACTTCCTGGTGGGCAGCCTGAAAGGCACACTTTCCACACCACTCCCAGAGCTGGGCGGGCGGAGCCTCAGGGGCCCACACCACTAACAACCCCCATATTGACCTCCTGCCCTTCTCTGTCTCATAACCCTGTTCCCCTTGCCAGCACTTTCTGGAATTACCTTCCAAATAAATACGTGGGCTCTCATCCTCCTTTCAGAGTCAGTTGTGTGCGGGCTGGAGGGGGTAAGTGGTGGGCCATGGGAAGAGGGGGTCAGCCTTTCTGCCAGGACCGATGATGTCAAGACATGACCCCAAGGCTGGTGATGGGGCCGCCTGGGCCAGCCCTGCTCTTGTCTCTCTCAGCGTCAGTCTACAACTCTGTAAGGCGGCGCTCATCCGTCTGAGTACCGGTGAGGTGGGGAGGGTGAGGCCCCTCCACTGGGGCCCTAGGACTCAATGTTCCAGGGAGCCTAGGGACAGAGTTCCCTGCCCAACTTCAAAACCCCAGTTGGAGGAGTCTTGGGGAACAGGGTGGTTAGGATTCCACTCCAGTTTTCCAGATAATTTCAGTCTGGGTGAGGGGCTCAAGCACCGAAGCCTTTGAACTGGTGCATGGGGTCGGGAGGGGGACGTTCCAGTCAGGGGGGCTTCAGAACTCACGCTGCTGCCAAGAAACTGGTGGCCTTGCTGAGGGAGCCTGGGCATGACCTGCAACCAGAGATCGTCCAAGAAAATCCCCTACCCATGTGAGGCTGCCAAGGCTTCATTTCTGCATCTTCATCCTCGCGTTGATTGATTCAGCAAGTATTGACTGAGTGACTAGTAGGTGCCAGGCATCCTGGATGCCCCGAGGACATGGGAGAGAACAAGACAAGCATGGTCTCCGCCTCCAGTGACCTTTTGGTCTCAGTCAAAACAGACTACAAATAAGAAGGCGAACCAAATAACTGCATGTTGAGAAAAGCCGTGGCCGAAAAAAGATGGCATATTAGGATCTGAAAGGAAAGCGCATTTTGAAGGTTGGCCGGGGAGGGCTTCTCTGGTGATGTCCCTGTGATGTCTGAGCTGAGACCTGGAGGTGCAAAGGAACCGGCTGATGGAATACTACCTGACCAGAAAGGGCGTCTCCACCCAGGGCTGACGGATTCAATGCACGCCCTGCCCCCAAGCCAGTGCCAGGCACTACTACAGGCATGATCTCACTTAATCCTCATAACTCCAAGAGAAGGGTGTTAAGATTCCCATTGGCACATGAGAAAACCGAGGCTCAGAGAGTGCAGTTACCTGCCCAAGGTTGGCACAGCTGGCACGTAATGCTGCTGGGATTCTTACCCCGCAGGTCTGGATCTTGCCCTGAGGTCTTCGCCTGTGCCGTTCTTTGACCAGCCTTCCCTACCCCTCCTTCTCAGGTCCTGACTAAAGCCAACTCGCCCAGCTCAGAGGTTACCTCCCAGGTCTTCCAAGAAGCTTCCCTGACCTGCCAAGCCTGAGTTAAGATCCTTTACTGTGTTTCCACAGGTCCCTAGCTGAGCAGTGACTGCATAGTGTTCAAGCCGTCCCTTGACTTCTTTTCCTCATGCCATTCACATGGTTCTAGCAGAATAGCCATGCTAATAAAAGGCCCCGCCCCTGGCGCTGTTGACTGGTCTAGAGGCAGGCGCCTGGTAGAAGCTAAGTCCATTAGAAACCTTCCCTGGGGCTTTGGAACTGGAACCCAGGAAGAAGAGTCACGCTCTGCACAGATGGTTGAAACGGAGTCCATGTGAACAAGATCCCTGTTCTGCTGTGGTGACCGAGGAGCAGAAGGGCCCACAGACCATGAGAGAAGAGTTGAAACCCAGCTAGGAGAGAAGTGGGGGCAAGAGATAAAGAGAAAGCACTTCCAGGGCTTCCCACCATGTTTGGTTTGGGACTCCAGCCCATCCCTGGCTGGAGTCTGACTCTGGGAGGCCAGGCGCTCCCACAGTGTCCTCATTTCTGTTACCACCAAAAGACTCCACATACAGGATGCTCAGTCAATGCCTATTAAATGAATAAAGCAGCCTGAACACGATGCTGATTCCCGTCTCACTGAGTCTTTCTTTGATGTTACATTAATTTGGAGAAAAATAACAATAAAGATAAAATAGGCCAGTCTAGCTGGCAGGCTCTCTGAGCCCAGAAGAGAGGACAGCAGGACATGCCCTGGCAAGAGGTTCCAGCACATGGCCCCAGGGTGTCCGGCCCCTCTTCCCCTCCAGGAGGAGCTGCCCTTACACTCCCCTCGACAGAGGTCACAGGCGGGAAATGGGTCCCTCCCAGTGACCTGGCCAGGCCTTGGGTGTGAGCTGGAAGAGGCAGCATGGCTTGCTCAGGAGCCAGAGGTCACCAGTCAGAGCGGATGCTTTGAATTTAGACCCGGGTTTATGAGCCGCAGCGGCCGCCAGCAAGGACGGGACCCAGCCCTTCCCAGGCCAGGGGCCGTTGGGAGGAAGGCGCACTTTTAATGGGAGTGTTTTCTCCCAAATATTACGCTAGGCAGGGAGCTTGGACCAGAATGAAAGCAGAGGGTCTAATTTTAGACGGTACCTATGAATGAAACTTGACCCAGGCTGGGGAGGAAATACCTTCCACCAGCCCGTGCCAGGGCCAGTGTGTATGATTTGCTGCTAAATTAGGCAGCTCCTGCAAACAGGTTACTGCAGGGACTTGGGTTTTTTCCCCTTATTCTCTCCATTAAATTGGTCAGACTCTTTATTTCTAAATATACATCCCTCCTCCCCTTATCCTCTTTCCTTTATGAAAGCTCCAGGTCACCCCATCCCGGCATGTTCCAGCTAGTTAACCATCTGCCCCTCCTTTTCTGTTTGCCCCACCCCTTCCCAATTCAGCCCTGCCTAGAACCAAGAGCCCAAGACATTATGTCAAGCGACATGGGACTCTGGGGCCTGGGGTGCCACACTAACAAGTGCCAGCTTGATTGGGGTCAGCTGGTAGCCAGGCTTAGACTATGGAGTTGATGAAGGCAAGGCCCACATCTGTCCTATTCATGGCTGTCTCCCAAGTCCCCAGCAGAGTCCAGCAAGGATCCAGGCTCAGTCAATACATATCAACTCTTAAGGGAAAAAGATATTTGCCCTCTTGGTTGCTGCATCTGAACCCAGTTTGGGTAGATGAGAGGTCACCTTCTGACCCAAAATATCTACTCTCCTTGTTTTTGCTTTTTTTTTTCTTTAAAAGGATTTGGCAAACATCACGTGAGAGAAAAAGAAGAGTATGACTTCCACCTCCATAGATAATGACCTACAGCAGGGAGGGAAAAGGCAGCTGAAGAAACCAACAGGCCAGGGGTCCGATTCCAGCCCTATCTCTTCCTGTCTGTGTGATCTTTGGTGGGTCTCTTGTCCTCCATAAGCCTCAGTTTCCTCATCTATAACTTTTCAGAGTGCCCTGCACCTGTGATTCTTTCCCTAGAATGTTCCCCTATCTCTCTTCCCAGCTCCAGCTCCAACCGGGACCTGGCTAGACTTGGGGGCGAAGGCGGAGTCACGTCAGCCAAGCAGGACAGAGGCTGGAACGCAGCTCCGTTCCCAGTTTGGGGCGAGGCCCTGGCCAAGCTAAGGATCCGGTTCATCTGTGGCTGGGCTCTGCATCTTTGGAGCAAAGGCCCAGGGAGCGTCCCAGGAGGCCCTTGAGACCAAGTAGCCCTGGGGCAGGGACAGTAGTAAGGACCTCGATGGTGGACAATTATCATTCCAGCCATGAGACAGGGCTGTATGGGCTGGCCATGGAGACAACCTGAGTGCCACCCGCACTCCCTCCCCAGTCAGCCCTGACCATTTGCTTGTTGTATGTCGAATGACTCAGCCATTTGGGACCCATTTTCCCTTCTCTAGAAACCTTCCCAGCAATGTTCCTGGGGAGGGGAAAAGAAACTTCCCTAGAAGATGTGTTTATCTCCAAGCGCTTATTTTCTTTTGGGGATTTGGGCCGAGAGTACTTAGTGGAAAAAAAAGACACATTCAAAAAGACTTACACGGGCTTCTTAAAAAGTATACTGTGCCCGTCTCGCCCTCTGTGCCACGCTTCCCACAACAGCCTCCAAAGACTCAACTACGTCTAATAGGGGTTTTTTTTGCCATTCCTTCATTGTTTCTTCCTTCTTTCTTTCCCCTTTCTTTCCTTCTTTTCTTTCTTCATTCTCCTTCCTTTCACTCTCTTTCTGAATTCTTTCCTCCTTCCCTCCTTCCTTCCTCTCCCTCTTTCAGTCCATTCCTTCCTCCTTCCTTCGTTCTTTCCTTTCTCCTTTCCTCCCTTTCTTCCTTACTCAAGTTTAATTCAGCAAATCTGTATTTTTTTTTTAATTTTAGCTTTTATTTTAGGTTCAGGGGTACATGTGCAGGTTTGTTTCCTGGGTGTATTACATGATGCTGAGATCTGGGGTATGAATGATCCCATCACCCAGGTCAGTAGCCAATAAGTAGTTTTTCAGCCCTTCCTCCTTCCCCTCTCTGGTAGTTCCCAGTGTCTAATGTTCTCATCTTCAGCAAACCTTCAAACGCCTACTACAAGTCAGTACTCGGATAGATGTGGGTAAAGATGGTTACAGTGGGCACACACGGCAAATGCAGAGCCATCTGACAGGCATTGATTCAGCACCCATGACACTCACCCTGCAGGGGGAGAGAGGCACAGCAGCAAATGAACGCACTGGCAGCAGGCAGGGGCAGCACAGGGGAGTCGGTTCTGGGCTCTAGTGCAGGTTCATGGAAGGGGTCCTCAGGGAAATGATGTCTGAGAGCAAGGCTTTGAAGGTTGAAGAGGAGTCTATCAGGGAGACGAGAAGGGAGTCTTGGCTAAGCATCCTAGGAGAGGAGGCAGAGTGCACAGTGACAAAATATGATCCGTATTAGCATGCACAGAGGAACTTGTGGGGTACAAGACACACAAGAGCCGAATACAATGCCAAGTTAATTGAGGGCTCTAAGAACAGAGCAGTGGGCAACAGAGCTCTGAGTTGTAATAACTTAGAAGACCTTGGTCAGGGAAGACAGCTTGGAGGAGGGGTCCGTGAGAGGTGCTTTAATAACACAAGTATTTCCTCAGGGAAGGACAAAGGATGGGGAAAGAAGAAGAGCGTCTAGAGCAGCGTTCCTCAGGAGCACCTGGGGTGCTTTTAAGAACACATACCCCTGGGCCGGGCGTGGTGGCTCATGCCTGTAATCCCAGCATTTTGGGAAGCACAGGCGGGTGGATCACTTGAGGTCAGGAGTTTGAGACCAACCTGGCTAACACGATGAAACCCTGTCTCTACTAAAAATACAAAAATTAGCCAGGTGTGGTGGTGCAGTCCTGTGGTCCCAGCTACTCAGGAGGCTGAAGCATGAGAATCACTAGAACCCAGGAGGTGGAGGTTGCTGTGAACCGAGATCATGCCAGTGCACTCAAGCCTGGGCGACAGAATGAGACTCCATCTCAAAAAAAAAGCAACAAACACAGATCCCCGCCCTACTGCCAGACAGTGGGATTCAATTGGTCTGGGGTGGGGCCCAGGCATCTGCATTTTTTTAAAGCTCTCTGGGATTCTGATGTGCCACTAGGGTTGAGATGCGCTAGTCTGAGCAAAGCAGACAGTAGGAGGAGGGATTTGGGGGGAAGAGCAATGGAAGCCGCACATGGGAAGACACAGGACAGCAGGCCAAGGACCTCAGGGTCAGGCTCAGAGGCCTCATCTCCATTCCATTTCCACGTGGAAGCATCAAAAGCTTTTGAGCAGTGGCACTTGCGGGGGCACAATCAGAGTGAAGGCTGCCGGAAGAAGGAAGGGGTTGGAAGTAGGGTGCCTGTTATGGTTGTTGGACAGGGGAGAAATATACAGCCCTGACCTGGAGTGGTGACAGGAGACAGGTTTCTGGACTTGTGGACGAGAGGGGGGATGTCATCAATCCTGGATCTCTGCTAAGGACACTGACCTAGTGCGTCTTTGCACATCCATCTGCTGAGCGCTTGTCAAGTTCACTGTCATCACTGTGACAACATTATGGTGGGTGTGATGGTTAATGCTATGTGTCAATTTGGCTGGGCCATGGTGCCCAGATATGTGGTCAAACATTCTGGATGTTTCTGTGATGGTGTTTTTGAGATTAACATTTAAATTAGTGTCTTTTGAGTAAAGCAGATTGCCCTGTGTAATGTGAGTGGGCCTCACCCAGTCAGCTGAAGACCTGAATGGAACAAGAAGTCTGACCACCCTTGGGCAACAGTAAATTCTGCAGCAGATGGTCTTCAGACTGGAACTGCAACATTGGCTCTCATCTGGGTCTCTAAACGCTGGCCTACCCTGCAGATTTTGAACTTGCCAGCCTTCATAATCATGTGTGCCAATTCCTTAAAATAAATCTCTCTTCACACACACACACGCACACACACACATGTATGTGTATACACACACACACTTAGCCTATTGGTTCTGTTTCACTGGAGACTACTACAATAGCGATACCTCCATTCCTTTACCACCCCGCAGCTTCAACAGAGCCAAACTCTCTTGTCCAGCTTTGGCACAGGGATGCCTCTTAGCCAATCCATAACAACAAGCACGGTGCCACCTTCCTTACCAAAGCCCTACCTCATTTCTTGCAAGAGCCTGGTGCCATAAAACTGGGTATACATCTGGATTTTCTTTGCATAAACTAAAATCTCTTAGGTAAACTCAGAGTATCAGACAGGATGCTTTCAGCAAAAAACCAAAAACCCCAACTCATAAGTAAACATTTAGTTTATGTATTAGAAAGCCCAAGGGTAGGTCAAGCTTCAGGACTGGCACTGTGGCAACTGAGTATTGCCACCAGAGTGGGCTCCTTATAGCCATCCTCCCCGTCTCAGTGTTAATTTCATCCTCAGCCTGGCAGTAACATGGCCACAGTGGTTCCAGATGTCTCCACCAGACACTGCAGCATCAAGGCAAAGTGGCAAATCCTTGCTTCTTGTGGCTGTCTCTTAGGAAAGGGGAAACTCTCCCCAACGGTCCACAGTAAATTCCCTTCATATATCATTAGCCAGAACTGGGCCACATGACCACTCCTGAACCAATCACTACCAAGGTGAGTGAAATCATGTTAATTGATTTAGACTAAATGCCTTGGATGGGATAGATGTTAGAATAAATGAAGACCACCAACTTCATTGTCCCCCCATACATGGGACAAACTCTGTTAAAACAATCCCTCTGGACTCACATCCATTTGATAAATGTTCAGTTGATTAGGTGAGTTTTGACTGGTCAGATGGTTGCACAGCTGACAATTATTCTGAATCATGTTTTACTATGATATGCCCCTGTGAGTATTTCTAGAAGCCACTAACTGTCTTGCAAATGCCACTACCAACATGTCACTCTGTTCTAGTGAGGCTTTCTCCAGCCCTGGGTAAGAGATCACACTACATGCAACAAGGATCAGAGAAGAGGGTGATGATGAAGTACCTGGCACAGTGCACACAACACCATCTAATTCCCCCCGGAGCTCTAGAAAGTAATCATCATTCCTTATGTCAGCTAAAGATGCTTCAGATGCGAGTAACAGAACACCCGAAGATGATCAAAGACTTAATTACTTCCTGTAACAAAGAGTCCCAGTTTGATGCAACAGTTTAGTATTGTCATCAGGATCTTTTTCTCCTTCCCCTGTGTCATTCCCAGTGCAGGGGCTTTAATTTATAAGCTCACCATTTCATTGTTCTATGATGATTGCTTCAGCTGTGACTATCACATTTTTGCACAAATGAATTCAAGGCAGGAAAGAAAGGGAGAAAAAATGTTTTTCATAAACCTCCAACCAGATGTCCTATTGGTCAGGATTTGGTTACATGTCAGCTTTTAAAACAATTACTGGCTTAGCCCAAACATGACACATCCTCAGGGTAAGCACATCGTCAACATGGATGAACCCAGGGCTCTGTTAGATGGAGGTGATAACTATTCAGTGGGCAACGAACAGTGTCTGCCACATGCCTGTTCTACAAATGGTGAAACAGGCTCCAAGGGGTTAAACCAAATGCCCAAGGTCACCCAGCCTGCAAAAGGCAAAAAGTATGGCCAGGCGTGGCGGCTCACACCTATAATCCTAGCATTTGGGAAGGCCAAGACAGGAGAATCGCTTGAGCCCAGGAGTTTGAGACCAGCCTGGGCAACATGGCATAAAACATCCCCGATCACCTCTACAAAAAAAGTGAAACAATTAGCCAGATATGGTGGCATGTGCCTGTGGTCCTAGATACTCAGGAGGCTGAGGCAAGAGTATCGCTTGAGCTGGGGAAGTAGAGGCTGCAGTGAGCTGTGTTCACGCCACTGTACTTCTGCCTGTGCGACAGAGTGAGACCCTGTCTCAAAATAAAACAAACAAAAAGAAACACAAAAGCAAAAGCAGAATTCAAATCCAAGTTGAGATATTCCAAATCAAGGGTCTTTCCATAGTGCTGTGATAACAGGTGAGGATGTATGCTGTGAAGCTCTTTTCACTCACATTCCTGAATCTTCTGCTGGCCAGTTACACACTTCCTGCTGAGCTCTACCTGGTTACCTTGGTGTGGATGACACTCCACACTCACTGACTGATGGCCCCATAACAATTGCAACCAACTTGACAAGGGCTTCCAGTTGCTGTTTGGGGGATACCCGGACACAGCTCCCCGCTTTCAGTGTAGTCATTAACACCCAGCTGTTAAAGGGAATGGCTCCCTGTTTGCACTGAGCCAATTTTATGACATCCAGTGAACATGAGAGAACTGCAAGCAGAACCATTTATAGACTTAATCTTAGGGTCTGCAATGATATAAATGTCTAATGCTTTTTCCAGGTGTGGGCTGGGGGAAGCCGTGTGCGTAAACCTTGGGCTGAAAAAGGACTGACGTAGGAGGGTCGGGGTCACAGGAAACGTGGCTCAAAACTCTACTTGGGGAAAAGGACACCTTCCTCTAGTCCTATCATGATCCTGGGTGGACCATCTCTTCTCTCCAGGCTTTTCTGCTCACCCTCCTTGCTTTTTCCCACAAATGCCCTAGAAGAAAAGAACTAACTCTTACTCATCTTCATTTCCCTATTAATGGTTAAGGATTGGCTCATAATGGGTACTCATTCATATGAATGAATGAACGAATGAATGAGTAAATAAACGAAGTGAATGGATGCCTCTCTTCCTTGAGGGAGGAGTAACATCTGATTTCTTCATTCCTGTCTGAAACAGAGGAGGAGCTCAACTGCAAGTCTGTTGGGTGAAGACGTGGATGAATAAAATGTTTCAAACCTGGGGTTGCATTTACTGAGTTGACTTAGCTGTTGTACTTGATGGTCCCTCTGCCCAGAACCTTATTCTCCTGACTCACTCAGGTCTCAGCTCAACTCTCCCCTTCTCGGAGCTGCTGTACCCAATCACGCCATCCAAGATTTACCACCCCATGTTCCAGTGCCTCCTGAAGCTTCATCACACTCCTTGTTCATTTTCCTTCCTGGCACTTTTCTTAATATGCAATTATTGCATTTGTTTATAGTCTGTCTCCCCCCACTACGAAATAAGCTCCTTGAAAGCAGGGGCTGTGTCTGTCTCAGTCACTGCAGTACCCCCATTAAAATGTCTGGCACACAGTAAAAGTTCAATAAATATTTTTTGAATGAATGAATAAGTGAATATGACTTCCAACCTTTTCTCTGGCTGCCAGTGTCCCCCTCTCCAGAGCTAGAGGCTCCTTCCCATTTATTCAAATTTTCCAAGGCCTCTCACAATATAAAGCATCTTACAAGTCTTTCCAGCCTTGACTTTAGTAACCCCACACCACCTTGGCCTCCTACTCCTCTGACCATATTCCCCATCCTTCTCCTGCCCCCACAGTCCTGTCCCCCATCCTCTGAATTACTGGTCCTGCTTAATTATGGTACAACCAAACAATAGAATAGACACTTAAAATGATGTTAAAGAAGCGTGTATATTGACATGGAAAGTCATTTACAATATATTGCTAATTAACAAGGTCATTTTATACAGGTAGTTAAATTCCATTTCTATAAAAATCTCTGTGTATAGGTACCTGTGGATGTATCACATAAAAACGATGTTTATACAAAAAAATTAACAGTGATAACATTTGTGTATATTCTTTGTTTATGTCATCCTTATTTTTATGATACTTCTGTATCCCTTATACAATTTCTGAAAATTTTAAGTTAAACCACATGAAATTGCCATTTTGATAGATCAAAAACAGTAAAATATCTTCTATTTCATATGATTAGTTGAAATAAACAAAAAGAACAGAGAAAACATAAAGACTAAAAGAGCCAAGATCGCATGCCAAGGGGAACTGCGTGCAGGGAAGCCAGCCCCACTCAATGGGACCAGGTTTGGGGAAAGAGAAATGGGGCAGATCTTTGAAAGCCAAAATACTGAGTCACCGCGTCCGGTATTAGGACACTGAAGGTCCCTGGTCACTGCTGACTGACAGGTGTCAGGGATTATTGATTAAGCACTGAGACAGCTGGGGGTGATGGACACAGTTGGGAGCTGTGTCTGAGGACTTTTTTGTTCCTTGCCTTGACTCCTCACATCAAGTACCCAATTTGGGGATCATGGCACCCACTTACCATGTGAGCAGAAGTCAGCTCTGTGCCACTGTCAGTAACCTGGGAGGCTAAGTCAAGATTCATCAAAGGAAAAAGAGGAAGAGGGAGAAAAGGAGAAGAGGAGGGAAGAAAGGATATTTCTATTTCCCAAGGCCAAGTGTCAATGGCAGGTGCTTTTCCCTGGGTGCCAAGCCTTTTCACACCATGGCTTCTGAAAGAGGCAGTGACGCCACACATATCCATGACACTCATTTGAGAGTACTGAATGCTCAATATGGAAGGACCATCACTGAGGTAGATGTTCAAAGGAGCCTCTCATGAAGTTTCACAGCAATGACTTTGACATGCTATAGCATGTCAAAAGGTTTTGTTACAATTAAGACAGCTCGCTCAGAAGTGGGAAGCCAAAGGTGAGGAAGAGTGGGGAGAAGGTGGAGTCTCCCAGGCTTTGGTGGCTCAGGGTGTGTGTGTGTGGTCACAACCAGCCCTCAGGCCACATACCAATGCTGTCCCAAGGCTTTGAATGGCTAGTGTAGGCTATCACTCACGGCTAAAAAGGGGGGCTCCACCTGCCACTGGAAGGCAGTGACAGTTTAAGCTTAGATACATCTGAGGAAATGACAAGAGGAAAAACAAATAAATATATCTGTATGTGAAAAAAAAGCCAAAATGAAAATGAAAAGACCCACAATTTTTTTTGAGGGGGGACAATAAATTCAACCAAAAATGACCAAAGGGCTAAAATCTTTATCAAGCGCAAATTAGTTAAGAAAGCACAAAATCAAAAAATAAGTGGGCAAAGGATATAAATTATTATGTCATAAACAAAACCTGGATTTAACAATAAGATACCATCTCACACCAGTCAGAATGGCTATTGTTATTAATAAAAAGTCAAAAATAACAGATGCTGACAAGGTTGTAGACAGAAGGCAACACTTACATACTGCCGGTAAGAATGTAAATTAGTTCAGTCATTGTAGAAAGCAGTCTGGAGATTTCTCAAAGAATTCAAAATAGAACTACCATTCTTCCCAGCAATCTCATACTGGGTATATACCCAAAGAAATATAAATCGTTCTATGACAGATACATTCACACATATGTTCATCATAGCACTATTCACAATACCAAAGACGTGGAACCAATAACCTAAATCAATAGCGAACTAGATAAAGAAAATGTGGTACATACACAACACGAAACACTATGCAGCCATAAAAAAGGAGATCATGCCCTTTGCTACAACATGGATGCAGCTGGAGGCCATTATCCTAATCGAATTAATGCAGGAACAGAAAACCAAATACCACATGCTCTCACTGTTAAGTGGGAGCTAAATACTGAGTCCACATGGACACAAAAAAGGGAACAATAGACACTGGGGCCTACTTGAAGGTAGAGGATAGGAGGAGGGTGAGGATTGAAAACTACGTATCAGAGGCCGGGTGTGGTGGCTCACACCTGCAATCCCAGCACTTTGGGAGGCCGAGGTGAGTGAATCACCTGAGGTCAAGAGATTGAAACTAGCCTGACCAATATGGAGAAACCTCGTCTCTACCAAAAACACAAAATCAGCCAGGCATGGTGGTACATGCCTGTAATTCCAGCAACTTGGGAGGCTGAGGCAGGAGAATAGCTTGAACCCGAGAGGCAGAAGTTGCCATGAGCTGAGATCGCACCATTACACTCCAGCCTGGGCAACAAAAGAGAAACTCCATCTCAAAAAAGAAAGAAAGAAAGAGAGAGAGAGAGAGAAAGAGAGAGAGAGAGAGAAGAAAGAAAGAAAGAAAGAAAGAAAGAAAGAAAGAAAGAAAGAAAGAAAGAAAGAAAGAGAGAGAGAAAGAGAGAGAGAGAAAGAAAGGAGGGAGGGAGGGAGGGGAGGGAAGAAAGGAAGGAAGGAAGAAAAGAAAGAAAGAAAGAAAGAAAGAAAGAAAGCCTACCTATCCGAGACTATGCCGATTACCTAGGTGACAAAAGTATCTGTACACCAAACCCCCGTGACACGCAGTTTACCCATGATGCACCAAATCTGCACATGTACCCCTTGACATAAAATAAAAGTTGGAAAGGAAAATAAATCTGGATTTAACTGATTTTTTTTTAAAAAACAGGGAATTCAATTTCACCAGCAATCAAAGAAATATAAATTAAAACAAGAAGACGTCAATTCTCTGGTTGTCAAATTAACAACAGTTTTAAAGTTTAAAAGTATATAACAGCCCGTGCTGATGAGGATGGAGTCGTACAGACATTCCCAGTATTTACATGTGGACGTGTGAATTTATATACACAGGAAATTAACAATGTATAACAGAATTTGTTAAGAGTATTCAAGACCTTTGGCTCAGTAATTCCATTTCTGAACATCTGTCTTAGAAAAGCAACATTTTTTAAAAAAATTAAATTTTATTTATAATAGTTTAAAAATTGAAACAACCTTAATCTACAATAATATTGGGATGATTGGGGAGATGACAACCTATTCATTCACTTAAAATAATATTACAAAGATTTACAGTAATACGTAAAGGATATATTAATAAATTCAAACAAAAACACATAAAATGCTTATCACCTAATATTAAATGAAGAAAAATCAGGGAAAAAACTGCCTATGTAGTGGAATCCATAATCTGTAATAATCAAAATGAAACAGAGTAAAAAAGACGAGAAAGAAATAACCCAAAATGTAAAAATTAGTGTGATGGGAACATCAGCTATTTAAGGGTTTTCTTCATATTCATCTTATTATCCAGTTTCTTTACTACCTTATAATGAGAAAAAAGTAAGTAAGCTATACTTTTAACAGACAGAAAAGAACAAAGATGTCTGCAATTTCTATATCATAAATAATAAAGTGCAAGGAAGACAAGCACACGCCCAACCTGTCTGCCCCACCCTGTCTTCCTTCCCCTGAAAGCAGTTCTGGCTCACTCTGTCGGCATGGAACAAATTCACACAGTGCACAAATGTCAGCACACCCAAACTGAAGAAAAAGAAGGAAAAAACACACACACAAAATAGAGAAATGTAATGAAACATACGAAGCACGGTCAACTTGATACTTAATGGAAATGCACATATAAGATAAAAGCATCTGATCTTCCTGACCTAGGCTTTTTTGTTTAATCTAGAAATACTGAAAAGTGGGCAAAATAGAAAAGGATGCTTGAAAAGTGGATTTTTAAATCTCAAGGGTCTCAAGGGGATTGAAATATTCTTATCTCAAAAGAAATATAAATTTGATACGTAAAAATTTCTCGGTGAATTTGGGATGGGTCAATGGAGGCTGCTGTCCTCAGGCAAAAGAGAACCAGCCTTGGGAGTTGAAATCTCCACTCCTTCCCTGGCTGGCTGGATGCACTCTGTAAGACACATCATGCTTTCCCACAGGCTCAGTCTCCTCACCTGTAAAAGAGGCATGCCACCTTCCTAGGTTGTAACCAGGAGTCTCTGCTCATTATGACTTCTCTTTTTATTAATTTGTATTTTATTTTTCTTTAGAGACAGGGTCTCACTCTGTAGCCCAGGCTGGAGTGCAGTGGTGCAATTGTAGCTCACTGCAGCCTTGGACTCCTGGGCTAAAGCTATCCTCTCACCTTGGCTTCTTGAAGCACTGGGATTACAGGTGTGAGCCACCACATCTGACCCCACTTCTCTATTCATTAAGCAGCTCTCTCTGCTGGAGCTGGGCAAGGTGCTTCATTATTATCCTAATGAATCAATAATAAGATAGCAAGTGTTAAAGGCGTAGGGGTTACATGTATTCTACTCTACTTTCCCTTGATGAATTGCTTTTAGATAAAGTTTGCACCGTGAATGCTAGATCCCAAGTAGCAAGGGTCCAACATGGGTCATTTGATCCAACTCTGCACTCAGGCAGGTCTTGAGTTCTCCGGTACATCTAGCATGGCTTCCTTCAATCATCAGGCATTTATTGAGCACCTACTCTATGCCAAGCACTGTGCTGGGTGCTGGAGAGGCACCCGTAGACAAGGCACCCCTGGGCCTTGCTGTTCCGGAGTTTAGGACAGTGACGGAAACAGACCAGGAAAATAGGTCTTTGCAACACAGACTGGTATGTGAACCATAACAAATCCCAGCTTTACCATTTACTATCCATGTGACTCCACCTCTCTGTACCTCACCTGTGAAGGGCAGACAATAATAATTCTCACCTCAGAGGGCACTGAGAGGCTAAAGGGAACTAATATGTATTGAGTGCTTAGAACAGTGCTTGGCTCATGCGGACACTATGGAAGCACTTGCTATGAGGGTTAGTGTTCACTAATATTTGTATTAGTGTTAGTATTGACATTAAACTTAGTACTAGCCTTAAGGATGGGCACTGGGGCTCATGCCTGTAATCCCAGCACTTTGGGAGGCCAAGGTGGGTGGATCACTTAAAGTCAGGAGTTCTAGACCAGGCTGGTCAACATGGTAAAACCCCATCTCTACCAAAAAAAAAAAAAAAAAATTACCAGGGTGTGGCGGTGCATGCCTGTAAGCCCAGCTACTCAGGAGGCTGAGGTGGAAGAATTGTTTGAACCTGGGAGATGGAGGTTGCAGTGAGCCAAGATCGCACCACTGCACTCCAGCCTGAGCAACAAAGGGAGACTCCGTCTCAAAAAAAAAAATTAATTAATTAATTAATTAAATTAAAAAATAAATAAACTTAGTACCAGCTTTAAGATGAGCATCAGTACTATCGTTAGTAGTATTTTTAGTAGTTATAGTACTATTGTTAGTAGTTCATTAGTATTAACATAAGCAAAGCTCTGGGGATACAGAGCAAAGTTACCTTATCCAGCCAGGAGGTGGGGATGAGTAGGGAAGACTTCCTGGAAGAAGTAACATTTAAACTAAGATCTGAAAAATCAGTAGAATTCATTTGGTCAATGTGATGGTGGGAAAGTGTTCTAGGAAGAGAAGACTGTGTGTGCAAAGACCCAGAGTGGAGAGAAAGCAGAATGCATCTGTACAGTTAACTCCGAGAAGGCCCTCTGAAGTACAGAGGGCCCCGGGAAATGGGGGCAGAGATAAAGCTGTCGAGGGCAGGAAGGAGAGGCGGGTCCTGCAAGGTCTGTGGGCCAATATGGGGAGTTTAGACTCTACCTTGAGGTCACTGAGGGCTCCTGGTAGGGACATTACATGATCAGATTTGGCTTTTAGAAAGACTTTTCAGGGGCCATGGGGAGGGATTGAAGGAGGGTTGGCTGGAGGCAGGGAGTTCAGGGCGGAGGCAGCTGTCGTCATTCGGGGGAGGGAGGATGACGACCCACCAAAGCCTTGGCAACGAGGTGGAGAGAAATGAGCAGGCCCAAGAGATTTAGAGGATACAGCAGGATGAACCCGCTGTCCGCTGGGATGAGGAGGAAGCCAGAGGAAGGCAGGCTCCTGGCCTGAGTGGCAAGGACGTGGTTTTGAGATGTTTTTAACTTCTCGGATTTCAAGTCTGAATTCATACTGAGATAATGAAGTTCTTGGAGGGCCCAGGACTGTTTTAAGCATCTGTGAATCTCAGGGGCCTGGTACACAGTGGGTACTCAATGAGTACCTCTGACTCGGGCCTTTCCCAGCCACCAGCCCTTCCACCGGGTTGAGCCACTGCCAAGCCCTTTACCACGGAAAACCAAACCGCAGTGGGTTTCCAGAAATGTGGAAAACATCCCCTTAGGAATCCAGACGTCCCCACGGCTCTCCTGTGTTGCAGAGAAGTGGCCGGAGTGGGGAGCCAGGCTGGCGAGGAAGGCTCCGTGCTGGAGGCCTTGCTGCTCAGGAGAGCCGTAAGGAGCTCTCGGGGAAGGTTTGGAAGAGGGTGAGGGAGGGAAGGGCTGGCCTAGAGTGCAGGCGTGTGAAGGATCCACACACGGGCTCCCCAGCTCTCAGAGCCACAAGGTAAGGCCAGGACAGGAATGTGAAGGCAATAAAAATCTCCAACCCACCCAAAGCCGTCCACACCACACCCTCCCCACCCAACACACACACACAGAGAGACCACCTCCTCACCCCCATTTATCCAGCACCTGTGAGGGCCGTGTGCCCCATGGTTCTTGTATGGCTCTGAGGCACAGGATGACTGATAGGGAGGTGAATTCACTTGCCCAAGAGCCAGTTGGGAAGGATGGAGGATTTGAACCCGGCATATGTGATCCTTGCTTGCTTTTAACCACCATCCAAAAGGCCAGAGTCTGGAGCTGGTGGCCATGAGGTCAACTTAGCAAGCACATGTGTTTTGTTTGGACCCAACACTGTTTTAAAAAGTGGGAAATTTCACATAAAAATCCAGGTTTCCGGCTTCTCTTTAGAAACCAGATCTGGCAACCCTAGGCCCACATTTCCTCAGGGCCACAGTTGGCCGGGCTGAGGAGCGGCTTTCCCTTAGATGAGGCTGTACACTCTGCTCCCCAGCCCACGTGCCTCACTGATGTCCCCTGCCTGGCCTCGGAAAGCATTGACTTTGACTGACAGGCCCAGGAGCTCCCTCCCAGGAGACAGCCTTATATCCTAAAGTAAAGATTCTGGCCCTGGTGCGGTGGCTTACACCTGTAATTCCGGCACTTTGGGAAGCCAAGGCAGGCAGATCACCTAGGTCAGGAGTTCGAGACCAGCCTAACCAACACGATGAAACCCCATCTCTACTAAAAATACAAAAATTAACCAGGCGTGGTGGCAGATGCCTGTAGTCCCAGCTACTTGGGAGGCTGAGGCAGGAGAACCTCTTGAACCTGGGAGGCAGAGGTTGCAGTGACCCAAGATCGCGCCACTGCACTCCAGTCTGGGTGACAAGAGTGAAACTCCATCTCAAAAAAAAAAAACCATTCTGACTTCCCTTTCTCAACAACCCTTTGCACCCCCTTTTTTCCCAAGTTGAGTGCATGATCTTTAAAGTCAGGCCTGAGACCAGTGGCTTCCCGCTTCTCGCCTCAGTTTTCTCATCTCTAAAATGGGGATGTTAATAGTACTGATCTGACAGAGCTATGGAGAGAATGAGATGAGCTTCCAAATTCCAAGTTTGGGCCATGTGAATCCCTCCCTTCCCCATTCTATGGAATAGAGTAGGTTCAGGGGCTGCTAACAGCCACTGGGAGCTCCCGGTAGGACAACATCTGTCAGAGTGGTACTGGAACAGGCCACGTTAATGGGTTCCCTGGGCTGGATGAGATACCATCCCTGGGCTCCCACAGTCCTGAGGCTGACCCCTTTCTACAGGTAGTTGGCCTGGTGAACTTGCTGGTTCCTTCCACATGCATCGCCCTTTTTAAAACACACACTCTGTGAAGGCAAGGCAACAACCAAGTTTTCTTCATGTCTGTACCCTGAGGGTTCACTATATATTAGGAAAATCTCTAAGTGATGGAAGGTCCTGGGCTCAGTCCTTGAACCTCTTCTCTGTCTACACTCGCTCACTTTGTGATCTCATCCAGTCTCAAGGTTGTAGACACCATTCCTGTACCAGATTGACGCCTCCAGCCCAGACCTGCTCCTGACCCCAGACTGGATATTGAGCTGTCTTCGTGGTATCACTGCTTAAAGATCTAATGGATGCCTCAGGCTCAACGCATCCAAAAGGAGCTCCTCATGTTTGTTCCCCCCAACAAAATCGGCTCCACCCACAGCCTTCCCTGTCAGGTGATGGCAATCTTTCCAGTTGTGCAGGCAGAAAAAATGAAATCATCCTTGATGTCTCTCTTCTTCCTCCACCTCACATGGAATACTGATGGTTCTTGCCACCTCCACTACTATTACCCTGGTCTAAACCAACATTGTCTCTTGCCTAGATGGTTGCAATAGCTTCCTAACTGGTCATCATCCTGCTTGGACACTTACCTCCTGATGGGCTATTTTCTACACAAGACCTGGAGTGATCATTTAGGTTTGTTTGTTTGTTTGTTTTTGAGGCAGAGTCTTGCTCTGTTGCCCAGGCGGGAGTGCAGTGGCGCCATCTCGGCTCACTACAACCTCCACCTCCTGGGTTCAAGTGATTTTCCTGTCTCAGCCTCCCAGGTAGCTGGGATTACAGGTGCACACCACCACACCCAACTAATTTTTGCATTTTTACTAGTAATGGGGTTTTACCATGTTGGTCAGGCAGGTCTCAAACTCCTGACCTCAGGTGATCCACTCGCCTTGGCCTCCCAAAGTGCTGGGATTACAGGTGTAAGCCAGTACTCCCAGCCTCTGGAGTGGTCATTTTAAAACCATATTTAGATCATATCTTCTCTGCTCAAAGCCGTTTTTACTCAGAGTAGATGCCAGAGCTCTTCACAATGGCCTACAAAGCCCTACAAGGCCTTGAGCCCTCTTTGACCTCACATTTCTCTCCTTACAGAGTTTCAGTGACTTGCACAAAGTCTCTCAGCTAGGAAGGAAACGAACTGGGCCTAGAAGTCTGTTTGAGCTTCAGGATTCTCAATCTTTCAGTTACAAAGCACAACTTCCCAGCAAGTCTCATTGCTTTTCCTGGCCTGCAGTTTTCTCATCTGTAAAACAAGATACTTCCTCCCACCTAGATTACATCTGAGGGGGTGGCATTAGACACTTTCTAATATCACATTCCACCTCCAATATTTGATGAACCTGAATGAGGCCTGAGCAGGAGCTGTGTTCTAGTCATTTCTATACCTCCGATGCCTGGCAGTTAGTAAATGTGGGATGGGTGGGTGAATGGGTGAGTGGATGGGTGAATGGACAGGTGGATGTAGGTAGATGAATGGATAGATGGATGAATGGATGGGTGGATGGATGAATGGACAAGTGGATGTAGGTAGATGAATGGATAGATGGATGAATGGATGGGTGGATGGATAAATGGATGGATGGGTGGGTGGGTGGATGGGTGGGTGGATGAATGGATGGATGGATGGATGGATGGATGGATAAATGTTCAATGAATAAATAAATTAATTAATAATTAATGTTTAAGGAAAATTCTGAAAGCTTAGCGAAGGAGAAAAGGGAGAGAAAATATTGCTGAAAGGGGGTTTTTAGGAGCTCTGATTTAGAGTTGGAGGATTGAGATGATAGCCCGGACAGAAAAGCCTTCTTTACTTACCAAATACTCCGTAAGAGACCAAACTCTGAGCTAAAGGGTCATATGAGAAGCAGGTTGGAACAGAAGACAGAACACGGACTTTAGGGTTGAGGGGCGTGGGTTCAAATCTTGTCAGTGCAGCTTTCTATTTGTGTGACTCTAAGCCCTGGTTTTCTCAGGGGCATGGGGGATCGTATAATCCTTTTTTCTTGTGGTTGGTGTGAGGAGTAGATGAGATATTAACATATATTTTTAAGTGTCTGGCACATAGTAAGTGTGTAGCAATGGTGCTGCCATCACGGCTAGGAAAGGCCTCTACCAGAGACGGGGCCTCAGCCAGACACCTCAAAGCAACTCCTGTCTTGACGCTGCCCAAGAAGCTTTGATGAAGGGTGCCAGAGGCAGAGGCCAAATGCTGTCTATATCTGCCGATCTCTGGCCATTGGCTAAGCAGCCCAGCTGGCTTGAGGCCTTCTAGAGTACACAGGATGGGCCAGCCTCACGCGGAGTGGGCCTGGCCGCGTCCCTCCCTGACAGGTTCAGAGGGCCTTGTGAAAGAGCCAGCCACCTGCCCTGCCCTACCAGGCTTAGGGGGAGAACTTGGCTTCAAGCTCCAGAGCCCCAACTTCTCAGGAAGCTCTCAGACATGAGGAACTTTCCATCCACATTGCAGGAATTTTTTGCAGCAAGGGAAAAAACTAAAAACCTTCGTCCTTTGGCCTCTGGGAGAATATTCCTTTTATGTGAAACTGGCAGGGAGGAAAATTCAAGATTCCTTCTCCTTCGCCTAATTGATATCAACATGAAATATTCTGGTGTTGTTTTAATAAGACTTTGGTTTTCCAGCAAGAGTAGGGGAAAAAAAGAAAAAAAGATCTTCTCCTGGACCAGAATATTTTTAGCGAAAATATTTTGCTTGCATCCTCCCTGCCCCCTCCCTTCCCTGTTCCTGCGTGGCTTCAAAGGCACAGCAGTGCCGTTCTGGGGTGCTAAACAGCGGCCCACACTCGGCAGCCCCCTCCTCCCATTGCATGGCAGGCCGGCCAGCCAGGGAGTGCCAAGCCAGGAAGATATTTTTTCCAGAAGCGGCATCTGGCTGCTTGGCAGCCACACAAGCAGTTGTGCTGGCAGCCGGGGCTGGCCGGGGTCTGCCGTGCGTTTAGGCTGCTGCCTCTTCTGACTCTCTCCCACAGACACAATGTTCTCTCTCCCAGGCTGGGCCCCTCCTGTTCTCACCCCTCACAAGGATGGAGGGACCTTAGAGCACCTGGGGGCTTTGCCCCCGGCCTCCCGACAGGATCTGACACGGGAGGCCCACCTGGACTTGGTCTCTTGCCAACTTGCCCTTGGACAGGTGGTTTAACTCTTCCGAGCCCTCAGTTTCCTCGAGTGGGAAAGGGGAGTCATCAGCACCCACATAAATGAGGCTGTCTGTCTGCTCTGGCCTCTGCCTGACTCCCCGAGATCATCTCTTATATGCTTCCCATTGCACGTGAAAGTCCCTGAAAGCATGGCCTCTGCTTTCTCGGGCTCTCAAAGCCTTTGCCATCCCAGAACCTTTGCACTTGCTGTGCCCTGCTCACCTTTCAAACAGCTGACTCCTGGCACTTCAGCTCAGAACTCAAAAGCCACCTCCTTCAAGAGGCTCCCTGGCTTCCCCATCTCCAGCAGCCCCTCCTGACCTGCTGTCCCAGCTCCTGGCACTCTCCCACAGAGCAGCTATCACAAACCACTCTGTGCATCTGGTCCTCACTCCTCTGCCATCTCAGGCGCAGGGCTCCATGAGACCAGGTTTCCCATCTGTCATGTCAATCATCCATCCCAAGCACCTTGCGTAAGACTTTCCCAATGACAAATAGATGAATGAAAGGGCTCCCAGGCCCACTGGAGATGCCTCTCGCATCTCCCATGGACAGCCCTTGGGGGTCACGATGTCCCCAGCCCACCCCCTCAGAGAAGGGAAGGAAGGAGGCTAGATTCCAGTGTGTGCCTCCTCCCCACAAAAGAGGAATTATTATTGCTAATATACAAATGTGAATGCTGAAAAGTTAAGGGGCTAGCCCGTTGTCACACAGCCAAAGTGTGGCCAGCTCTGCCCAACCCCATTGCCCTCCTTCTTCCACTCCCCCAGCTGGTCCTGCCACTATGCCATGTGAGCTGTAGGCTCGGGTGTGATGCTGTAAGGAACACTGATGACAGCTCCCATGCAAAGTCCTTGTGCCATTCTGGGTGCCCTCCACCCATCATCTCATTAAACTCACAACAGCACTATAGACGGGGATCATTAAACCTCATCATATAGGTGAGAACACTGAGGCTCACAGGGATGAAGTGGTCTCCCTGGGCACACAAAGGAAGTAGGGGAGTTCCTTAAGTGCTGAATGGAATGGACCCACTGCTAAAGTGAGATCCCACCAACATGTGTACCATGCTTCCTAACGCACCTTCAACATCTGCTATTGACCACACAGCTAGCATGCACCTGCGCTAAATAATTAGTCATTGGATAGATGAATGGATGAATGGATGGATGGATGGATGGATGGATGGATGGATGGATGGATGGATGGATGGATGGATGGATGGGTGGATGGGTGGATGGATGGCTGGCTGGATGGATGGATGGATGGATAGATGTATGGGTGAATGATTGGATGAATAAATGAATGAATAGTTCCAGAGCTGAGATATGAATCTTGATCCATATCAAAAACCAAAGTCCGAGCTGAGCATAGTGGTTCACATCTATAATCCAAACACTTTGAGAGGCTGAAGCAGGAGGAATGCTTGAGGCCAGGAGTCCAAGGCCAGCCTGGGCAACATAGTGAGATCTTGTCTCTACAAAATAATCTTTTAAAAAATTAGCCAGGCATAGTGACTCACGGGTGAAGTCCCAGCTACTCCAGAGGCAGAGGCAGGAGAATCGCTTAAGCCCAGGAGTTTGAGAGTTTGAGGCTGCAGTGAGCTATGATCATGCCACTGCCCCCTATCTTGGGTGACAGAGCAAGAACTTGTCTCAAAAAAATAAAAAGAACCAAGGTCCCAGTTCTGGCTCTACTCCCCAACCAAGCCTAGACTAGGGTCTAAAGCCCATGGAGGCCCAGATGCCAGCTTCAAGGTATACAGACTCCCCAGGAGCTGGCCCTGTAGTGAAACCATTGCAAGCAGCCTTCACAATTCTGTCTACCATCCTCATCACCCCATAGAGGGACCAGGGGTCAGAAATGACAATCACAGCTAATCCAGTGAGTTCTCCAGCCACCTTCTAAGTGGTCACCCAATTCTACCTCTCCTTGAGTCATCTGAATGAGAATGTTGGAGAGCACCGTGAGACTGCAGGGAAATGGAGGCACAGAGGAGGGAAGGGATTTGTCAAGGTCAGTCAGCCTTGGTTCCTGGGGTTGAGCTTGGTCTGCATGGAAAGAGCCTCAAACACCGTTTTGTGCCAGCTCCCTGGGATCCTCGGCCTTGAACACATTTTTCCAGCTCCTTCTTTGCAGACAGAGTGCTTGGGGCCCAGACAAAGACATAGTCCTTGTGCCCGTGGAGGTGCAAGCTGATCTGCCTCTAGACAGCCTCCAGCTTCATGGGCATCCCTGACAGCTTACCAGACCCAATCAAACACACATCCAAAATGGTCTTCCAGGGCAGGGAGGAGGGTGGAATATTCATCCGGTCAAGCAAAGTGTCACATTGGTTGTCCATACTCTCAGCCTGGTATTCAGAGCACACCTCGTTGGGTTTCAGTTCATCTCCTGGCTTTACACTGTTGGCCTTCCAGCAGGGTTATAGCCTTTGCAAATACTATCTGTCCTTTCTGCCTGGAGGTACTTCTCTACTTTATCCCTTGCAGAATTCTCACTCCTCCTATAACGCCAGCTTGGAGGTCCCCACCCTTGAACTTTCCTCCTACCTGGCTCCTCCCCGCTCTCCATCCCAGCATTCTGTTCCATCATGGCCTCATGATGGAGTTGTCTCGTGCCCTGGTCTGTGAGTGATGTGCAGAAGAAACCTGGTCAAATAATCTCGTTATTCGTCCCCTCGCTGGTCAATCCCAGCACCTGGCACATCTAAGGGTCTATGCCCGATGTCCTGACTCTCTGAAGGCTTGACCTCTCCTGTAATCGCCGAGCTCTGTTCTGAGATGTGATGTGTTCTGAAATGTTCTTGCTAACTTGGGTGAATCCTCTGTACTGCAGAGGAATGCAGCCCTGTAGCAGCTTTTTCAGATGACTCACTAGGGGCTGAGGATGATTAAGGGAGCATTAATGTTACTCTTTTCTCTCCAGTTCCTAAAACCTCCCTGGCCTGCTCGCAGATGTATTCCCAGCACCCGACACCAGGCTGGCACAGGCCTTGTTTCTTGCAGGAGGAAGAAATGAATAAAGGCAGCTCTCGGTCCAGGAGCCCCTAAGGTGTCTACATCTGCAGCTTTCCCTATCTCCGAGGGTGACATACACAAATGTCACAGACTGCAAGCTGAAGAGGCCTGGGGTTGAATCTTAGTTCTGCCTCCTCCCACAGTGAGAAGGTGGGCAAGTCGCGGGAGTGACAGTGTGGAATGCTGGAGCTTGCTGGAGACTGAAAGGTGCCACTGCACAGAGGCAGGGGGCATGACTGCAGCTTGGGAAAGGTCTGTCCCGCCCTCCCCCGATTGCCTTCACTCATACCTCCCCCACATCTCAAGGGCCTTTGTCTGTTCCCATCTGCCTCTGCCCTGGCAGAGGCTGCCTTGCCTGCCTGCAAGTTCTGCCTGCTGTTGCGGGGCAGGTGGGTCTGGGAGGGCCAGGCCGGGCCATTTCCTCCCTTCCCTTCCCGCCCCGCCCGCCTGCCTGCAGCCAGCTGTGGGGCAGACATTCCTAGGCCTGCTCATTGATATTCAGGAATGGAACTTGAGCCGGCTCCGGGTGCCCAGAGCGGGCAGGCCCTCTGCTTGGGTTCTTCTGCCCATATTGGGAGGACCTCAACAGCCTCATCAGCCAGAAAGAGCATCTCAGGCCACTGACTCCGGCAGTTGGATGGCCGGGGAAACTGCACCCTGAAGTGGGGACCCCTCTACAGCCCCAGGGCACGCAGGAGTCTGGGGGTGTGGGTGACTGAGGTCTGACTCGCTGTGCAGTGCTCATTCTCTGCCAGCCGCCTGAGTTGCAAAGTGTCCCCAGAGCTTCCTGCTCCTCCAGGTGCTTCCGAGTCCTTCCCAGCCCCACACTGCTCTCCGGAGGCCCTGCCCGAGGCCCCACGGAGGGAGGGGGCTGGATCTCAGGCTGGGCTGGCCGGCCTTCCCACACTGTCTCAGCGGGAAGACGGGAGGCTCCTCCCTCCCAGTCGCAGATTGCCAAGCCTCCACCTCACACCTCTGGGTTTTTGCAGATGGGCTTGTTTTTCCTTGGGGTGTGAAAGAGCTGGTTGGTCATCGCAGGGGCCTCCTCCCCTCCAGGCAGCTGCTCAGGCCAGCCACAAACTCCCATCTCCCCAGGAGATGGCCCCTGACCCAGGGGTCACAGGGTGGGGAGGAGGTGGTGCCCTCCCAGGACCAGCTGGGACTGGCCTTAGGGGGCCCAGCCCCAAGGACTGAGGCTCCCACCCCAGGAGGTGGCAAAAAGGCTCCTCCATTGCTCCTCCGGAAACAAGATAAGCACCTCCCCACCACCCTGTAGCTCCTGCTCACACTTCTCAGCTTCCGCTGAATCCTGTTAGACCCAAGTGTCCACCGGAAGGACCCAGGGCAAGGCCTCACATCCCTGTAAGGGGGTCCATCCCCTCATGTACAACTCTACAAGCTCCTATCCTCATGCTTTCTGCACAGTCTCTCCCCTGGGCCAGCTTCCAGCTTTCCCTCTTCCAGAACCTTCTCCCAGGACCCTGAAGAACCCCAGCCCCATAAACAGCACACTCCCTCGCGCACAGCTTCCTCCTCTTCCCAGCTCCTCCCTTCCATGGCCTTGGGGAGCCGCCTCTGCCTTGGGGACATCATTTCCTCCCTCCCTCCCAAGGGTTTTCCTCTCTCACCTCAAGACAGGAGAATAGAGGCAGTGTCCCCTTGCTTCCATGGCCACTTTCTGGCCTATGCGGCCCCACGCCTTCCCAAAAACACCTGCTCTGTCAGGACACAGGCTGTTGGCCGCATCTCACCCCCTCACTTGTCCACAGCCTCTTGGGCACTCTTCATTCCCTGAGGAGCCCCCCAACTGCAACTCTTGCCATTGCCCTGGGTCGCTTTGACACCCTCACGGACATCCCTCCCGATGTCCTGGCCCCTCTATCTTGGACTTCCTCATCACCAATGCCCCTCCTCCACTCCGAATCAGCCATCTTGACTCGTCATCACAGAAACTGCACTACTTCCACCATCAAGGACCCAGTCAATACCTTCTTCACCGGTGGCCTTCTCTCGGCCTCTGGGGCTCAGGAGCTCCTGTACTGCCCCCGCCGTCCCCAGACTGTTCTCAAACACATCTCTCTCTGTCCCTGAGAGTTTCTATCCCATGGCTGCAGCTCAGATTCCACAGCCAGCACGGCCATCCCTGCCTGCCCTCTCTGCCTCCGCCACCCCCACCTGCCTGAGCCACAAGCCTGGGTGACCCTCCAACCCACGCCCCTGCTCCTGTGCCTAAACAGCTGAGCTGGGCCAGAGACACTCACCCCGAGGGGCAGCTGGCCTCTGTGCTCCCAGTCCCAGGCCCGCACTGGGTGACCCGCATCCCTGGCAGCCTTTCCCTGGGCCCCAGCCGGCTTACTTTCCCTCTCTCCACCATGGCCGCCTCATTGTTCCTTTCCTCTCCTCAACCCTCCCTCAACCTCAGCCTCAGCAAACTCCTCCTGACCCTCAGGAAGTGGTCTGGTCTTGTCTTGATCTTCATAAAGAAAATGGAGGCCTTCAGATGGAGGTCCCTGGATCTCCCCAGCTCATCTCCCTGCCCTGTGACTCTCCCTTCATCTCCCCTCACCATGGAGATGGTGGCCCAGCCGCCATCCCCAGCCCTGGGTTCCCGACTCTGTCTCTTCATCCATCTTGCTCTCACTGATGCCCTTTCTCCGGAATCTCCATGTCCTCCTTCTCTGCAGGGTGCCTCCCATCTGCTTTTTTTTTTTTTTTTTTTCTGAGACAGGGTCTCGCTCTGTCACCCAGGCTGAAGTGCAGTGGTGTGATCTCAGCTCATTGCAACCTCCACCTCCTGGGCTCAAACCATCCTCCCACCCTAGCCTCCTGAGTAACTGGGACTACAGGCACTCGCCACCACACCCAGCTAATTTTCATATTTTTAGTAGAGTTAGGGTTTCACTATGTTGGCCAGGCTTGCTTTGAACTCCTGGCCTCGAGTAATCCACCCACCTTGGCCTCCCAAAGTGCTGGAATTACAGGCATGAGCCAGCTTGCTTGGCCATCATCAGCATTTTTTAACGTTCCAGTCTCTCCCATCTTAAGACAAGAAAAATGTCCTGGACTTCATTCCGCTTCTCAAGCAAATTTCTCAGAATTGTCACTCTCTCCTCATCTCTCCTCATCTCCCTTCCATTTCTTCAACTGCCTTCAGTCAGACTTGCAGCCGAATACTCCAGGAGGCTGCCAATGACAGCCTCACCACCAAACCCGGGGGCCGCATGTCTGCTCCGGTGTCCTTGGTCTCCCAGCAGCATTGGAGGTTACCACTCCCTCCCTCTTCAAAGCTTCTCCTCCCCTTCCTGGTTTTCTCCTGCCTCTGGCTACTCCTCCAGTCTTCCTTGGAGCCAGGGTGACAAAGGTCCAAGCTTGCCCAGGACGGAGGGGCTGTTCGTCCTCCTATGTAGGGTGCCACCTTCTCCGTCCATGTTGCTTTCCCAGAGCTTGGTCTTCAGCAACTTTTCTCCCCGCTTTGCTCTCCTGCTCCAAGTGTGAGCTCCCACCCCTGTGCACTTAAATAAAGCCCATGTGCCAATGACTCCCAAAGGCAGGACCCAGCCCAGCCCACCCTGCCAAACTCTCTATGTCACCCTCTCCCACTGTGTCCAGAGCCCCTCCAAGGCAGGGCTACATGTTACGCCAGTCTGTATCCCCACAGTCTGAAAGCCTGTAACGAGAAAGTCAGTTATAATAGTAACTAACAGAAATTGAGTGCTCACCACGTGCTAGGCTCTGCTCAATGCCTTATATGAGGATATGAGGTCACTCATGCAATTCTGCCAACAATCCCATCAAAGCCATTTTAGAGGAAAGGAAACTGAGGCCGTAGAGGAGCCGTAACATCACATCACTAGGAAGCATGGAGCCAAGACCTGAGCTCCACAGTCCATGCCCTGACCTCACCGATGAGAACTTACCTTGTGAGGCAGGAGCCCATGACCTGTCTATTGAGTTGAGTTTTACTGGGTTACCTCCCACCCCAAAAGAAGTGGAGATCTTAGAGACTTCAACCAACCTCCTCCTGTTCTTGGAACTGTAGCCAGAGGTACCATTTGCCAAGAACGAAAGAAACATGTAAGGGAATGGTTAGAAGCTTAATCTGGAGTGAGACTTGCTGGTTTGAATGCCAGTTCTTTCTCTTGCTAACCCTTGGGGCTTGCTTGAGCAAGTCATTTATTTTGTACCTCAATTTTCTTATTTTTAAAATGGAAGATGGTGACCAGGCGTGGTGGCTAACACCTGCAATCTCAGCACTTTGGGAGGCCGAGGTGTGCGGATCACAAGGTCAGGAGATCGAGACCATCCTGCCCAACATGGTGAAACTCTGTCTCTACCAAAAATACAAAAATTAGCCGGACGTGGTGGTGGGTGCCTGTAATCCCAGCTACTCGGGAGGCTGAGGCAGGAGAATTGCTTGAACCCAGGAGGCGGAGTTTGCAGTGAGCTGAGATGGCACCACTGCTGTCCAGCCTGGCGACAAAGTGAGAATTTGTCTCAAAAACAAAAAAACAAAAAAAAAAAAAAAGGAAGATGGTAATAGTAAAGATTAAAGTAAGATAACACAATAAAACACATAGCCTAGCAGCAGGCACAGAGCAGACGAGTCACAAATATTTACTGAGCCTCTACTATGTATTAGGGACCAAGCTGGATGCTGGGATACAGAATTGAAAACATAGACAAGGCGGGGGCTGAAGGGTGTTTACAATCATGGGCGTAGGAAAAGAAACCCTGCGAGATTTGGTTTCTTTGATAACTGGGTTGCTGAGCGGTGTCTAAAACCAGCTTGTGCTTGGGGTGAAAGAGAAGCCATGCACTATTCACTCTCATACCTCTGCCTATTCCCTCTCAAGCACAAGCTATTCCCTGACCCAGCTCTCACTAGAAAACTCCTACTCAACCTGTAACACCCAGCCTGATTATTAGCGTCTCTGTGGAGCTGCCTCTGATTCCCACAGAATAGAACCAGTGTCTCTTTCCTCGGGCTAACCTTAGTATCTTACATATCCTCTTACCAGAGCCACTCATTCATTCAGTTTCATTAAACAAACAAACATTTGCTGAGTACCTAGGTACCTATTACGGGCACTGAGGTTACAAATAATAACTAAATGCTAACGTCTGTTGAGTACTTATTATGAACCAGGAAGTTTTCAATGCTTTGTGTATAATCTTTACAGCAACCCTGAAAGATAGGAGCTGTTATTTTCTCCATTCTGTGGATGGGGACACTGAGATGCAGAGAAGTTCAGTTACTCAGGCCTCACAGCTAGGCAGTGGGGAAGCCAGGATTACTACCTGGGCCCATACCCACCCTGCCATATCACCTTGCAGAAGCCTGAGGAAGTCACATTTCTTGCCTTCTCTGAGGCTCATCCACTGTTTATTTCTCCCAGGATTCCCTCTTTGGGACTTTCTTAGGTTTAGTACGGAAGGTCTCACATCCTGGGAGACTCCTCAGTCCCAGGGAAACCGAGACCACGCCATTGCACTCCAGCCTGGGCAACAGAGTGAGACTCTGTCTCAAAAATAAAAAACAAAAACTAAAGGAAAATGCTGTCCCCTCTTGCCCAGTGCCTCCTCCTTTTTGGCCTGGTTCTAGGGATCCACTCAATGTGGGTCTCCCTCTAGAGAAAGCAGTTTCTGAACAGCAAGGGGAAGGACAAAAGCATTGAAATGGATGAGAAATAAGAATGAATAAAAAGCACCATTCTTGAAAAGAGAAACCTTGAGTAAATGCTGAATCAATCTCATACGTATAAAAGTATGGCAACTAGTTCCCATGTTAAAACCTTCTTTATCCCCAAATCCCCATCACCCCACTTCCCTTCTCCCCTTGCAGTCAAATGCCTCAAAAGAGTCTACATTCACTCTCTCTGCTTCCTCTCTTCCCATTGTCTCAAACCCGCTCCAACTACCCCCTTCCCACCACTACCACGTTCCTGTAACCCCAAGACCTCTAGCCGTCAGCTCCCATAGTCAGTTTGTAGCCCTCGTCCTCCTCAATCCACCAGCGGCATCCATTTGGCACAGGTGACCCCTCCCTCCTTCTTGAAACCTGCTTCATGCTTAGCTCCCAGACCCTGCTCTGCCTATTCCCCTCCTGCCCTCGGGCCACTCTTTCCCAGCTGCCCGGTTGGTTGATCTCCATCCTGTTGCCCCATAAATGTAGGAGGGCCTCAGGGCTCTGCCCTCAGATGTGGACTTGTCCATACACCAACTCCCTTGGAGATGGATCTCATCAGTCTTGCTTCTTTAAATATACCCTTTGCACACCCACTACTCCCAAATTTATATCTTCGATCCAGACCTCTTCCAGACTTGCTGCTCTTTGAATATCCTCAACACCTACCTACATCAAGATCCTCAACACCTACCTACATCCAGATCTTTGCACTTTCTCTTTCTGTACATTCATCAGCAGAGCTACTCCAAGACACCCTCTCTCGCCACTTTATATATAAAGTAGCACACTTCCATAAGCATCATCCACCCCCCAAATCTGCTTTCTCTCACTTCGTGTCATTTATCACAATTTGTCATGTATTTATTTGCTTATATCTAATAGACTGTAATCTCCTTCCATGCTGAAACTTCTTTACTTTGTTTACTGCTTTATCCCCAGCACCTTTAATAAAGGCATATAGATAGATAGATAAAGGTGTGTGTGTGTGTGTATGTGTATATATATATACACACATATATATACGCACACACATCTTTTTATATATATATACCTTTATTAAATATACGTATTTATATACACACAGATATATATGCTATGGTCCTATACCAAAGCAATATCCGGCATAGAGATGGCATGCAGTAAATATTTGTGGAATGGATGAATGAAAGAATGAATGAATGAACAAAATTGTAAATCATGAACAAGCAAGTAGCTGAATAATGGGTAAATATAGTAATTAAAAACTACATGAGTGGGAAATAAAAGGTCATGTACTATGGAATACTAGTTAGCAATACAAAGGAATGAATTACTGATGCATGCAACAACATGGATAAATCCCAAATGATTCAGCCAAGTGAAAAAGAGACCAGACACAGGAGATGACATAATATATGATTCCATTGACGTAAAATTCCAGAAAATGCAAACAAATCCATAGTGACAGAAAGCAGGGTGGTTACCTGGGTGTGGCACTGGAGGGAGGGATGGACTGCGAAAGGGCACAAAAAAATCTTTGGGGAATTGGGAATCGTCTGTGTCTTCATTGTGGCATGGGTAGACACGTGCAGCTGTTGAAACTCATCAAATTGTTCATTTTAAGCTGATGCAATTTATGGTATAGAATCAGACCTCAGTTAAGCTGATTTTTTAAAAAAGAAAAAAGTTGGTGAATAAATAAATCAGTCAACTTACTCAACATCCCTCTCCTTCTCACTACTCCCACCAGGGCTCCAAATACTTGGATGGAACCTGAAGTGACACAGTTTGGGTCTTTCTTTCCTAGAAAAGCTTTTCTTCCAGTGAAAATGGGATTGGTATCTATTTAGTGCCTGCTGTGTATCAGACACGGTGTCCATAATTATTTGAATTCTTCCTAACAAAGGCCTTGTGAGGTGGGTCATATTATTCCCATTTCACAGATAGGAGCACTGAGTCTCCAAAAAGGAGAGAGACATCTCCAGAATCATACAGCCCCAAAATGGCAGACCCAGGATTCAAACCGGAGTTTCTCAGACTCCTAAGCTATGCCACAAACTTCCTCCCCACCAAGGTCCCCTGTACAAACCTCGTGTGTGTGTGTGGCCTTGTACATGTCTCTGATCTCTCAGGGAGAAAGTGTTGCTGCCACCAAGGAGACCAAATGTGTTTCTCATCATGTCTGCGTTGTCATGAGAAGATTCAAGGAGAAGCAGTAGCCAGGCCAGACGTTGTCTCTGGTCCACTGAGGACAAAGAAGTCATCCCAGCTGAAGCAAGAGCGTCAGGCAGTGGTGTCCCTTTTGGGGTAAGGGAGGTGGAGGGGGCTATTCTATGCCCAAGTGTAGGCCCCGGGAGGTTGCACCAGCCATGTCAGGGATGTGTTTCTATTAAAGCTGGGGTGGGGGACACAGAGGAGACCTCGGTATGATTTCACTCAATAAAACATAACCTGCCACCTACAGACGAGGAAGAAGGAGAGGAGAGGCGGAGGAATGCAGAAAACTGACGTTTTTGAGAACGTAATAATATTTAAGGCACCGTACCAGACACTTGCACACATACCTCACTTGAGCCTCACAGCACGCTGCCAGATATATAGTATTTGTTTTCCCTTTTATTTTTAGATGAAGAAATGGAGGCTCAGAGAAATAAGGCACGTGTATCAATCATATAAAGGGTGCCCGATATGTTGCTTCTCTTCTACTAACTCTTTCTTGCATAAAACAAACTTGCTGACTTTAGCATTTCCCCAATTTCTCATTCTCCCAAAGAGATCTATAGATTCCCAATACATCTATTCACACACACATCTACTCATTCACCCACCCTCCCATCCATTCCTGCCTACATCTAATACACTTAGCCTTTCAATTATCCACCAGTCCACTCATTTACTCATTACTCAGACTCCACCAGTCACACAGCCATCCACTGGTCCATGCCTATGTGCGTCCATCAGCACTTCATCCAACCACAGGTTTTACTAGACAACATCCAACTATCCAACCAACATTCAACCCTTATCATCCTGTCCACCCACACGTTTACAACTCAACCAGTCACTCACCAATACATATATTCACCTCTCTACCTATCTGCCCACCCACCTACTCACACAACCAATCACTCTATGATTCATCTACCTATTCATTCACTTATTCATTCATTCATTCATCTGGCCTCTCAACACATAACCAATCATGTATATACATCATCTCATCCACATATCCAGTTATCCACTTGTCCATTCATCCCTCTGTTCAGCTATCCAGCTACCCACATTCCATGTATACAAAGACACACAGACTGTGATAGACAATTTCATGTGTCAACTTGATGAAACTGCACTATCCAGATTTTTGGTCAAACACCAGTCTAGATGCTGCTGTGAAAGTATTTTTTAGAAAATTTAACATTTAGACCAGTAGACTTAGAGTAAAGTAGATGACCCTCCATAATGTGAGTGGGCCAGATCTAATCCGTTAAAGGCCTTAAGGAAAAAATGACTGAGGTCCCCCAAGAAAGAAGAAATTTTCCAAACAGTCTTTAGACCGTTTAGAAGAATTGTAGCATCAACTCTTCCATGGGTCTCCAGCCTGTCAGTCTGCCCTGCAGATTTTGGACTTACCAGCCCCGACAATCACATAAGCCAATTCCTTAAAATAAATCTATCTGCATCTATGTATCTATACCCACATCCTGTTGATTCTGTTTCTTTTTTTGGTTAAAAAAAAATGTAAGTCAGGCACAGTGGCTTACACCTATAAATCCCAACACTCTGGGAGGCCAAGGCAGGCAGATCATTTGAGCCCAGGAGTTCGAGACCAGCCTGGGCAACATGGCAAAACCCCATCTCTACAAAAAGTACAAATAATAATAACAATAATAATAACTGGGTGTGGTGGTGTGCACCTGTAGTCCCAGCTACTAGAGGGGCTGAGATGGGAAGACCGATTGAGCCCAGGAGGTCAAGGCTACAGTGAGCCATGATCACACCACTGCACTCCAGCCTGGACAACAGAGTGAGATCCTGTCTCAAAAAAAAAATTGTTTAATTAGGTTATGTAAAAGCCCAACATAAACACTTTATGCAAGATTGAAACGCATCTTCAAGTTCAGGTTTTATAAAGATCCTCTGCATATAAAAGCTGCTTTTAGTCCCTCGTGCCCAAGAACGTTATACTTACCTGGCAAGGGAGATACCATGATCACCAAAAATGTTCTCTATAAAACTTAATAGCAAATAAGTTAATTTGCAATTATAAAAACATGATTTTAAAAATGGCTCAAAGTTGGCCCGGTGCGGTGGCTCACACCTGTAATCCCAGCACTTTGGGAGGCCGAGGCAGGCAGATCACAATGTCAGGAGTTCGAGACCAGCCTAGCCAACATGGTGAAACCCCGTCTCTACTAAAACAGAAAAATTACCTGGTTGTGGTGGCACGCATCTGTAATCCCAGCTACTCGGGAGACTGAGGCAGGAGAATTGCTTGAACCTGGGAGGCAGAGGTTGCAGTGAAGCCAAGATCGCACCATTACACTCCAGTGTGGACGACAAGAGCAAGACTCTGTCTCAAAAAAAAAAAAAAAGTTCAAAGTTTAAATGCTTATGATCATTACAAACCAGAATGTTTAAACTCACAATACAAACTTCATCAATCTTGAGTGTTTTTGTATTATTAACATAACTTTTAGAGGACCTTTCTATGACTTCATAGAATATTACATTTGTTTCAATATAAAAATGCTGGCTGGCTCACGCCTTTAATCCCAGCACTTTGGGAGGCCGAGGTGGGCTGATCACCTGAGGTCGGGAGTTCAAGACCATCCTGACCAACACGGAGAAACCCCGTCTCTACTAAAAATACAAAAAATTAGCCTGGCATTGTGGCGCATGCCTATTATCCCAGCTACTTGGGAGCCTGAGGCAGGAGAATCACCTGAACCCGGGAGTCTGCAGTGAGCCAAGATTGCGCCATTGCACTCCAGCCTGGGCCACAAGAGTAAAACTGCATCGCAAATAATAAAAAAAAAAAAAGAAAGAAAGAAAAAAAAATGTTGGCTTTTCCTCAAAATTCTCAAGTAATACTGGCACTTAGAGAGATTCCTCATGTCTGCCTGTGACACTGTGAACTCCCTCCGATGCCATCAGGCATTCAGCTTGAGAAGCACAGCTCCGGGCAATGAGGAGAAACTGAAGTGGTTTAACCCAGGGAATGATATGTTCTGATTACTGTTTCTAGAAGCGAAGGCCCTTTGGAACACGGTGGGTGTGATGGAAACGGAAAGAGGTCTCTAGATGTAGTTGGCATTGTTAAAGTGGCACTGGCAGGACGTAGTGACAGAAAGAAGAAGATGATGGGGTCAAGGAAGACTCCTGCATGTGGCTTGAGAGAACGGGTAAGTGGAGATAGCATTGCCTGAGAACAAGGAGGTGGGAGGAGAAGGGGAAGCAGTGAGCAGTTCACGTTTGGGCCTGCGGGTTGGCAGTTCCCGTGGGATCCCTAGGGAGACATTCAGCAGGTGGCAGACATGAGCGGCTGGAGCTTAAGGAATGGAGAACTGAGGGTAGAGTCTTGAGTTAGTAGGAAAGCATAGGTGACAATCCTATTGGAATTGAGGGGCCTCAGGGCCATAAACGAGCTTCTGTAGGGGGAGCAGGGAGGGTCCTCCAAGCTGCTCCCTCTTTATCCGGGGCTCATGGAGGGTTCACAGCAGCAGGCGAGCCCCATAGGCTCCTGTCCTGCACAGATGGGCAAAGGGGTCATCTCAGGCTCCAGCGAAGGGGTGGGCCCCGGAGCTCCAGCTGGAAACCCCATTTGGGGGCTGCAGGGGTGTGTGTTAAACTGCTCCCTGGGTGGCTCAGGCCAGAGCAGGGCAGCTCAGAGAACAAACTGTTGTCTCTGCCATAAATCCCGTCAGCCATAAAGTGCCTTCCCCTGTGACCCCTTGGTTGGTGTGAGAAACTGAGGTCAGGGCAGGGCAGGGTGATGACCTCCTGACTCCGGGGCCACTGGCCTCCCAGCCCACCATACTGTTACTTTCAGGGCCTCGCAAGCCCGTTCAGGGACCCAGCACTGAGAGACATGGCTCCGGCCTGGGAGGCAAAGCCCTGGTTCCAAACCCAACAATGCCCTGGTTTTCCCTTCCACTGCTCGCCACCTCTGCCCCCATCTGTATCTTGGTTTCTTCATTAGCAAACTGTGTTGAGAATCCCTGCTTTGCCCCTGGAGGGAAGTCTAGGGCTAAAAGGAAAAGCACAATTTAGCTTCAGAGACCTGAAGAATCTACTTGAGCATGCCCCACCAACTTCATCTCTCTGCGCCTCCGTTTCCTCACCTATAAAACCGGGATCATGGGCCGGGCATGGTGACTCACACCTGTAATCCCAGCACTGTGGGAGGCCAAGGCAGGTGGATCACCTGAAGTCGGGAGTTCAAGATCAGCCTGACCAACATGAAGAAACCCCGTTTCTACTAAAAATACAAAATTAGCTGGGCGTCGTAGTGCCTGCCTGTAATCCCAGCTACTAGGGAAGCTGAGGCAGGAGAATTGCTTGAACCTGGGAGGCAGAGGTTGTGGTGAGCCGAGATCGTGCCACTGCACTCCAGCCTGGGCAACAAGAGTGAAACTCCGTCTCAAAAAACAAAACAAAACAAAACAAAACAAATCAAAAAAACTGGAATCATGATAAACCCAACTGCCTCAAAAGGTTGTGTGAATGAAAGTGAGTACTAAATGAGGTACAAGTACAGTATCAATGCACTCTAGTAAAGCTGTTTGAAATGAAGCGTATGCATTGCCCTTCGTAAAATGTTTAAAGGATGCTAAGGTGATCAGATAACACTTAGACAACTAGGGAAAATGTGATCAACAATGATTTTATGAATTGCCTGGGAAATGACATAATTTTTTCAATTGCACTTAATTTTCCTAAGATTTTTCTTCAAGACCAAAGCACTCATTTCCCAGCTGCCTGGAGTATTACCTGATGATGGCACATAGCAGAGTTGTCTCCAGGAACTGCCTTCAGCTAAGGTAAGCTGCCTCCTTCAAGGCTATGCCCCTCCTCAGGGGCAGCCCACGTCCAGTGACTGGTCTTGCTTCCATTCAAACAACCTGGAGGTGCCATCCCAGCTCCGGAGACGCTCGTGGAATTGGCCAAGGCCTTTGTCTCCACTGTGTAGCAGTTCAACTTCTCCCTCCACCCAATCCTGCTTTCCTCATTCCCTCAGAGGACTCCGCTGCCCTGCTGCAGTGGTACAACTCTTAAAACTTTACCAACCATGATTTATGATGGGATGCAGGTAGAAGGGAAGGTCACACAGATGCAAAACCTCAGATGTTTGACAGGTTGGGGAAAATATCTTTACAATGATAATGGAATCAAATGACTGTTGCCAAGTGTCATCAATACAGTGGATAAAGACAATAAAGGGCTGCCAGTGTTTAATTACTAATTGAAGGTGAAGCGTGAAAGCCAGATGTTCTGCTTGGCGACATAAGAAGAGATTCCCATCTCCTGAGCATCAGGTCCAGAGTTCATGAAAAAATGAGCTTCAGAGGTTGAATTCTCAACCCCAACAAGTTGGCTATGCCAGAGTCATGGTCCTGCTTGGATGGAGCGGAACTCAGAAGATGGATGTGGGAACATCTGGATGGAGGCACTGAAAGCTCTTAAATTCCTGAATTTCCCTGAACCCTATGAGTGTGCAGACATGGCTTACCACTCCCTGTTCAAGGCTGGCATTTCCGTCTTATCTGAAGATGATGCAGAGGTCTCTACTTTGAAAGACAGGATCTACCTCACTCGGAATCTACCCTCATCTTCTTCCTGGCTGCCAGACCAATAACTAGGGTTAATCACAACATGACCCAGCCAGATGAGTGGCAGACCTGCTAAAGACAAAGCTAGGGGACTACCACACACTTAAACATGTAGCTCCAGTTGCAGCTGCCATATTGGAGATGGTCTTTTGGCTAGAGCAAATTAGCACCACGACAGGCACTGGGCATGGGGCCACTGGGTTTGCAAATGCATTCATTTCTATCACTATCAGGAAAGAGGACCAAAAAGAGTTATATTCACGTAGGATGGATAACAATCTTTCTCCAGGGCTATGGTAATTCTCCTAACCTCTGTCATAATGCACTCCAAAAAGATGTGGACCATCTAGACATCATGCAAAATACCACAATAGCCCACGATGTTGAAAAGCTACAGCATACTTGGAAGGCTAAGTCAGGAGAATCGCTTGAACCCAGGAGGCGAAGGTTGCAGTGAGCCGAAATCGCACCATTGCACTCTAGCCTGGGTGACAGAGTGAGACTCTGTCTAAAAAAGTAAAAAAAAAAATAGCTGTAGCATGTTAATTAGGCCAGATAAACAAGAAGTGGCAAGTACGTTGGAGACCTTAGAAAGACACATACTTCACAGAGTAAGACAGAAACTATACGAAGGTTCAGGGACCTACCACGTCAGTGATGTTTCCAAGAGTCCAGAGGCCAGGGCATGCTGGGTCAACCCCCTCTAAAGTAAAAAACGACTTATGGCATCTTGCAGCTCCCACCACGGAGGAGGAAGCAGAAGGTCTGGTAAGGCCCTTTGGATTCCAGAGGTAACATATTTTCCACTTGGAAATGTGTTCTTTCTAATCCATTTACCAAGTGACATGGCAACGGCCAACTTTGAGTTGGACCCAGAGCGGAAAGGGCTCTGCAAGCAGCCCAGGCTGCAGTGCAAGGAGCTCTGCCTCGTAACCCAGTCTGTGCTATGCTGTTGGAAAGTGGCCATGGTAGGGGCAGGGTGCGGTGGCTCACGCCTGTAATCCCATCACTTTGGGAGGCAGAGGCAGGTGGGTCACTTGAGGTCAAGAGTTCGAGATCAGCCTGGCCAACATGGTGAAACCCAGTCTCTACTAATAATACAAAAAAAATTAGCCAGGCGTGGTGGCGTGTGCCTGTTATCTCGGCTACTCAGGAGGCTGAGGTGAGAGGATCACTTGAGCCCAGGAGGCAGAGGTTGCAGTGAGCTGAGATCATGCCACTGCACTCTAGCCTGAGCTATAGAGTGAGACTCAGTCTCAAAAAAAAAAAAAAAATTGAAAGTGTCCATGGTAGGAAAAACATGCCACTTGTATTTTTTGGGCACACCCCAGTAGGACAATTAAAATGTAGACTTCTAGAGTTCCAGAGCAAGGACATGCCATCTCCAGCAGCAAATGGCATCTATTTAAAAAATAGTCCCTGAGGGGCTGCCAGGCCCTGGTAGAGACAGGCGCGGGACAGCATCAAGTGACTATGGGAATAGAACTGTCCATCATAAACTGGGTTCTTCAGACCCACCAAGTCACAAAGTCAGGAAACCTGGCAGGAAATGCCACTCCCAGGATGGGATGTGAGCAGGGCCTGAGGGCAAAAGTGATCTGCACGGGCAAGTGGGCCAGACGCCCCATTGCCCACCACTGCATAACTCACAGCCAAGCTCTAGTCGCCACTGCCCAGGAGCCGACCAGTTCCGCCAGCCTAACCCAGAGATGGCAGCAATGGCAAGGCCTGGAAAGAACTAGAGGCAGGGCTGATGGGCAGGCAGGAAAATGAGAATCTGGAATCAGCCATGGCCCTCACCACATTCAGGAGGAAGCCCAAGTCCTGTGCAAGGCTGCACAATTCACCATGACCTTGAGCCCTATATTCTATTTCACCCCATTTTCCACTGCTCTCAGCTCTGTTCCACCCCTTACACACACACACACACACACACACACACACACACACACACACCATACACAATGGTTGTTTGCTATGCTACAGCCACTCTGAACTTCTTCAGTTTCCAGAACACACCAGACATCACTTTCTCTCTCTCCTCTGAGCCTTCACACATGCTGGTCCTTCAGCCTGAAACACTCTTCCTCACCTCTACCTAGCTAACTCCTACTCCTCCTTCAGGGCCCAACCTTAGATTTCATCTCTCTCAGGAAGCTTATCCAGGGTCACCAGAGACTGAGTTAAGTGATCCAACTCCTGCAGCCCTTTGTCACCCCCTCACCTCTCCATACCACTTCTTTCTGAATGAATGGAGTAGTTAACACCATTCTGTATTATAATTTAAAACACATAGACATTCAACTTGGCATTAATCAGTGCTCTCTAGAGAAACAGAGCCAATAAGATATCTGTAGATATATAGAAAGATGATTATGAAGGACTGGCTCATGTGACTATAGGGATGGGGAAGTCTCATGATCTGCTGTCGCAAGCCGGAGACCCAGGAAAGCTGGTCATGTAGTTCCAGTCCAAGCCCAAAGGCATGAGAAGCAGAGAAGCCAGGAGGGTAAGTCCCCGTCTGAAGTCAAAGGTTCAAGAAACAGGACTACTGGTGTAAGTCCTGGTCCAAGTTCAAAGACCCAAGTACCAGATACACTGATGTCCATGGGCAGAAGAGACAGACGTCTCAGTTCAAGCAGAGGAGGTGGTCTTCACCCTTCCTTCACTCTGTTGTTCTACTCAGAACTTCAACAGATTGAATGATGCTCACTTCCATTGGAGAGGGTGATCTTCTTTACTCAATCTACTGATTCAAATGCCAATTTTTTCCAGAACACCCTCCAGACACACCCAGAAATAATGCTTCGCCAGTTTTCTGGGCAACACTTACCCCAGTTAAGAAAATTAACCATCCCAAACTTCAGCCTCCAAATTCAGCCAAAATCTGCTATTTGACTTCAACCTTATCCTGGGCTTTGGAAAGCAAATAGACAAATGCTAATGTCACTGTCATTTCTGGCATTCCTAAGCTGTGGGTGAGAACTGGTCATGTAATCATATAGGTTTCGCATGGCGTCCAATCATTGTAACAATGTCAGCAATACATAGAAGACATACCGTTCAGGCATGTTGTTAATTTCTGAATATTTACTTTTAGGGTTTTTAATTTTTTTTTTTATTCACTCAGGCTGGAGTGGAGGGCAGTGGTGCAATCGTAGCTCACTGCAGCCTCAAACTCCTGTGCTCAAGTGATCCTCCCACCTTGGCTTCCCAAAGTGCTGGGATTGCAGGCATGAGCCACTGTTCCTGGCCCTGAACATTTACTTTTAAACATAGGAAATAATTCTAAATGTAACTTGAAGTGAAAATTGCCTTGTGGGATTTGTATCTTATCAGGCAGTCAAAGGGTAATGTATCATTGCAAGCATAAAGCCTGCAATAATTAATGACAATTGTGAACACTGTTGATTTTATATACAAAAACAATTAAACAAAATAAATTGACAGCTGTTGGTAGACAATTCTCTGTGAGTCTCTTGATTTTCTTTCTTTTTTTTTTTTTTATTTTCAAGATGGAGTCTTGCTCTGTCACCCAGGCTGGAGTGCAATGGCATGATCTCGGCTCACTGCATCCTCTGCCTCCTGGGTTCAAGTGATTCTCCTGCCTCAGCCTCCCAAGTAGCCAGGATTACAGGCATGAGCCACCACGCCCGGCTGAGTCTCTTGATTTTCTGCACATCTTGGGAACAGAGGCACTGTCTCTTCAAGGATGTTTGTATGTTATGAACAGCCCTGGAAGATCTCCACAGTATCTCCCTTCAGACCAAAGCGTAGGTTTGTCGAATGTCCGATATAACAAAGAAAAAGTCTTCTCCAGGGCAAAAGTCAAGTCAGTTTCCTGACCATTATAAACGATTCGGTTCCCCTAACTCAGGGTCTCTCCTCTGTAACACAAACCCACGGCATGTGCAGCCTCCACCTGGACCCCTCTACATCATCCCTGTCAATGAAGCTCATGCTGCCTGCAGTACTGTGAATAAGAATGTCCTTGTCTCTTGGGTTGATGGGTGCAGCAAACCACCGTGTGGCATGTGTATACCTATGTAACAAACCTGCACATTCTGCACATGTATCCCAGAACTTAAAGTATTAAAAAAAAAGAAAAAAACAAAACAAAACAAAGAATGTCCTTGTCTCTGACCCTGGAATCTTGTGTCTTCTGCCAGGATCCATGAAACAATGCAGGCTAACTTGTTACCTTGTATACAAGTAGGATAAAAATCTCAGACCTTTTACAGTACTTGACAACAGTTTACTTAAATATTAAGAGAGAGTATGTCCTAGGTCAGGTTTCTTGGGAAGCTGGCTCTAAGATTGCAGGACTCCTCTCAGCTAGTCAAGCAGAAGAGGTGGCCCCAGGCCATCTCCTTGGGTCTGGGGAAGAGAGGCAGGTATAAAGCATCAGGCAGTGGGTGAATTCCCAGATGCCGCTGTCTGAACTTGCACTTCTCCTGTTTCCAGTCTGCATGCTGACCCTCTGCAAGGAGCGCTGAGATTAAACCCAGCTGAACACCGAGCCCCAGGGATGGGAACTCCACAAGTTCTGCACCCCGATTAGCAGGCAGACGGGGTTGTCAACCAGAGAGATAGAGGGCTGCCCGGACCAGGGTGCAGACCTCTCCCAAAAGCTAAAGACTTTAATTGAGGAATTATACATGTGACTATTTTTAGCCAGGTGAAATCTGTAGAAAGCAGATAGGCTCAAAATGCAGCAAAAACCTGCTTTGAATTTACAGAGCAGACCTCCACGGGAGGGAGGAGGGGTGACTGGGGGGCTCTCTTTCCAAGAAGAAAAGGTGGAAAGAATTTGATAAAAACGTGAAGGAGGGGTGTGGTGGCTCATGCCTGTAATTCCAACACCTTGGGAGGCCCAGGTGGGAGGATCGCTTGAGCCCAGGAGTTCAAGACCAGCCTAGGCAAATTGAGACCCTGTGTCGATTTAATTATATAAAATATATATGTATTTTTTTAAAAAAAAGGTAAGGGAGGACTCATTCCCACAGACACCCACTGTACATCAGGTATAATGCTCAGAGAAATGACGTCTCAGTGTGGCCCAAACTCCAGACCCCATTCCACCACTCCCACATGCAAGGACTACCTATAAATTAGATACCGATTACAAATGCAAGCTCTGGTCAACATGAATAACAACAACAATGGACAGAAACACATCAGAGAAGCTGGCAAACTTCCCACAAAGGGCCAGAGAGTAAATATTTTGGGCTTGTAGGTAAGACTACTCAACTCTGTCACCATAATGCAAAAGTAGCCAGAGACAATATGTAAGTGAATGAATACAGCTGTGTTCCAATAAAACTTCATTTTTTAAAATGAATATATTTTATTTTGGACTGGATTTAGCCGTAGACCCACAGTTTGCCAACTGAAAATGTCAAAGTAAACTTACAAAACACGGTAGCCTGTTTTAAATATTAGCTCTGAGCAAATTAAAGGTTTTCAACCCCCATAAAATGTAAGATATTCCCAAGGTAATTTCAGGACGTTTTAGAGATAACAGTCCAGGCTGGGTGTGATGGCTCGTGCCTGTAATCCCAGCACTTTGGGAGACAGAGGCAGATAGATCACCTGAGGTCTGGAGTTCGAGACCAGCCTGACCAACATGGCAAAACCCCGCCTCTACTATAAATACAAAAAAAAAAAAAAAATTGCCTGGTGGTGGCAAAAAAAAGTAGGGTGTAGTGGCAGGCACCTGTAAGACCAGCTACTTGGGAGGCTGAGGCAGAATTGCTTGAACCCAGGAGACAGAGGTTGCAGTGAGCCGAGATCATGCCATTGCTCTCCAGCCCAGGTGACAGAGCGAGAATCTGTCTCAAAAAAATTAAAAATAAAGAAAGATACCAGCCCATAGAGCACTACAGGCCAGACAATTTGATAACACGAGAAATTCTATCAAGGTGAAATTGTCTACTATAAATCACATCAAGGTGGTTCTGGGACAGGATATAGGGTGGCCAGATGAAATGTAGGATGACCAGTGAAACTTATTTTAAGATAAACAGCGAATAACGCTTTCATATAAATATATCTCATGCAACATTTGGGACATACTTATACCAAAAAATTATTTGGTGCTTAACTGACATTTGAGTTTAACCTGATGTCCCATATTTTTAATCTGCTAAATCTGGCAATCCTAATAACAGCATGTGTAATCTGAATCGAAGAGACTGTTGAAAGCCTACATCTACAGTTCTTTGTGACTGCAAGGCCAGGGCCAACTGAAGCTGGTATCCCGGGACTCCCTACCACCACCCCACAAAGGCCCTAGATCCAAAGTAGAAAATTCACTGTTGAAGCAGATAGATCCAGGTTCATAAGCAAATTGCCTGGTACCTAGTGGGTAGATGAGAAATTGTAGTTGTGGGTTTTATTCATTTGCAGTTTCTTTTGTCATCGTTGTTTTGTCTCGTTTCGTTTTAAGACAGAGTCTTGCTCTGTCACCCAGGCTGGAGTGCAGTGGTGTGATCTCGGCTCACTGGAACCTGCGCCACCCGGGTTTAAGCGATTCTCCTGCCTCAGCCTCCTGAGTAACTGGGATTACAGGCATGCACCACCGCACTGGGCTAATTTTTGTATTTTTAGTAGAAACGGGGTTTCACTGTGTTGGCCAGGCTGGTCTCGAATTCCTGACTTCAAGTGATCCATCCACCTTGGCCTCCCAAAGTGCTGGGATTACAGGCTTGAGCCACCACGCCCGGCCCATTTGCCGTTTCTTGATGTGCTTTATTCTCCTTTTGTAAACGCTAACACTTGTTGGTGACCTTGGCAAAGTTTTTGAATTTTTCTTGAGCCTTAGTTTCCCCGTCTGTAACACAGGGATAATGCCAGCACCTTCAGGAACTATTGGTGTGAATTAAATGAGCCAATGTGTGTCAAGTGCTTGGCACCGTGCCTGACAACTAATGTGCTTTCTGCAGATTTTAACAGTCTCTGCTAACTGATTCCAGCTTCACATTCAACCTTCTATTAAATCTTCAGAACAACCAGAGAGTAGGTATTAAGATCCCCTTTCCGCAGAGCAGATACACTGAGGCTGTGAGCGCTCACTCATAAGGAAGAAGCAGGAGAGATGGGATTTGAACTGGCAGTTCTGGCTGCACTTGGCTCAACAACTGGCAAGGCTGGGCTGGGCTGGCTCCACACAGCCAGGATACAAAATGCAGACTAGGCTATGGTTCAGCTTCCATAGACCTCAGACACAAGTCCCCCCATCTGCTGAGCAAGCTGCCAGCTTCCCAGCAGATGACACTAGCCTGCAGAACTGGCATTTTGACCTGGGTCAGGAATATGACCGTGGGCAATCAGCTCCAAGTTGGGCCACTGGAATCAGATCATCCAGGGGTTTTCCAGCTGCTGCGGGGCAGACAGGGGGAGAATTCCTCTGCCCCTTCAAGCATCCAGGGGTCTTCAGCCCTGAGGACCTCTCCTACTGCCCTAGATAGAAGCCCTCCCTTATGCCATTGGGGCCCAAGGCTTTCCAATCTCGGTTCCCCCCAAGCATCTTCCTTACCCACTTCTAGGCCTTACCTGACCCTGTACTTCTCCCTACCAGCCCAGGGCATGTTTAAAATCATCCAATCAATTCAATTATGTGTCATGATTTGCTTGGCAACTGTCTTCCTCATTTGGCTGGAAGCTCCACGGGGGCAAGACTTCATCTATCCCAGTAAACGTTTGTCGAATGACTAACAGACTGAGGCAACTAATATTTTTCAGGCATGTCTTATGTCCTAAGCACTTTACCTGCATTTTCGTTGTTGCATTGCCAGGCTAGTTTTGTGAGGTTGAAACTAGCAGTCTCATTTTACAGATAAGAAAACTGAGGTCCAGAGCCAGTCATAAAAAGCTGAGTGACATGGTAGTTAGGAGTGTGGCCTCTGCCACATGCTGGCTGTGCAGCTACAGGCACATCCATCACCTGTGAGATGGGAACAGTCACTTTACTACCTCAAGTGGCTGTTGTGAGGATTCAGTCAGAGAAGGATGAAAGGTACTCAGTGATGTCTCCGAAATACAATTAATGCAGGGAAATTGTTAATATTATTACTTTTGCCAAACCAGACAGCTAATAAGTGCTGGTACGGGGATCTGATTTCACTGTTCACACCACCACAGCAGAGAGAAGCAAGACAAAAAGGGGGTGGAGCTGGGAGCCTTGAGATTGCGGTCCTTGCATAACTTTAGCCAGGCCTGACTGCCCACTGAACCTTTTCCTAGAAAGATAGGCCTGGCCTTGCCACCCTTGATGCCATGAGGCTGACAGGGTTGGCAGGCAAGTGGGCTACAAGCCCCATCTTTAACTTCATGGCTGAGTTACACTGCCACCCAGGCTGGGGCTGGGCACACTGTGCCAAAGATGGAAATGGGACAGGAGAGAAGAGATAGCCCAAGGCCTGGACTTTTCTGCTTCCAGAATAGCCATTCATCTCTGTTCTTGTCCAAACCTGGAAAGAGAGCTTTATGGTACCCCTGGGAAAGGTGTAAGATGCAGAGTGGATGAATCCTCACGAGGGAGCCATGGTCGCAGCTGCCCCTCCAGCTCAACATGCATCATGAGAAACGTTCAGACTCTGGAGCTGGACATGCCTGAGGCCAAGCCCCAGGCTCACCACACCTGGACGTGTGGCCTTGGGCAGGCAGCTTTAGCCTCTGGGCCTCAGTTTTATCCATAAGGTGGGTAGAAAAAAACACCTCATCCTGGATTGCTGTGGGGTATAGAACAAAAGTAAAACTAACGTGAGAAATGCACTTAGGCAAGGGGTGGGGAGCTAGGGGAGGGATAACATTAGGAGAAATACCTAATGTAGATGACGGGTTGATGGATGCAGCAAACCACCGTGGCATGTATATACCTATGTAACAAACTTGCATGTTCTACACATGTATCCCAGAACTTAAAGTATAATAAATATAAAAAGAAGAAGGAGAAGGAGGAGGAGGAGGAGGAAGAAGAAGAAGAGAAGAAGAAGAAGAAATAATGCACTTAGGCTGGGTTAGGTGACTCAGGATGCTAAGGAACGTGGCCACTCCAATGACCATATGGTCCCCCAGATATGATGGGACCTCCCAACACTTTGGGAGGCTAAGAACAGGAGGATTGCTTGAGGCTAAGAGTTTGAGAACAGCCTGGGCAACATAGTAAGACCCTATCTCTATAAAAAAACATTTTTTAATTAGCCAGGTGTGGTGGCATGTGCCCGTGATTCCAGCTACTCAGGAGGATGTGGCAGGAGAATTGCTTGAGCCTGGGAGATTGAGGTTACAGCACGTTATGATCATGCTACTGTACTCCAGCCTGGCTGACAAAGTGAGATCCTGCCTCTAAGTAAACAAACAAATAAATAAAAACAAACATAAGTAGCTGGGCACGGTGGCTCATGCCTGTAATCCCAGCACTTTGGGAGGCTGAGGCTGGTGGATCACCTGAGGTCAGGAGTTCGAGACCAGCCTGGCCCAACATGGTGAAACCCTGTCTCTACTAAAAATACAAAAAATTAGCCAGGCGTGGTAGCACAAGCCTGTAATCACAACTACTTGGGAAGCTGAGGCAGGAGTATTGCTTGAACCCTGGAGGTGGAGGTTTCAGTGAACCAAGATTGCGCCATTGCACTCCAGCCTGCAAAACAGAGCGAGACTCTGTCTTAAAAAATAGTAAGAATAATAAAATTAACATAAGAAAAGCACTTGGCACACAGGAGGGGCTCTGTAAATGTCAGGTGGAGTTCCCTCTACCTCCCAGTCCCCCTCTCCGTCTGAGTCTCTCTTCCCAGTTCATTTCAGAGCAAGAGTTGGAAGGAACAAGAAGACCATCTTGGAGGCAAGCCTTAGTTAGGCTCTGCAGAAGGGATCCAGGGCCAAACATAACATCAGATTATTAAAAATGTGGACTGTAAACACCGGCACAACAGGCCAGAACACAGTGGCCAACACACCACAGCTCAGCTGCTGCTCATGCCCGTGGCCACACCACCTGCTGCCCCTGATTCTGGGATGGACCCAGCTCCACAGGCACCGGGCACAGACTGGTGTGTTTTTCCTGAGCTGAGCCCTGGGGACCTGGCCAAACCCTGTCCTCATAGCGAGAAGTCCTGGCAGGGTTCCTCAGAGAGGAGAGGGCCTCCTACCCTGCCCCCTGCCCTTAGCCTTTAGGCTGGCCCTGAGGAGGTGACCAGAGACCAGGCCCCTCAGGGATTCTACAAGCTTGGGCCTGACAGTGTAGAGCCAGGTGCAGCATACAGGACGGGAACCCCAGCACCCCCAGTTAGCAGCTGTGTGAGCTTGGGCAAGCCACTTTAATTCTCTGAGCCCAAGAGTCCTCATCCAAAAAATGAGGTTATTGAAAGCCACGCCTCCCCAGCCTGTGGTGTGAGGGTTAAATGAGATAGTAAAGCACAGTGCTGGCAGAATAAAGGTAGGACCGAGCCTCAGTGCACCCTGGCATCCCACGCCAAGCAGGACAAGTCTGATGCTGGGAACCAAGCTCCCATCGTATCTGGGGGCCATGTGGTCACTGGAATGGCCACTTTCCCTAAAGGTGAGCAGCCTGGGTGCAGAGCTGAGTGAGCAAGTCTTGGAGCCAAAGAATGCTGGATCTTTTTTGTTTTTTTTGAGTTGAAGTCTTGCTCTGTCGCCCAGGCTGGAGTGCAATGGTGTGATCTCAGCTCACTGCAACCTTCGCCTCCCGGGTTCAAGTAATTCTCATGCCTTGGCCTCCTGAGTAGCTGGGATTACAGGCGTGCACCACCAAACCCAGCTGATTTTTGTATTTTTAGTAGAGATAAGGTTTCACCATGTTACCCAGGCTGACCTTGAACTCTTGACCTCAAGTGATCCACTCGCCTCGGCCTCTCGAAGTGCTAGAATTACAGGTGTGAGCCACCGAGCCCGGCCGGAAAGGTGGATTTGAACCCCACCCCCATAGCTGTCACTGCCCCATCTATAAATAGTGATATTACTTACCTCACTGACATACTTGCTCACTCAAGCAATTATTGAATTATTGGAAAAAAGCATGAGGACCTGCCTTGTGTGCAGCTCTAGTCTCCATGGAACCCTAAGGTTGGGTTCCTGTCCTTAAGATCATTGTGAAGATTAAAGGAGATACTGTATGGCAATGGCTGGCATTCGGTAAGTGCTCTTTCTGAATAAGCTGGCTTCCCTACGTTAATTGCTGTCTGCCTCTCTCCCTCCCCACCTTCCTTCCTCCTTCTCTCTCTCCCTTGGTGGCCCTTGCCTCCTTCCTTCCTTCTACTCCTACCCTCACTTCTTCCCTCCCTCCCTCCCTCTGTCCCTCCTTTCCTTCCTTCCTCTGTGGGGCATGAATCAGACATGGGCCCTCTGGGAATAATTACATAGAAAATGGGGTGGAGAGTTCAACCCCCTCATTCCCCAAACAGGTACCAAGCCCTTCTTGGCAGGTGCAGACCAGCGCCCGGAAGGAAAAGACAGGGCTGGTGGCCACAACGGGAGAGAGGATTTAACAAACAACCCACTCAGTTACCTTCAAAAGACCAAGGCTTTGGCCCCCAGACCTTCCTTCCAGCCCTGAATTCTCTGATCCTCAGTTCTGGGAGGGAAAGGAGAGGAGGGGTTGGATGACTCAGTGCCCCTCTGGGCAGAGTTTGTTCCAGCCCAGGGGCCCAGGGAAGCCCCTTGTGGGGAGGGGTAGCTGCTGGTCACATAAGCTGCAACTGGCCCTGGGACGCCCCATTGTCACCCCAGGGTCATGACCCCACAGGAAAAGAAGCTGTGGGACCCTCCCCCGGCCAAGGCCTCCCCCGCCTGCCCCGCCTGTGTCACCGCCCAGCCTGGCTGAAACCTGATCCGGAGAGATAGAGCCCGCCGAGCCAGCCAGTTATGTCTTAATGTAATTTAGCTGTAATCGCAGCGTGTTTTCCCTCGCTATAATTAGTAAAATGTGGTTGTTTTCTGTGTTCCTGGAAGATGTCTGAACCAGAGCCAGCTGCCCGTAGCTTCTCTGACAGGCTCTCCCAAACAGGCCCACTAGCAACACACTGGATTTCCCAACGCTATTTCCCCCTTTGACCTGAGTTCTCCTAATTCCTGAGTTGAGGCCTCTCTCTCCTGGCTCCTGAGGACACGTCCCAGGGTTTAGCATGGGGCCTGCATGCTGTAGGTGCCCAATAAACGTGAGTGGGTGATTGAGGGATCAAGCCAGCAACAACGAAAAACCACGTAGGGAAAGAATTCCTCATTTAGGAAGTCCACAAGACCCTCAAAGAAATGCGTGTGTTGTGTGTGTGTGCTCACAGGTGTGTGTGTTGTGTATTGTGTGTGTGTGCTCCCAGGCGTGTGTGTTCTCACAGGCATGTGTGTGTTGTGCATATGTGCTTGCAGGCATATGTGTATTGTGTATGTGTGCTTGCAGGCATGTGTGTGTTGTGTATGTGTGCTTGCGGGCATGTGTGTGTTGTGTATATGTGCTTGCGGGCATGTGTGTGTTGTGTGTGTGTGCTTGCGGCATGTGTGTGTTGTGTATGTGTGCTTGCAGGCATGTGTGTATTGTGTATGTGTGCTTGCAGGCATGTGTGTGTTGTGTATGTGTGCTTGCGGGCATGTGTGTGTTGTGTATATGTGCTTGCGGGCATGTGTGTGTTGTGTGTGTGTGCTTGCGGCATGTGTGTGTTGTGTATGTGTGCTAACGGGCATGTGTGTGTTGTGTGTGTGTGCTTGCAGGCATGTGTGTGTTGTGTATGTGTGCTTGCAGGCATGTGTGTGTTGTGTGTGTGTGCTTGCAGGCATGTGTGTGTTTTGTGTGTGTGCTTGCGGGCATGTGTGTGTTGTGTATATGTGCTTGCAGGCATGTGTGTATTGTGTATGTGTGCTTGCAGGCATGTGCGTGTTGTGTGTTGTGTGCTTGCAGGCATGTGTGTGTTGTGTGTTGTGTGTGTGCTTGCAGGTGCAGCTGTCTGCATGTGGGTGTATCGGGGATAATGGGCACAGCCAGCTCTGCGTGGGGCTCTACCACCTTGGGACGTTTTGTTTGTGTGTTCCCACCAGACAGTGCTGGGTGTGAGTGTGGGAATTCTGTGTGCTGTGCACGGGGCCACCCAGAGAGCACCAGAACTGGCCCTGAATGCTCTGCTGACTGCAACACAGCAAAGGATGTGGAGCCCCTGACTCTCCCTGTCCTGCGAGCACTGCTCACATCCTTCTGCCTCAGATCCTCCTTCGGCACAGTCCTTTGTCCTTTCACTCGGGCATCAGCAAACATCCCTCAGGTCCTCCTGTGCACTGTCATCTGCCACTCTCGGTGGCTTTCCAATGGGCCTCTCTGTACCTTCTTACTCCCCCACGAGTTCATTCATTCAATGAGCATTTCTTAAATAATTACGTGGGCTAGCTTGTGGTTTCGTGGTTTGTTTTTGTTTTTTTAATGAAAGATCAAGATTCACGTTTTCTGCCTTTGCCAATTCTCTCCCAACAGGAAACATGTTTCAGATCTCTTATTATTTTATTATCAATCGCTATGTAAAATAAAGTGGTGATAGCACTCACCCTTACAAGGCTCAAAGAGTTTTTGTGTACAGGCTACAGTCTAAATTCCTTTGCTCGGTATCCGTGACGACAGTGACTATGTCACAGAGGCAGTAGGGCAATCAGGGGAAGAACTCCCACAACACTTATTTGTGTGGCCTCAGGCAGGCGACTTCACCTTTCTGAGGGCAGTTTGAACATGCTTGATGTGTAACTACTCAATAATGTTAATTATTATGTAAGTAATCGTGTGGGCTTTGCATTTTCAATTAATTGGTAATGCTTGGAAAGTGCCGCCAACAATCATTTCTCCAACCCAGCGCCCAAAGTTGTGCCCTTGGCAGAAATCAAGGGCATCTGCACCAGAGGAATGCCGAGTTCTGGTTGGCTGAATTCGCCTGGACTCTGGATGTTCTAATTGGCTGGAACACGAGTGGGTGTGGCCCATTTCCCAGAGTGCACTTGGCAGTCATTCTTGGAGACGGACGACAGACCGAGGATTTGGCATTTTACCTGGGTTATTGTTCTTTTTATCTTTTCTCCGGAAATCTCACCAAATATCCAGCCCTATGATTTCTGCAGATAAATTCTTCCAAAACACATCTCTCCTTACAAAATGCGTAATTGTAGTATTTGCCCCACAGCGCTTGGGTGGCTGAGGTGGGAACGCGTGCTCCAGTGCCATGGTGCCGAGTTCCACCTTCTCACGTTGGGCGGGGGGTGTTCTGAGGACTTTGGCGCCAGGTCTTTAGTCATGTGAGAACCTCCGGTCCTCCTTGCAAATAGGGCATTTCTCCCGGCCAGGCACAGGAAGAAATTAGCTTTTTAAAAATTTTTGGTAAAATGCACATTAAAATGTTACCATCTCAACCATTTTTTAAGTACAGTTTAGTAATGTTAAATACATTCACATAGTTGTGCAGCCAATCTCCAGAACTCTTTTCATCTTGCAAAACTGAAACTCGTATCTGTTAAACAGCAACTCCCCACTAACCCCTCCCTCCAGCCCCTGGTAACCACCACTCTATTGTCTGTCTTGATAAATGTGACCATTCTAGGCTGGGCACGATGGCTCATGCCTGTAATCCCAGCACTTTGTGAAGCTGAGGCGGGCAGATCACTTGAGGTCAGGAGTTCAAGACCAGCCTGATCAACATGGTGAAACTCCGTCTCCACTAAAAATACAAAACTTAGCTAGGCGTGGTGGTGGGCACCTGTAATCCCAGCTACTAGGGAGGCTGAGGCAGGAGAATCACTTGAACCCAGGAGGTGGAGGTTGCAGTAAGCCCAGATCACGCCACTGCACTCCAGTCCAGGAACAAGAGCGAAACTCTGTCTCAAAAAAAAAAAAAAAAAAAAAAAAAAAAAAAAAAAAAAAGACTATTCTAGGTACCTCATATACGTGGAATCATGCAATATTTGGCAATATTTGTCTTTTGGGGACTGGCTTATTTCATTTAGCATAACATCTTCAAAGTTCACCTGTGTTGTGGCATATGTCAGGATTTCTTTCCTTTTTAAGTCCTGAATAATATTCCATTGTAGGTGTTGGTCACAGTTTATTCATCCATCAACAGACGCTTGGGTTACATCCCCCTTTTGGCTATTGTGAATAAAGCTGCCACGAACATGGCTGTGTAAATACCTGTTCGAGTCCATGCTTTTCATTCTTTTGGGTATATACACAGAAGACGAATTGCAGAATCATATGAAAATGTTATTTTTAATTTCTTTGAAAAACTCAGTGTATTGTTTTCTGTAGCAGCTGCACCATTTTACATTCCCACCAACACAAGTGTTCCCGTGTTTTTCATCCTCACCAATATTTCTTATTTTCTGAAAGTTTTTTGTATATTCTTTTGACCGTGGCCATCTTAATGAGTGTGAGGCAGTATCTCATTGTGATTTTCATTTGCATTTCCCTAGTGATTGCTGATTCTGACTAAGGGATTCTGTTTTAAACAATGAAACCAAATGGGGAATTTCTTCACCCCTGGTACCATCTGTACCATCTTTGAGACCAGAAGTGGTTGTGGGGCTTTTTCATTTTTGTTTTTGTATTGAGACAGAGTCTTGCTCTGTTGCCCAGGCTGGAGTGCAGTGGCTCAGTCTCAGCTCACTGCAATCTCCATTTCCCAGGTTCAAGTGATTCTCCTGTCTCAGCCTCCCAAGTAGCTGGGATTACAGCCAGCAACCACACTGGGCTAATTATTATATTTTTAGTAGAGATGGGGTTTCACCATGTTGGCCAGGCTGGTCTCGAACTCCTGACCTCAAGTGATCTGCCCACCTTGGTCTCCCAAAGTGTTGGGATTACAGGCATGAGCCACCATGCCAGGCTGTGATTGTTCTTTTTTATGCATTCATTCATTCATCACTCACTCATTCCTTTGCTATGCCTTGAATGCTGTACTGAGCTCTCCACAGATATTTAGTAGCAATACCAAGGCAATGCTCCTGAGAGCAGATGGGTGAAATGACATTCAAATGCAACATGGAGAACTTCAAATGGCCACTGAATACATGAAAACATTCTTCACCTCACTGATAATCATAAAAATCCATACTGAAACAAGAAGATGAATTTTCTCTTTTTTTTTTGCCCTGCCTTTCAGTAAAGATTTAAAAAATTGATATGAGTACTAACAATACGAGAAAACAGGTCCTAACACATATTATTAGGGAGAACATAAATTGAATCAACATTTTTGGAAGATAATTCAGCAAGTTCACATCTAGAATTTATCCTAAAGTAAAACTGGGGCAAACACACAAAAATAGGAATTTTACAATAATACAAATGACCATCAAGAGAGAATTAACTAAATAAATTATGATATGGTATGGGAGAAGACAGTGGCAGTGAAAGATGTCCAAAACAAAAGGCAGATCTACGGGTTCCACATCCTTGGTTCAACAAACTGCGGATGCCAAACCTGTGGGCTGATTTCTTGTATCCACAGGTTCCCGCGAGGCAGACTGAGACTTGAGAATTCTTGTATTTTGGTATCGCCGGGATCCGGGAACCAAACTCTCATGGATACTGAGGGATGACTCTAAGCTAAAGCAAGTTGCAGAAAAGTCTACAGTGCATAGAAGCATACATATATACGTAACAGGGAGGTAGACAAATACTTTGTTAAGTTTTCTGAAAAGATACGTGCTGCTCTTGACGGTGGTTCTTTTGATGCGATGGTTTGAAATCTAGAAGACATAGACATAGAAGACAAAGACATAAGACTAACAGCAAAGGAAGAGAAGGTTTAAAGATGTCTTCTATCTTTTGCAAGTCTGCATTTTCTTTGGGATGTTTACAATGAACTTGCATTTTTCTGCTTCTAGTCAGAAAAAATAATAATATTTAAAAAATAAATTCACTTTGGGAGGCCGAGGCCGGAGGATTGCTTGAGCCCAGGAGTTCAACACCAGCATGGGAAACCTGGTAAACCCCCATCTCTATCAAAAATGCAGAAATTAGCCGGGCATGGTGGCCTATGCCTGTAATCTCAGCTACTCTGAAGGCTGAGGTGGCAGGATCACTTGAACCTGGGAGGTCAAGGCTGCAGTGGCGGTGATCGCACCACTGTACTCCAGCCCAGGTGACAAAGCAAGATCTTGTCTCAAAAAAGAGTTTATCTGGACAGATTATTGTGAGATAAAGGCCATTAAATATATGACAAAATATATATATACTTTTCCAAGGGAGAGAAAAACAGAAACAAAAAATAGACAAACAAAATTATTCAATTAGAGTGGAAAGTTAAGTATTATCTGTGCATGATAAAGTCACAAGTCACAATACTTAAAATTGCAGAGTAAAGTCTAATCTCATAAACAAGTTTTTATAGGAATTGAAGCACATAACACAGATGTCATTTTGCCTCTACGGCATCTTGCAAGATAGGGGAGGGCGGGTTTTCTTACCACTATCAGCATTTCCCGTTGATGGACGTGGATACCAGGTCCCAGAGGAGGAGGATCACAATCAGACCCTCTGAGGGGAAAGCACCTGAAGGTTTGGAGGGAGGGACAAGCTGGGTCAGGAGAACCCAAGAGCAAGGACAACTTCTCTTCCTTTGGAGGTGGAGTTGTCCACAGGCAGGAATAGACGCTGTCACCCAGCTCGGCACCTTGGCAGGCTGATTCCATCTCAGGCACTCTTTCTTGCTGAACCCTGTGCAGCCTGAAATTCATATTTATCCAAAACCACGGCCAGTCCGCCCAGAGTGCCTCCTAAGATGGAAAGGCTTGCCATCTCAGTCTGGACCAGCCACCTTCCCTGGCAGAGAAAGAGCCCAGGGCATGGAGTGGGGTTCTGTGGCACCGCACTGTATCCAGGGCCCTCCCGGCAGCCCAGCCAAATGCCATCTCATCACGTGTGACCCTGAGGCAGCTGGGGCCACCCTTCCCTTCAACCTGCAGATACAGGCGCTCGAGCCCCGCCCCACAGGTACCTGCGGGACTTGCGGCACCCTCCTCACTGCTTCCCAGGAGATCCCCCAGCGGCGCCACCTTCCCTCCGTGTTCTGTCTCCTGCTCCTCAAGCCCACTGTCAGCTCGCTGTTCCCTGGTCGCTTCTGCCACTTTGGTCACCTTGGCCACCAGCTGCTGGCCCCGCTCCACCCTGCTTGTCCCAGGTGTGAACACAGCCCACGCTTCTTCATTCCCCAAAGCACCCCAAGAACAGGGCTTTTGCCCATGACAGAGGGATAGTGCTGCAAAGAGCAAAACTCAGCTTAAAGCTGGAGAGAAAATAATCCGTCTCTAGAGTTCGTCAGCACTTCACCTCGACAAAGGATTTTCCTTTATGTTTCTCAGGAATCCCTTCTCTCTCTGTACCTTTACCCCTAAAACCCAAGACTCCTAGTTTGGTGCCCCCTAAGATGGCTTCCATGAGGAGGGTGTGGGCAGTACAGGTGCCATGATACATCTGGGATACTCAGAAAAGCAAGTTGCCTGCAGCTCTGCCCTCCACGCCTTTGCTCAAGCTGTTCCGCTGTCCGATTCAGCTTTCCTCCTCTGCCTCTTCTCTTTCCTACTCTCTCCTCACCCTTCACGTCTCAGGTAAGGTTTCCCCTTTCTGCAGAGCCTCCCAGGATGAGTTAGAGTCCCAGCCTCAAGCATTCCACAAGCCCCTTACAACATATCATAACAGAGGTCATAAGCCAAAACCCCGGGGGGATTTTGGTTGGTTTACTCTTGTCACCCAGGCTGGAGTGCAGTGGCACAATCTCGGCTCACTGCAACCTCCGCCTCTCACGTTCAAGTGATTCTCCTGTCTCAGCCTCCCAAGTAGTTGGGATTACAGGTGCCCAGCACCACACCCAGCTAATTTTTTCATTTTTAGTAGAGATGAGGTTTCGCCATGTTGGCCAGGCTGGTCTCGAACTCCTAACCTCAAGTGATCAGCCTGCCTCAGCCTCCCAAAGTGTTGGGATTACAAGCGTGAGCCATCGCACCCAGCCAACTTTGTTTTGTTTTGTTTTGTTTTAATTTTTAACTTTTCTGTCGATGCTTTTTTTTTCAGATTTTTAACACTAGTTTTAAGTCAATTTTCAAGTTTTGAAAAATAGGAGAATTCACATAAGTATCAAAATTTCTGATTTGACTTAAAAAGCTAGAGGCTCTGTCCACACAGGGTCCATTTTCCCATGAACCCAGTGTGGGAATATGGACCCACGTGGCAACAAGAGACTGCAGCTGATGGAAGCTGCCACCACCGCCAGGTGTGTCTCTGAAGTTCACCGCAATCCCCACCATTCCCTATTGCCTCACACTTGGTCCCCTCACTAATTTACCCTCCCCACCTGCCCTGTATTAGGGGAGCTTGTGGCTCCTGCAAGGTTGGCATCCCCTGCCCCTGACCTGCCATTTTCTCTCTAACACACTGTGAGCACTTTGAGAGCAAAGCTTCGCCATGTCTGCCTCTCTACGCTGAGACAGACACTGGCTCAGAGCTGGTGCTCAAAAAATGCTTTGTCAAGAAAACACCTCAAGGCCCCTCTTCCCCCAGGAGGCCAGGACCCAGTATCTACGGCACCCAGGGACAGTGGGGCCATTGCTCTCCCTCTTGATCCAAGTTCCCCTTGGACACTGGAAGGCCCACATCCCATGTTCTCAGCAAGGCCTCTCCTTACCCTCTGGATTAGTGAGGGAAAACTCGGCCCCGCACAGGTAGTCCCGGCTCCTCAGCGAGTGGCTTTTACACAGTGAAATCTCGTTTCTCCTTCGCATCACAGTCCAATGCAGTTACTCCTGGCCAGGCAGCCTCCATTCAGTCACTCAGGGTCCAAGCCTCTTCCATCCTGTGCTTCCATCCTCTTCCAGGCCCTCAGAGTCCTCTCCTCTCAGCCAAGGGGCAAGAAAAGAGAAGGGGGCTCATTGGAGGGATTTTTGGGCCAGACCCAAAGTGGCATGAATCACTTCCACCACACTCCACAACCTAGAAATCACGCACATGGCCACACCCAATTGGAAAGAAGAAAGGGAATAGCAATGGAGCCATGTGACCAGGAGGGGTGGAAAACGCAGAGACACATGAACACTGAGCTCTCGCTGCCAAGCCCTCCTTCTCCTTCATTTCTGCTGGGGAGGAATCCTGCAGAAGTGCTCCAGACTCACAGGGACTTGATCTTTCAAGAGCAAGAAGCTAAAAAACAGTGTCCTAATCTCACTCCCAGCCTTGTTCAGTGACTCCTCCCAGGAGCCGTTGTAAAGATCTATCGCTGCTACAGAACAAGTCACCCCAAAAGGGACGACGCAAGGGTGTGAATAGCAGGCATGCTTCACTGGACCAATCTAACAGTCTACACAGGTGCTCCAGCAGGGCAGAGCAGAACAATGTGGGACCTTTGAGTCAGTCAACCAGGGTTCAAATCCCAGCTGCAACACTTGGCAGCTGGACGACCCTGAACATGCCACTTAGCTCTGTTTATGCATCCTCATAGAGGGGTGAAAGCACTGTGGCCTTGGGGACTCTCAGGCTCCTGTAGCCCCCTCCTCCTCAGCTTCTACCCACTTTTATCTCTTAAATATTGAGATTCTAGATACGATTCTTCTAAAGAGAAGCAGCAGAATGCGGAAGTTAAGTCACAAGCTCCAGAGTGCCTGCCTGGCGGGGCTGCTGTACGGATTCAGTGTGATCATGCTGAGCCCTGGGCTTGGCCCCCACTAAGTGTTCCACACACATTATTGGTTCCCATGTCCCCAGCCCCAGCGGGACCCACCTGATGGTGTTCCCCCACTGCAGGGTATGTCTTGTACATACTGCAGCTATATTTAATTCCCCCAGCATCACTGCAGAAGCCAGACAATTGCAGAGATTCAACTCCTACAAAAGAACAAGGTGAATCTCAGGTGGGACCTGGGTAGGAATTCACTCCATTACACAGAAACAGGACTTCGAGTGGTACAGGGACCAAATCCCCCCTCAGTGCTCCCAGGCTGGACACATAGCCAGGGGGCCATTGATTCAACTCACATGACCACAGGCGGCTCCAGGACCCAGGATCCTACCCGGGAGAGGGTTTGGGACTGCTCAGAAGTGAGAAAGGGGCCTCTTGTTTACTATGGCTCGGGGGAAGGACTGATGGAGATTTAGGGGACCCACATATCCATCCCCTAAGCCACCCCTTGGCTGCCACTGCCTATGACAGCCCACATGTCCTAGAGTCTCCAGTCAGGGCGAAAGTCTCTTCATCAGGGATATGAGGTTCTCTGCCCAGTTGCTGAGGCCAAGGATTAAAGCATCTACCCGTATCACCCAAGGCCTGGACCTTATCTCAAAGTCAAGGCAGCACCCATAGAGGGAGCAAGTGGTGGTCTGGGGGCTCTACCCCTAACCAGCTCTGGGCCCGTGGGCAAGTCCATGCTCCCCTCCGGGGCCTGGAGAGGGGGGCATTCGATCAGGGCTTTTCAAACTGTGGCCTGGAAAGTTTCAGGCTCCTGTATCCCCACCTCCTCTGCTTCCACCCACTTTCATCTCTTAAATGTTGAGATTCTGGATAAGATTCTTCCAAAGGAAGAAAAGCAGCAGAACGCAGAAGTTAAGTCACAAGCTCCAGAGGCAAAGAGACCTGGGTTCAAATGAGTAAGCTCAGGCAAGACAGTTCACCTCATTGATCCTCAGTCTCCCCATCTGTAAAATGGAAACAATACTGGAACACACGCCCGTGTGGGTTGTTCCTAGTATTAGGGGAGATTGTGTACATAGAACTCTTGGTATTGTGTCTGCCACACGGTGAGTGCTCACCCTGTGGATGTAACCTACCATTATCATTATTTTGAAAAGCTGCCAAATTTTGTGAAGGTTTACAGACTTTTGCTTTGGTGGTCTCTGATCTCATCAATCCCAGCCCCCACCTTTAGTTCCCATCCCAGCCATCCTCCCCACCGCAGGGGCTGACTCTGGATGCCATGGGGCCTCTGCACTGGGCCTGGGACCCCCATGCTTAGACCTGGATGGTGGTCCCAGCTCTGTCACTGACCAGCTGGGTGGTCTTGGGTGAGTCATTTTACTTCTCCAGATCTCGGTCTTGTCATCTGTTAAGTGGGAATGATGTCACTATATACCTTCTAGGGGTGTTGTAGGGATTAGTACAGCACCTGACACATAATAAATGCTCAATGATTGCTGTAATGATTAAATTTAGTTGGGGTAGGTAATTTGGGTTTTATTTTTTTAATCATGTTGGGGGGGTGGGCGCCCTCTAGTGGTGAAGCCCCACCTGGTGGGGGGTGCCTTAGCCTTTAGCCTGGGTGGGGAGGGTAGTGAAGGAAGGACCTGTGGACCCACATCTTAGACGGTGATCTTCTTGGAACCAAGGGTGAGTTCCAACCTAAGGTTACCACAGCTGGCCCTGGGACCAGTGATCTGTAAGCTGGCTTGGCAGGGAGGGCAGAGAAGGAAGTTCTGGCTTAGACCGCTGGGTAAACATCTCTGCAAAGAAGGAAGACACAGTGGCCACCATAGAGCGAGAAGACAGGCATGAGAGGGTGCCGAGGCAGTTCTCATTCTCCCCTCTTCTGTCGCTCACCCTCACTACCATCCTCCCAGTCCATTTTACAGATGGAAAAACCGAGGCCCACAGAGGTAAAGGCGCTCTCCTGCGGTCACACAGGACATCCAAGGCAGAATGCAGGCCGGCACCTAAGCTCCAGGTCCAGTGCTCTCTGCTCCACACTACAAGGTCAGCTTGGCCACGCCAGGCAATGGGAAGCAGAGGACATTTCATTGAATCATACAGTGAAATTTCGAAGAAGAAGGGGAAAAAAGCAGCAGGCGGAGTTCCCAGGGCTGGAGCCCTGCCCAGCTGGTCCCAGAGCTCAGGGAGAGTGGGAATGACGCAGCCTGGGCCCATAGCGGTCTCAGGAGCACCATTCGCCGGGAATCTGCAGGCAACGGCAGCCAGAAGGGCTGCAGAGGCTCTGGGAAGGACGGCTGAGCCGGCGGCGGCCCAGGCTGACTCCACAGGGGCGCCAGGATTCCCTCCATTACGGAATCCAACGGGACCCCTACCTATCCCCAACCCCCGCACACACAAACACAGAGAAGAGCCCGGGCCCAGCAGAGCGAACCGGCAACAGAAGCCTCCTCCACAAGGAAGGGGTCAGCCTGGAGCAGAGAAATCCCCGCAGACTCGTGAGAGGGGCGGCCACGAGCAGGAGTCCAGGCCCAGCTGTGGGCGGGGGCTGAGGCCGAGGGCTGGAAGCTGTGGACACGGCCAGCTCCCTTCCCCACTCAGACGGGCTCCTTTCCTGTCCTCCAACCTGGGAGGCCTCGCCTTCTATGTGTCCAAAAAGCTTTCTCACGAGTTATAGCTCAGCTGAGACTCACAACGCCTCTGTCGGATCATCCCAACCTACAGGCGAGGAAGCTGAGGCTCCATGCGGGGAAGGGAAGGGGCTGCAGGCTTTCAGAGCCATTCCCACCCAGCATGACTGTCTGACATCACCCCTTTTGACATCTTGAGATCTGCAGCATTAGGCTAGGGAAAGGAGGGCATGGATCTGGTCAGCCACTAGCCCCCAGGACCCTGGTAAAATGCTATCCCCTATCCCAGCACTCAGCAGCCCCCAGCCCCAGCGATCACACACTCCCAGGGCTAGATGTGGAAGGAGGTGGTGCATGGTGACACAAAGAAAGTAGGCTTTGGCTCAGCTGGGCCTGAGTTCAAATCCTGGCTCTGCTGTGTGTTTTCTGGGTGACCTTGGACGTGTCATTTACATCTCAGCTACCCAGTTTCCTGAGCTGACAGAAAAGCATAGTATCCTCTGCACTTGCCGTTCGTAGTAAAAATAAGAGCTACTGTTTATTGCACCCTTTGAGATTAGGTCCTGTTCTAATCACTGTAGCTGCATTAGATGATCTAAGCCTTTCAACAATGCCGTGATATGTTATTACTCATAGCTCCATTTGCAGAGAGGAAACAGAAACATCCAGGAATAGGCAGAGGAGGGATTTGAACTCAGCTTGTCTGGTCCCTAAATACTAAGCTACGGTGTCCATTTATCACACAGGAAAAGCACATCAGCGATATCAGATGTGCTGTGGGGCTGGAAAGTTTGGGAGGAGTGGAGATGGCAAGGTTCAGAAACAGATTGGCCAGGGAGTGCCTGTCTGCCAGGATCCATTTGGACCAAGCTCATACCCTGGGTCTGGGAAGAGCTCCGGTTGTACTCTGGAGTCTCAGCTCACAGCTCCAGCCCGGTCCCTTCATCAAATCATCGACTTCTCAGTAGTCACTGAGGCTGTCTTCTGGGCCAGGCCCGGGACTGGACACGCAGGCGAAGGCAGATGAGGGGCACAACGCCATAGCCCCCTCAAGTGGAAGGAGGCCTCGCTAGATGCCGTGATGGTGAGGAGGCAGGAAACCAGCGCCATCTCTATGGTAGGTGGACTCACTACCTGACGGAAAGGAAGCTCTGCTCCCAGGGCTGAAAGGCTGAGCTCTCCTGGGGCCCCTCCCTGCCCAGGAGCTGCTCCTTTAAGAAGCCTGACTGGCCCCTTTAAGGAGCAATGGAGCGAGGCCATTTCCCACTGTGTGGCCCCTCCAGTTGCAACTAGAAGACTCCTGGCTTTCACACCCAGGCTGAGCCGGGGATAGGCAGCCCCCTGCTCCTCCCTCGACCTCCTGGCCACCCCTCAACCCACCCCAGCCCGAAGTCCCCATGCCTTCATGCCGCGGTCCCAGACCCTCAGTGGCCCCCATCATCCCATCCATCCGCTCTTGATCTGTTCCCTGGCTGGGACTCCTGGCTGGGGCTGCAGAGCCCTTCCCTTCCCACTCCGTGCTTGGCAGAGGGGTGAGTGTCTGTTCTCGAGCTGGGCCCAGGGGGCTGGCCGAGGCCAGTGAGTGGAAAGGGAGGTGGAGGGCAGGGCTGTCTAAAGGGAACCCCTTTTTCCAAGGAGCCAGATCCACCCACCACAGGGATGTGGGATGAGGGCAGGCAGAAAGGGGGACCAGCCCAAAGTGAGTGCTGGAGAGCATCTATCTGCACAGAAGACTGAAGTAAGTGGTTAGGCTTCCGGAAGAACTGATTAACCAAGGAGGATCCAGACCCCTGCAAGAACAGGAAGTCCCATCTTCCTGGGAGTCTTGGCCTTCAGTCAGAGGAAGGCAGGCAACCATGCATCCAGAGGGACACCCACTCTGCACCTGGCACCCTGCTAAGACACCCCACAGGTCTGATGCCAGCTCACGCCCGGACTTGCAGCCTTCCCACTCAGGTCCTCACCCAACTAGCAGAAAGAGTAAGAACCTGGGCTTGGGAGTCTTGACAGATGCTGCAAGTGAATCCTGGCCCCACCATTTACCACCCGTGTGACCTTGGACAAGTCATGTCACCTCTCTGGGCCTTAATTTCATCATCTGTAAGATGGTGATAGGCTGGGCACAGTGGCTCACACCTGTAATCCCAGCACTTTGGGAGGCCGAGGCAGGTCGGTCACCTGAGGTCAGGAGTTCGAGACCAGCCTGGTCAATACGGTGAAACCCCATCTCTACTAAAAATACAGAAACAAATTAGCCAGGCGTGGTGGCGCATGCCTGTAATCCCAGCTACTCAGGAGGCTGAGGCAGGAGAATCGCTTGAACCTGGGAGGTGGAGGTTGTGGTGAGCCGAGATGGTGCCATTGCACTCCAGCCTGGGCAACAAGAGGGAAACTCCGTCTCAAAAAAAAAAAAAAGATGGTAATAATAGTTCCCACCTAGGGAGCTGTTGCAATGAATGCTCAGGCAGTGCGTGCTCCTTTCTATGGTTCTGCCGGCCCTGCACCCCCACCCGAGTCTCTTCCATCCTGGTGGAGCCCCAGGTGGGGTGTCCGTCCCTCCTCAGCAGTGGGGAAGGCCCTCCCCTTGGCTCTGCCATCCTCCTGCCTATGTACTGCAGCTGTTCAGCAGAAGATGCACACAGCCATATTGTAGACTCCTGCAGAAAGACCTGCAGACGTTCACCACCAAGGCTCCAAGGGACCCTCCCCAGGGCACCCCTGCGCTGTCACCTACTGGAATCAAAGTGAGGTCGAGAGGGGCCACTGAGAAGGGGATGGATCTCCTCAGATCCATGTCTGAAGGCCCAGGTCAAGTTTGTGTCTCCCGCTCCTTAGCAGAATGGCCTTGACCCCTCTGAGCCCTGTTTTCCCATCTGTGGTGTGGAGCGTGCAGGAAAGCTCCCAGAGACTTCTGCCGCTGAAGGAGCTTGTTAGCCTAGGCTGAGCAGAGCCAAGGGGATGCAAATTCAGCCTCAAGGCTGCCCTTGCCTTTGTTTGCTTTATTGAGTAAAAGAAAATACTTTGAACATTTTATGGGGACTTGGGGAGGGGAGGAGGGGTCGGGGAAGGCTCCATCCAAGAGAAACAGCTTCCAAGGAGGATCCAGCCAAGAAAACCCTAAGTGGGGGCCGGGGCTTTCTCTGAGTGTGGCCAGGGATGGGAGTCTGAGGGGACACAGGAGCCAGGAGAGGGGCGCAGCGCTGCAGACGGTGGAGAGACCCCTCAGGCTGGTCTTCCCCCACCAGCTAGTGCCCCCTTTCCTGCTGCCGCTGCTGCCCCGGGGCCACCCAGAAGCCCCAGCTCCCCTATCACTCCCACTTGGGTTCGTTCATTCATTCCTTCATGCACTCCCTGACTCATTCACTCATTCACACAGGCAGTCACTGTTCTGCTCATTCTTTCCCTCTTTCATTCATTCCCTCCCTGGTTCATTCATTCTCTCACTGAGGCACTGGCTCAAAAGTGAACAGTCAAGGGCCCTGCCTTCAAGGCATTCTCTGGTTAGTACAGGACAGCCCCTGAGAAGGAGCATGCCTGAGGCTGTAAGAGGCCAGGGGACCCTCCCCAGAAGCGGTGAGTGTGGGGCACCAGCTGGTAAAGGGAGAGGGGAGGCCGTACAGGAGAATGGCACAGAGGTGGGCAAGTGTGCAGTGTGTTTTAGAAGGGTGCAAGAAGGCCAGGGAAGGGGTGGAGCTTAGCACCCACAGAAGGCCAGCCCTGGGCACATGGCAGGGGACCCCAGGACTGTTGTGGGCTGTCACCACTGCACTGGGCCAGGATGCCCTAAAATTCCCCAGCACTCACTGTGGGCCTTTTCCCTAAATTTCCCAGGGGACTGAAGTTAGACTACTGTGGGACCCCTCCCATCCTGCCTGGGGAAGCCCCAGCATGGCCCTAGCTCTCCCACCCCGCAGGAAACCCCAGCACTTCCCGCCGTCCCGGCCACAGATCTGAAAACCTTCCTCTGGGCTCCTGTCCTCAAAGGCTGCCGGTCTTGAAATTCAAGCCCAGAGATTGCCAAAGCAGCTCGAAAACTGCTGAGTATTTTTCAGAAGAAGGAGGAGGAGGAGAGGTAGAAGAGGAGAAAAACAGAGAGCCTGGAAAAGAGTGAAGCTGGCCCCACATTGGAGCTCCTGTGGCTCTTCAAGCCCAACGGCTGCCCTGGCAGCAAGGGCTCTCAGGCGGGGTCCCTGGGAGTTCCAGGGGTGTCCCCAGGGTACAGCCTGGCTCCGCAGGGACACTGGTTCCCAGACCATATTTCCACCCTGAAAGGTCTTTCAGGCAAGTGTGTGATGATCCCCAGGGAAGCAACTCACTGCCCTTTGCCTCAGCTTAGCACCTGAAGGCCACTTAGCACCTGAAGGTGTTAAAAACTCCCAGGTCACCACTCCCACTGGGGATGCTGGCTGCCACCCAGAACTCCAGGAAAAAAGACCAAGATGGCCGACAAGCTCCCTCAAGCACAGCAGAAAGAAGAAGAGCTGAATCCAAACACCATCTCTCTCCTTTATTGAGGGATCTTGGATCAGTCAAGCAGCCTCTCTGGATCTCAGTGTAAATGTGGACAATAATAGCTGTGATAACAGCAGGAGTCCTATTTATTGAGTGCTTACTGCTTGCCAGATATAGGCTAAACACACAACCTCATTTAAGCCTCATGACAATTCTATGAGATTCCACTTTACAGATTAGGAAACTAAGCTCAGAGAGGCTAAGTACCTTGCCCAAGGTGATCCAAGCAACGAGGGAAAAAATAAAGATTCCAGCCCACCCACCCCAACTCCAGAGCCTGCAGACTTCACAGTTTTGCTGCATCTCAAGGTGTTTTTGTGCATTCATTGAACAAATGAAGAACGTCTTCTTGTGCTGGGCACAGGACATAGAGAGATGAATCTTGTATCTGCCCTCAAGGAGCTTCCAACCCAGTGGGTAAGACAGATAAATAACCAATTACAATGCAGTGTGGTTGTTGTTTCAGTAGATGAATTACAAGATGCTGGGTGTATTTGTCAGGCTATTTAATGCAAGCTGCTTTAACAAATAATCCCAGCATCTCAATGACTTAACAAGACATCACATGGTACAGTGCATAAGCAGGAGCTTCTGCTCCATGCAGTCATTATGAGATCCAGGCCTCCTTGGAGTCTTCTGCTGGAATCCCCTGCTGGATGTTGGCCAACAAGCAAGAGAAAGACGTCATGGAGGACTGCGTGGAACATTTTATGGGCTGGCCCAGAAATCGCATACCTCACTTGTCCATATTCCACTGGCTGGAACCAGTCACACTGCCCCACTTAACTGCAAGGGAGGCTGGGAATTGAGGAGATAGTGTTGGTGAGCATCTAGCAGGTGTCTGCCACCCTAGGGGAGGGAGACAAAGAGAACACATCCCTATTTGGGTTGAGCAGAGATGCTTCCAGGAAGTAAAGATCAAACTAGGTTTGATCAAAGAGAGCAGTGACCCTGAAGTGGGGCTTGGCTTGGCAAATCACAATATGTAACAAAGACCCTCCCCTTAGGTCCTCTCTTAACTGGAGACAGGTGGAATAGGGAAAGAGCTATGGACTGGGAATCTGAGCTGCAATCCTGGCTCTCCTCTAACTGGACAGGCAAGCAACCATCTGAGTTCAGTGTCCTCATCTGTAAAATGGTAATTAGAAGATTAACTTGGAGATTGGGGTCGGAACCAGGCACACAGAGCAGCACTTGATAGATGCCAACTATCCTTGCTGTTGTCTACTGAGGCTTGCTGAATCCACACTACTTAGCCCTTGGGTGTTCTCTAACAGTGTTACCTAGACAGATTGTGAAGAAAATATTTAGTCTATTCCCCAGCATATGATCTGATTCCTATCACTTCGCAGCCCTGAAGGCTCCAAGGGAGTGGGACAGAAAACTCCATCTAGAGGCGAAAAACCTGCCCCAGGACATAACTTTCCACCCAATGACTTAAAGACTTTCCTGTCCCAAACTGTCAGAACTGGAAGACACCTTACAGGTCATTTGGGTCATTATTTAACAGATGGAAAAACTGAGGTCCAGGGAAAAGAAGGAATTTTTCCCCAAGGCCCCACAGTCCAAAAACAGAAATCACAAATATGTTTCACCCCATGTGCCAACTCTGATCAATTGGTTGTGGCTGCCTGGAGCACACTGATAAGATTTCTGAGACTTGGTCTGGGCTCAGTGGGAAAGAATACCAGAATCGATTAGTCATGTCTGCTATGGGTAGCTTGGGGAAAGTAGACAGTATGTATTTACATTGCTCAGTAGATGACGAGAAAATGCATCAATCCTCCTCACCAACTTCTACCTTCTCCTTAAAAGGTTTAGCAACATTCATAGAAGATGGTTCCAAAATAAGTCAAAAGGACTTAGGGGACAAAAACCTAACTGTCAATAAACCTAAAATGAAGTGAAAGCACTTAATAAAAGCTCTAATGTAGACCCTACAGCAACAGTAACTCCTTAACCATCATTCAGGCACTATAACCCTGGACTCCAGTAACTGGCTGCAGTATCCTAAATTAAAGTAGACATTTGTTGTTGCTACTTCCCCTTCCTAGAAATGTCCCAATTTCCTCCTGAGGAGCTGCCTGTTCCCCACAGCACACAGTTTGTTGCATATGTTCCAATCTGCCCCGACCCCACCCAAAACTGGAAGTTGAGTCTTAAAGCAGAGACACAGGGAGACTGGAAAATTGTCGAGTCTTGGTGCCCAGCTGTCTAGGCTCAGGGTGAAGAGGTGACCCCCTCATCATAGGTGTTTCCACACAACATTGCCACTGTCTGTGTCTCCTGTTAGACAGTAAGTTCCTTAAGGACCGAGACCTTGTCTTATTCACCGATGAATCAACAAAGTTTAGCAAGCTGTCTGCATGTGGCAAGCATTCAATAATCTTTGCTGTTCTTAAATGAATGAATAATTTAATGAATATTAAGAAAGCATATAAGTTCTGAATCAGAGGACAAGGTTTAAGATTAGCTCTGCTTCTCACTAGCCATGTGACCTTGGACAAGCCTGTTACCTCTCCGAGCCTCAGTTCTCTCATGTATAAAATGGATACAATTCCACACTCCTCCCAGGATTGTCGACAGGTTTAAATGAGATAGTGGATGTGCAGGGCTTTGTAGACTGTCCAAGTGATGTTCAGAGGGCAATTACTCTCATCACCAAGATAGGAAAGAGGTTGATAATAGGCCTGAATAATACCAATAACAAGCCCACCCTAGCAGATAATTGAGTGAGGATGAAGCAGATGTTGTGTTTGTCCAAAAACAGCTTGTGATTCAATGTCTGTGTTGAAACTTAATTCAAACTAGCTTAGTCAACAAGAAGAATCTGTTGACTCAGGACAGAAAATTTTGGCACTAACTTCAGGTAAGGTGTGATCTGATAGCTTAAGTGATGTCACCAAAGACCTAGTTGCTAAGCACCAAAGATTCAGTAGCCAAACATTAATTGGTGGCTCCATTGCTGAGCACACAGTTAGAACCTAGGACATTTTTGTTCAAAAAAGATAAGCCAAATTGCCCTTAATGTGATATGCAGAACCAATAAAAACTTTTGATGAGTCAGGAATCAGGAACTTTGGTTGCATGAAACAGAAAGAAACATAAGGAAATGTATTGGAAGAAGTGACAGGGAGGTTGGAGAATAAGGCTTGGAAATGGACAGGAATCAGTGATTGGCAGGGCCAGCCAGGTCTGGAAGGACCTTGTAAAGCATTGTAGAGTCCCGGGGTCAATGAAAAGCATGGGGAGATTTAAGCAGGAGGGTGGCATGCTTCCATTCGTGTTTTTAAAAAATCTTGGCCGGGCGCGGTGGCTCATGCTTGTAATCCCAGCACTTTGGGAGGCCGAGGTGGGCAGATCACGAGGTCAGGAGATCGAGACCATCCTGGCTAACGCAGTGAAACCCCATCTCTACTAAAAATACAAAAAAAACAAAAACCAAAAATAGCCAGGTGTGGTGGCGGGCGCCTATAGTCCTAGCTACTAGGGAGGCTGAAGCAGGAGAATGGTGGGAACCCAGGAGGCGGAGCTTGCAGTAAGCCAAGATCGCCACTGCACTCTAGCCTGGGCAACACAGCAAGACTCCATCTGGAAAAAAAAAAAAAATCTCTCTGTGACCGCGCTTGGTGGCTCATACCTGTAATCCCAGCACTTTGGGAGGCCAAGGTGGGTGGATCACCTGAGGTTGGGAGTTCGAGACAGGTCTGACCAACATGGTGAAACCCTATCTCTACTAAAAATAAAAATTTAGCCAGGCGTGGTGGTGCATGCCTGTAATCCCAACTACTCAGGAGGCTGAGGCAGGAGAATCACCTGGGAGGCAGAGGCTGCTGTGAGCCAAGATCGCACCATTACACTCCAGCTCTGGGCAACAAGAGCAAAACTCAATCTCAAAAAAAATTAATTGATTAATTAAATAAATAAATAATAAATAAAAATAAATAAAAATCTCTGGCTGCAACCTGCTGGAAAGATGGAAGGCAGGACAGGGCAAAAGAAGACTAGAGATGAGTTTGCCACTGTGATCCAGGTGAGTGATGATGGAGGCACAGATCATGGTCACGTAGAGCTGGAGAGGTCTTGAGAAATGTGACTAAAAAGAGATCAACAGGATATGGAGATGGGATGGGCCAAGAGCCAAGAATGACCAGCAAGGTCCAAGCCTGGCAGCTGGGTGGGCAATGGCACCACTCACTGAAATGGGGGGCATGGAAAAAGGATGGTTTCACCTTGCTGGGTCTTGAGCTGGTGCCATTTGTCCTGCAGAAAGCCTAGGCCAGGCAGCTGGCCCAGGGAACTGGCCAGAGAGGGGCAGGCTGGAGAAGGACGCCCAGTTTGGTATCAGACGTCAGGGTAATTCCAAACTCTTTTGGGTACAGAGTTGGGCCTCCAGAGCCAAGTTCTGGGATGCTCTTTGCCTCTGGCTTCCCGCCATAGGCATCATCTGCAGAGAATATTCAAAGATGTAAACATGATGATTTCATCAAGGTCCGCGCGTTAGGGGACACATGTGCAGGCGATGGCAGCCCATCAAACCGTGGAAATTCTGACCCAGGATGTTGAGACACAACAATATGGAGGCTTCCCTCCCCCGCATCCCCTCTGGCCCGCGCCCAGTTCTCAAAAGTGGTTAATTAATGTAATGAATTATGACAAACGTGGATGGCGCCTCTGATTTGCTGACAGCTGATACAAACAGAGGCGGTGGCCAAGAAACCCAATGCGTACATTACACACACACACACCCCCCACCACCACCACATACAACTCCACCAAAAATAGCTTGCAGCTAGGTTTGTAATTCAGTGACTTTTCCATCTGTACTGGAACGTGGCAAGAAATGACTGCTGCTGCGGCTCAGGGTAAATGAAGAGTTGGAAATCTGTTGTCTCCCTGTGTTTTTAAATTATAAAGCCTTTCTTCTCCTCACCTCTGCCTCTCCCTATGACATACAGTCTAGGGTTACCTTTAGCCAACCCTGTATTCAGTGATGAAAGGAAGGGACTCACATTCACTGAGGACCTACTATGTTCCAGGGCTTTGTATGCTAAGTCAGAACTCTTTTGGTTGTAAGCAACAGAACTCCAACTGAATCAGCTTAGGAGAAAACGAAAAAGGGTGGATGTGAAAAGGCCCCTGAAATATTTCATATGATCAAACAAAAATTGAATAGTCGAACTATAAGAAGGACCAGGAGATAGCTAGGGCCAGTGACTCAATCCGCACCAGAGCTGAGGGCCTCCCCACCTTAACATAACATCTATCTATCTATCTATCTATCTATCTATCTATCTATCTATCTATCATCTATCTATCATCTATCTATCTATCTGTCTGTCTATCTATCTATCTATCTACATTTGATTCTCACTAGTCACAGATTCCATATTTGTGAATTCACCTACTTGCCAAAACGTATTTGCAACTCCCAAGTAAATATTCATGGCACTTTCATGGTTGTTCATGGGCATGCATGGAGTGGTGATAATTTTTTTTTTTTTTTTTTCTGAGACAGAGTCTCACTCTGTTGCCCAGGCTGGAGTGCAATGGTGCAATCTTGGCTCACTACAGCTTCTGCCTCCTGGGTTCAAGCAATTGTCCGGCCTCAGCCTCCCAAGTAGCTGGGACTACAGGCGCCTGCCAGTACGCCCAGCTAATTTTTGTATTTTTAGTAGAGAAGGGGTTTGCCATGTTGGCCAGGCTGGTCTTGAACTCCTGACCTCAGGTGATCCACCCTCCTCAGCCTCCCAAAGTGCTGGGTTTACAGGCGTGAGCCACTGCACCCACCTGTGATAATTTTTTGAGTCATATGATGCACATGTTTCCAGCTAAGGTCAAACAAGGCAATGCTCTGCTTCTTGTTCAGCTCTCATTTTATAAACAAGCATCCTTTTCAAGGTCCATTTAGTGCCACATTTTTATCTGGAGAAGCTTCATCCAGGAGTTACAGTGCTGCTGACCATGTGTTCAGTGTCAATGAATCCATAATATATATTAAATAAAGTGTTTAAACAGAAACACACATACAATGAGGTGTATGTTGATCCATGGATGAAAACGCTGTGACCAGAAGTTCACGGGAACCTAACCCTGTGGTTCCTCTGGGAGCAGTAGGTTGGTGTTCACTAGTTTCATTTGTGGCAACTCTACAGAACATAACTACCACCAGAAATGACAGTCAACTGTATCTCCTGTTTCTCCTTCTCTTGGCCTGCTTCCCTCTCTCCAACTCAGTGTCCGCGGCAGGGCAAGGAACAGGTCGCCAACAGGGGTGCCTCATAGCCTCTGCCACCAGAGAGGGGCTTTTCATGTTTGAAAAATCCAGGACCAGCTGGCGCGGTGGCTCAAGCCTGTAATCCCAGCACTTTGGGAGGCCGAGACGGGTGGATCACGAGGTCAGGAGATCGAGACCGTCCTGGCTAACACGGTGAAACCCCGTCTCTACTAAAAAATACAAAAAACTAGCCGGGCAAGGTGGCGGGCGCCTGCAGTCCCAGCTACTCGGGAGGCTGAGGCGAGAGAATGGCGTAAACCCGGGAGGCAGAGCTTGCAGTGAGCTGAGATCCGGCCACTGCACTCCAGCCTGGGCGACAGAGCGAGACTCCGTCTCAAAAAAAAAAGAAAAAAAAAAAGAAAAATCCGGGACCAAATCAACTATAGTGGGAGTGGGGGATCTTGTGTGTATACAGGGTGTCTCCTAGTGAAAATACATAAAATTCAGGAACACCAGTTCCTAAAAGAACAGAAGCCTGCTCTCATATGCCTGGAAAAAAGACTGAGCAGACAAACATGTCACTCATTCACACATACACACACACACGTGCACACACACGCACATATTTATTTAATTCTCATTGCACAAGTTTTACTATATCCACATACCACCTGTAACACTACCATCTAGTTTTTCTTAAATTAAGTCTTTATTTTTTTGCTTAAATGTATGTAAAAGGAAAATTTATATTTCTATCATATGTAGAAATTGATCATCAAAATAAACTTGTAACGTTAAAATAAAAAGCAAATGTTAGTCCAGAAGCCATCTGAAATCCTTTCGCCTGAAATTGGCCATATGTTTAGAAACATAGGTTTATGTTTTAGTCTCTGTCTCTGAACTGGGAGCTCTGTTCCAAGGAACCATCTCTCATTCACTGCAGCCCAGCGCAGGACTGGCACATATGAGCGTGCAATAAACATTTTATATTTAAGCTCAGGTTTCTGCCACCTGCATCTTCCTCTTATGTATATTGGAGAGGACACTGGTTGAAGAGGAGCCCCTCAAGAGGAATGAAGGGGCCGGGTGAGGTAGCTCATGCCTGTAATCCTGGCACTTTGGGAGGCCTAGGCGGGAGGATCGCTTGAGTCCAGAAGTTTGAGACTGGCTTGGGCAACACAGTGAGACTGCCGTTTCTACAAAAATAAAAATTAAAAATTAACTGAGCTGGTGGTGTTCACCTGTAGTCACAGCTACTTGGGAGGCTAAGGTGGAAGGATTACTTGAGCCCAGGAGGGTGAGGCTGCAGTGAGCCATGATTGCACCATTGCACTCCAGCCTGGGCAACAGAGATCCTCGTCAAAAAAAAGGAGGAATGAAGGGATAGAGAGAGGCAAAGAGGGAATGGAAAGGGGGTGTGCCTAATGGGCTGAATCCTATCTGACCTCTTCTTAGAACTACACCTGCCACAGACCTACTGCCCTCCTGTGTACTTTTCCTGATTCCTCAACATCTTCATCTGGACTGTACCTACTTCCTAAAAAGCTCCCTCTTTTCCCTTCAAGACTCATTCTTCAAATACTACCTCCTCTTCTGTATCAGTTGGGAAGCTTTTTAGCAACACATAACAAAAAACCCAGCTGCAAGAGACTTAACTACAAAAAAAGTTTTGTTATCTGAGACAATGAGAAGGCCCCATATGACTTAATTCAGCAGTAGAACAATATCATCAAGAACTCAAGCTCGTTCCATCACTTTGCTCAGCCATCCTCAGTGTAGCATCTAGCTTTCCTCATGGTCTCAAGATAGCTACAACAGTTCCAGCCCTCACATCCTCACCAAAATGCAGACTCAAAAAAGGAATCATGACTTCCTTGTGTCTGTTTTTAAGAATCATGAAGCCAGACATTGTGGCTCATGCCTGTAATCCCAGCACTTTGAGAGGCTGAGGCAGGCGAATCGCTTGAGCTCAGTAGTGAAAGACCAGCCTGGGTAACATGGCAAAACTCCATCTCTACAACAAATACAAAAAAATTAGCCAAGCATGGTGTGCTTGAGCCCAGGAGGTTGAGGATGCAGTGAGCTGAGATCACGCCACTGCATTCCAGCCTGGGTGACAAAGTGAGACCCTGTCTCAAAAAAAAAAAAAAAAAAAGAATCATAAAACTTCTCTAGAAACATGCCCCACCTCCACCACCACCCCTCAGACCCTAGTAGTTTGTTGACCAAAACATGATCACACCCCCCCCTGTCTGAAGCCAGTTATTGGCACAGGGGCTGCAGTTAGCGTGATGGGCTCTAATGAATCAAGACTCACACCTTGTTTGGGAGGCTGAGGCAGGAGGAGCCTGTGAGCCCAGGGTTCGAGACCAGCCTGGGCAACAAAGCAAGATGCTGTATCTACAAAAAATTTTTTAAAACTTAGTCGAGCATGGCGAAACACACCTGTAGTCCCAGTTACTCGGGAGGCTGAGGCAAGAGGATCTCTTGAGCCTAGGAGTTCAAGGTTGCAGTGAGCCATGATTGCGCCACTGCACCCCAGCCTAGGTGACAGAGAGAGACCCTGTTTCAAAAAAGAAGAAAATAAAAAAACAAAAAAAGACTCACCCTTTGAGCATGACGAGGGTAGGGGGGCAAAGTTTCTCTGAAGTACCTGACCCCAGAGGGGAGCACAGAACCCGAGCCAGGCCCAGTTCTGCAGTGAGAAGCCGACCACATTCTTTTCAATACTTCTCTAAATACCCACCCCTCAGGCCACTTGGATAAAATCCCTCTTTGGTCCATGGGAGCCTCGTGTCTGATGGATTAAAATGTCTCCAGTCTTGTCCCCCTTTCTAGACTCCTCTGCGTAAAGACCACTCCCCGCCATCTTTTGTCTAGACTTGTTGACTGACTTTGCACTTATCATAGCACAGTGTAATTTTTTTTTTTTTTTTTTTTTTTTTTTTTTTTTTTTTTTTTTTTTTTTTGAGACGGAGTCTCGCTCTGTCGCCCAGAATGGAGTGCAGTGGCCAGATCTCAGCTCACTGCAAGCTCCGCCTCCTGGGTTCCCGCCATTCTCCTGCCTCAGCCTCCCGAGTAGCTGGGACCACAGGCGCCGCCACCTCGCCCGGCTAATTTTTTGTGTTTTTAGTAGAGACGGGGTTTCACCGTGTTAGCCAGGATGGTCTCGATCTCCTGACCTTGTGATCCGCCCGTCTTGGCCTCCCAAAGTGCTGGGATTACAGGCTTGAGCCACCGCGCCCGGCCGGCACAGTGTAATTTATAAATGATCGCTTACTAGTCTGTCTTTGTCGCTAGGCTGTGAGATCCTTCCAGATAGGCCAGAATTGTACTTAGATCTAAGAACCTGGCCCAAGGTAGGTGCCGGGGGAAATGCTAGTTCTATTGAATTTGCTGAAATGAATTGTGAGGCCAAGGGAGAGGGGGAGGAGGAAGAGGGAGAGGGAAGCCAGGAGGAAAGAGAGAAGAGGACAAGGCAGTCAATAAAATACAGGCTTTGGCTGCAGACAAAACAGGGGATGCCTGGAAGAGCCAATTCATTAACCGGGATGGAGATTCTATTGTGGGAAATAATCATTTGTTAGCTTAAATAAACCCTTTTACCTCAATTACATGTAATAGAATACAGAAGTATTGACTCAGCCTGGGGGGGAAGGCAGAAGTTCAAACCCACCACCACTTCACTGGCAGGCACTAATTGCCCCAGGGCTTAGGTCAAAGGTTATTACAGGACTGAAATTGTCAGTGAAAATAAAAGCAGGGCCTCGACTCCTGAATTAGCTAATTGCTCCTCTCCTCTGCTGGCTTTGCCCTGGCTTCATTTCTAATAGACGCGCTCTGTGGGCTGGCAGGTCCCCCTGCCCAGCAAACCACTATTTCCACCTGTCTCCTTGCTAACCCAAACCCACATTCCACTTGGGCCCCTCCTCAGACTGTCTGGAGGTACAGAAAGCAAGTGTCTTAATGCATTAGAGGTTGGCAACAAGAAGGGAATTGAAGCAACTTGGATGAGTTGACTTCTGTCCTCAATCACAATATTACACAAGCGCTATGTTCTTTCTTTCTTTTTCTTTTTTTTCTTTCTTTTGAGACAGAGTCTCACACTATCGCCCGGGCTGGAGTGCAGCGGCGCGATCTTGGCTCACTGCAACCTCCGCCTCCCGGGTTCAAGTGATTCTCCTGCCTCAGCCTCCCAAGTAGCTGGGATTACAGGCGCCCACCACCACACCCAGCTAATTTTGTATTTGTAGTAGAGACAGAGTTTCACTATGTTGGCCAGGCTGATCTCAAACCCCTGACCTCATGAACCGCCCGCCTCGGCCTCCCAAAATGCTGGGATGACAGGCATGAGCCCCCGCACCCGGCCCACATGATGTTCCAGGCACTGTGCAAAGCCAGGTTCCAGCTTTGTGGGTTTCTTTGTGTCTCTGTTTAATCCCCACTAAGTCCTGACACTCTCCGCTAAATTAAACCAGGGCCCTAGGAAAAAGAGCTGATCCCAGGTCAGGGTTGGGAAACGCACAACACATTGAGACCACATGGGACGTCTTTCCACACCAGAAAGCAAAGAAGCCGTCAAAGCACAAAGGCCATGATGACAAAAAGACACAAGAGCCACTTGCAGGAGTCCTCACTGGCCAAAAATTGAAAAATTTGACCTTCAAAAAGAACAGTGACTACTGTGGATTGAAACCCATTAAATAAATTTTAAAATCCGGCCGGACGCAGTGGCTCACGCCTGTAATCCCAGCACTTTGGGAGGCCGAGACGGGTGGATCACTTGAGGTTAGGAGTTCATGACCAGCCTGGCCAACATGATGAAACCCCGTCTCTACTAAAAATACAAAAATTAGCTGACCACAGTGGCAGGCGCCTGTATCCCGGCTACTCGGGGGGCTGAGGCACAAGAATCGCTTGAACCCAGGAGGCGGAAGTTTCAGTGAGCGGAGATCACGCCATGGGCTGTAGAGCAAGATTCAGTCCCTAAATAAACAAATAAATAAATAATTTTAAAATCCAGAAGTTCATAGTGAGACTTAAACAATGCACTCCTCATCTTTGGAGAGTGCTAGTTAACGAATGTTCTGAAAACTGGTAAATAAAGAGAAAGAATCAGGCACTTGTCCTATATTTCCTGTATGAATTGTATCTTGGGGTAACTGAATAGTTGATGGAAAGAAAGTTCTTGTTTTTAGGAAAATCCCAGTCAGTAGACAGTGAAGAGATCATAGAATTTGAAAATTGTCATTTTGCCATCCTCCTGTAATAATGAATTTAGGCCAAAGTTTTTCAGCCTTGGCACAGTTGGTATCTGGGGCCAGACAGTTCCTTGTGGTTGAGGCTGTGCTGTGCACTGCAGGATGTTCGGCAGCGTCCCTGGACTCTCTCCGCTAGATGCCAGTGGCAGTCCCCCAGCCCCCAGTTGTGACAACTGGGGAGTTGGAGACAACCAATGGTGTCTCCACGCACTGCTGAAATGTCCCTGGAGAACAAAATCACCCCAGGTGAGAACCACTGATCCAGGCCACAGTCCTCAATGGCTGCACGGATCATTGGAGCCAAGGTGCTGTGGAACCAAGCCACACGTGAGTCTGAGGCAGCCCATGAGATGCTCAAGGAGGCTGTGGTACCCACCACCACACATCATCAGCCCTGGCCCAAGCATCCCCAGTAGACCAGAAACTCAACGCAAATTCCCCAGTGACATTTCCCCAACCCTTCATTTTTTTCTAACAGAGTTGCCACTCCTGTATGGAAATGATAAGTCCTCCCCAGCTCCTTTTCTGTTTATTTCCCACAGGTTATGTTCTCTCTTAACCACGTGTTTGCACACGTTGCTGCTACTCCCTAGAATGCCTCATCCCCATTTTATTCCTGCCAATGCCTCCTCATTCTTCAGGTCTTCGATGTCTCTTCCTCCAGGAAGCCTTCTCTGACTCCTGTTTTGTACTATCCTTGCCCATTGTTGCTCTTGTCCCAAGTTGTGGTCATTGCTAACTGTCTGTCTCCTCAACAAGACTTGTAGGAGCAGAGACTGTACCAGATTCATTTTTTTTTTTTAATCTCCAAGGAAACCAGTGTAGAATAGGCACTTAGAAAATGTTCACGTAGGCCAGGCACAGTGACTCACGCCTGTAATCCCAACACTTTGGGAGGCCGAGGTGGGTGGATGACCTGAGGTCAGGAGTTCGAGACCAGCCTGGCCAACATGGTGAAACCCTGTCTCTACTAAAAATACAAAAATGACCTGGATATGGTCGTGCATGCCTGTAATCACAGCTACTTGGGAGGCTGAGGCAGGAGAAATGCTTGAACCCAGGAGATAGAGGTTGCAGTGAGCCAAGATCACACCACTGCACTCCAGCCTGGGCAACAGAGCAAGACTCTGTCTCAAAAAAAAAAAAAAGAAAAGAAAAAGAAAGAAAGAAAATGTTGGAAGTAGGAAGGAAGGAGGGAAGAGGGGAGGCCCGAGTTGGTGTAAGCTATAAGCATCTGGATGATCGTCAGAGTGTGAGTGCACAAATGAGAACTAGGAACACAACAGCCTTGACCATCTGATCTCCTTCCCTTCCTGCCTCCAGCTCCCATCGTTCCACTTGCTCCACGCTCCTGTCATGCCACATTTCTGTAAACCTTCATACGGCTTTACTTCTCTCCACCTCTGCATGTGCTGTTCCTTCAGCCTGGGCTGCTCTTCCCGCTTTCTCTTTACAGTTAAAGCTCTATTCAGCCTCCCCAAGTCTCCTGACCCCCAGCTCTCATCTGCTTCCCAGCTAGTCATCACCTCCTCTGTGCATCCAAAGCTTTAGGTTCTGCCTCTCCACCTTCCTCTCTTGCTGCCTCAAAGTCCACCTGTTTCCAGCACTCAGCTGTGAGCTCCCCAAGGACTACCTCTTGACACACCCACAAGGGACTGTGCTGAGGCACCTCTGTGCTCCCAGGGCCCAGGAGAATGTTTTCTAGGTTGATGCTGTGCATCTATGTGTGCATGTAGACCATCGAAGCATGGATTTGACTAGAGTGGGCTCTTCACATTTTTTACTCATGAACTCCCTTAAATAATTTTGAAAACTGTGTATTTTAGTAGAATCCATCTCATACTCAATTAAGTTCATCTAAATCAAATAAATATTCACTGAGAATGAATATATGAGCAGTGATGAGTGAGAGAAAATAAGATTTACACCCAAGTTTTTAAAAAGTGAGTGTGGATTTATAGTAGCCAGTAATCTTTTTGCACAAGTTAAGTGAAAATATTCCCCTCACATATCAGAATAAATGTTCAAGAATTTACAAAACACAAACTTCAGCTAGGCGCGGTGGCTCACGTCTGTGATCCCAGCACTTTGGGAGGTTGAGGCAGCAGGTCACCCGAGGTCAGGAGTTTGAGACCAAACTGACCAACATGGCAAAACCCTGCCTGCATTAAAAATACAAAAATTAGCCGAGTGTGCTGATGCATGCCTGTAAACCCAGCTACTTGAGAAGCTGAGGAGGGGGACTCGCTTGAACCCGGGAGGCAGAAGATGCAATGAACAGAGATTGCACCATGGCACCATTGCACTCCAGCCTGGGCGACAGAGCAAGGCTCCGTCAAAAAAAATACAAAAACCACAAACTTCCCTCCAAGACAGGATCATTTACTCAACAATGACCAGTAGACAGCAAGTTTGAAAGATTTTACCTCCTTCTCTTTAGAATTGGACAAAATACTTTACAGAGATATAAAGCAAGGAAGGGATGGATAAGAAAATGCTCCAGGCATTCCTCGTTCCCAGCATGCTGTCTCCAAATCTTAAACATTGTGATTCTGAGATGATTTTGTTGGTCAGCAGGTAGGTAGGTAGGTAGGTGGATGGACAGATAGATTGATGGATGGATGGATGGATGAGAAAGTCAGAGAGAGAGAGAGAGAGAGAGAGCATGGTATGTAGCCATGAGTTTGTGTCCCTGAATGAGTTACTCCTACTGCCAATATTTCTCTTGCTATCATAAGACCCTCCCTTAGTAGTGAATACTGAATGCATTCCAGGACAATATTTGGGGAATGAAAGACACACGGTAACTCAAGAAAAACTGTCAATATTCCCCCCATCTGACTGTACAATATACCTGAATTCAGAGGAGCTCAACATGGGCCAAAACAGGGGCTGCATTTTGCCCTGAGCCCTTACCATGAATGCGTGGCACCAGGATTCAAGGGAGCTCCCCACACTGAGATGGGCCCTGTATTCCATAGTCTGGAGTTTTCTGCCCCTCAGGGAACACACACAGTGAAATGCGGGGCCAGTAAGAGGCATACCTTTCCATTGTAAAATGCAGCAGAGTATTGTGCAAAGTGGGTGGAAGAGGAAACATATCCAGTCAGAGGGGCGTTCTGCAGCAGATGGGTTAGGAAGGAGCTCTTGGAATATGTACACGGATTCCCTAAGATGACAGTATCCATGTGCCTCTTGGCCTGGGACTAGAACACACCCTTGTATGGCGATACTGTACAAAGAAGGCGGGAGCATGCGTGTAAAAGAAGGGCGCAGAACAGTGGTTCTCAAAAGGTGATCCCAGACCAGCAACATCAGGATCTTTCGAGAACTTGCTAGAAATGCAAATTCTCGGGTCTACCTTAGATATTTAAGCAGAAGTTGTAGGGGTGGGCCCCCGCAATCTGTGTGTTCTCGAGCTCTCCTGGGGACTGATGCACATTCGAGTGAGAACCTCTGGTATAGACCTCTCTTGCTTTTGTGATCACCCCTTCTTCCGGTAACGACACTTCCATATTCCTAGCGGAAGCCACCCGCTCCCACTTTCAGACCTTAGAGTTGGGTAAAATTGGCTTATCCCTTCCCCAGCCCGGCTCCAGGGACTGGCCCATGTCCTAGGCCTGGACAATTAAACTGTTCTGTCTCCCTCATCCCAGTGACTGACGTAAGAGTACTCAAGAGAGCGGGTTAAACCAATCAGAGTCCACCCGGGGACTTTTACTGGAGCCTCTGGGAAAGATATGTTCTCTTTCTGCTGAAGTTATTAGTGAGCCTAGAACAGCAGGGAAAGCCTTCCTGAGGATAAAGCCAATACAGCAGAAAGCAAGGAGAGGAGAGTGAGCACCTGGATCCAGCTTTGCCTGAAGCCAGAGGACTGTGCACTTTTCTGTTCCATAAGCCAATACATGTCCTTATTGGTTTAAGTCGGTTTTCATGTGTTTCTGTCACTTGCAGCCTGCAGCCAAAAGAATCCTGAATAGCAGAGGAACAGGAGTGAAGGTGCAGAAGGGGAGAAGAAGCAGGTTCTGGAACCTGGTAGACATGGCTTCACCACTTAATAACTGTGACTTTGAGCAAGTCACCTTGCCTCTCGGATCTTCCGTCCTTATGCAAGACAGGAGTCACACCAGCTCCTGGTGTGGCGATTGGTGGGGCGCTGTTCCATGTCATAATAGTCACCCGCGGGATATCGGGAGTCACACAGATGGCCTTGAGCAAGTGACCTCCCTTCTGTTTGCCGGTTTCCTCATCGGTAGGAAGCAGATTAAAAATAAGTATCCAGGAGGATTGTGGTGGGAATTAAGTGAGAGAATTGGGGGAAGGCCCCCGCCAAGCTGGTACTGGAAAGAGACTGAGGGTCTGTGACAGTCTTTTTAAATCAGCTGCACCTCCAACCCACCCCAGAGGGTGGATGACACGGGGCCTGCAGCTGCAGCGGTCAGCCTGGGAGACTGAAGAGCAGCGCAGAAATTCTAGCAAGTGCTAATTGGGTCGTGAAGCTGCCCTGGGGATGGGAGGGGATGCCTGATTAATGGCTGCTTGCTCTGCAGGGGGTCACACACCGGGGCTACCTGCCGCCTTCCCTCCTTGCCAGAGCTGGAAACCTCAGCCAGGAAGCCAGGCCGTCTTGGGACAGCAAGGGTGAGCCTTGCCGCCATCTGGTCCCCAATTCGACTGCCTAATGTTTGTAACAGACCTGCAAGCTAATTGCATGGTCGGGGAGCAGCCTTCACATCTTTAGCACCTAATTCACTATTGTTCTTTGGGAGCCCCAATCCTGCTGCTGTGGAGGGAGGGTTCTGCCCCATTTATGGGGCTTTCAAGCCCGGGGCCATCCCAGCCTGGCCTTGTTAGGCTCCAGCTGGGCAGGCAGGCAGGAGGGCATCCCCTCAATGTCCCGCAGACAGCCTGGGGCTGTGCCTTCCCACACCTGTAACTCACCTGGCTGGCACTGGCAGTATACTCCCAAAACACAGCCTCTCCCACTCGTCATGGGAAAGGCCTCCCCACCCACCCTGGTAGGGCCACTTGCTTCTCTGGCCCTCAGTTTTGGAGCTTTATTCCCCCACTCAACCCCCAGCAAAGGCAGGGATGGAGAAGAACGCTGGGAAGGTGAAAAATGGAAACAGGGAGGTCTGGGTTCAAATCTCAGCTCAGTCACTTTCTACCATGGAACCTGGGCCAATTACATTCTCTAAGGGCCTCAGTTTTCCCATCTCCAAAATTTACATCCTAACATCTATCTTGCCAGGTTCTTGTGTCAATCAAATGAGATCAGAGTAACAACTAAGAGAGCAACAGCTGATCAAGCACGGTGGCTCACGCCTGTAATCCCAGCACTTTCGGAGGCCGAGGCGGGCAGATCACGAGGTCAAGAGATGGAGGCCATCCTGGCCAACATGGTGAAACCCTGTCTGTACTAAAAATACAAAAATTAGCTGGGCGTGGTGGCATGCGCCTATAGTCCCAGCTACTTGGTAGACTGAAGCAGGAGAATCGCTTGAACCCAGGAGGTGGAGGTTGCAGTGAGCCAAGATCACACCACTGCACTCCAGCCTGGGCTACAGAGCGAGACTACGTCTCAAAAAAAAAAAAAAAGAAAAGAAAAGAGAGCAAAGAGCTTCCTCTGCCCCAGGAACCGTCCACTAGAAGCTGGATGTGTGCACATCAAGGGGGCTATACAGCAGGAGGGCAAGGGGTGGCCATAGGGAGAGGACTCTGGGTCCAAACAACGCATAGGGTCGGGGAGGTGGGGAGAGTGCCCTTGTCCCCAAATCCACTTCTGTCCCAGATTCAGGGGCCCTTCGCCAACATACTTGCCTGCCTGCCCCTTGAAATGCTAGGGCAAGGTTCAATCTTCACTCACCTCCTGCACCATTATAGGGCTGGCGGGGTGGATGGTGAGGGCCTCTCCCCACTGCCCTCTGCTGCAAATTTGGGAAGGGTGAGAAGGGCCTGGCTGGCCACTGAAGGGGCCCCCGACTCACCCCACCCACTATCATTCCTATGAACTGGTCATCTAATGGGCTCTGTCATTGACTCACTGGGGGACCTGGAGGAAGTCGCTTCCTCTCTGTGGGTCTCGGCTCCCTCCTCTCTAAAGCAATGAGATGGAGAGAGAAGCCTGAGAGGATAAAGCTCCCTGCCTGGGTCCTCTCCCCTCTTCTGGGGCAGGAATCGTCCCCAGGTGTTTGCTCTGCTCTCTCTGGAGCATTACATTAGCCCCACAAGGTAGAATCGACTGGGATGATGAGAGACGCCACTCACAGAAAAGACGTGCCTTGCCCAAGGTCACACAGCTGGCAAAGTGGCCACGTCAAAGGCAAACTGAAGCACTCCAGGTCCCATATCTCTGTGGTCCCCATGACAGAAACATCCTGGGGAGGGTGTGGAGGGTGGGAGAAGGGCTGCCGTCGGCACCTGGGCATGTGGTCTATGCCTGCCTCCACCCTCTGGTGGGTTGGGAAATGATGGATGCCAAGGCAGAATCAGGGGGTCAAGGGAAAAAGACTGGAATCTGGACAGATGCCAAGAGCTCCAAGCATCTGGACTTGGATCAAGTTAGAGCTCTAGAGACAGAAGGGCCTGGGTTTAAACCCCAGCTCCTCTGTTTATTAGCTGTGTGACTTCAAGCAAGTGACTCTACCTCTCTGAGCCTGCTCTATAAAGTGGGGTTAAAAATGCCCACCTCAAAGGTTGGTGGGGTGGGCCCAGTAGGATTGTGCTTGGTACACAGTAGATGTTCCAAAAGTCATAGCTGTTATCCCTGGTGTTCCTACCCAGCTGGACTATGGCAACCCTCGCCAGCCTCCTGCCTCAAGCAACCGTGCCTAAGGAGACAGCATCCGTGGCTGGGAAACGTGCCCCCAGACCACTGTGCTTATCATCAACATACTCATAGCTCAGGAAATGTCCAGAAAGTTCTGTCTAGAGGAAACAAAAGCTGGGCCCACATCTTCCAATGGCAGGGATGCTAAAAGGCAGGACAAGGAAAGAACGCTGGTCCCACTGCCCCCAGGGATGGAGCAAAGGCAAGGTCTTTGGTGCAGGAGGTGCGAGCAGCCTGCAGACCCAGGACAGAGGCCTGGGCTGTGCTGGGGGCAGGGGTGCGTCAAAGCCAGTGGCAGGAGGCAGCGTCGGGTCAGAGTGAGAGCCCAGGCTATGGCGCTGCGCAGCCAGCCGGGCCAGGTGCTGCCCAGCCTCCTCCACACGATAGCCAGAGCAATCCCTTTAGGTGTAAGGCACATCACGTGTGGCTCCTCATCTCCAAGTAGAAACTCAAGTCATGATCGTGATCTGCCCCCTCCCCTCAACCCCACCCACTCTGCGCCAGCCGTTCTGGCCCCTCTTCATCGCGAGACAGCCCTCCAGGCTGGGGTACTGTCTGTGGAACACGCTTCCCTCGCTTCCTTCCTGCTCAAATATCCCCACTCCAGAAGCCTCCCTGACTACCCCATCTAAAACAGCATCCTCTTTGCCCTCACCACGTTTTATTTTTTCTTACGATTTGCCACTCCCTGGCGTTATATTTTGTATCTATTTGTTTTATTATTGACCTTCCCTAATAGGATGGAAGCCCCATGAGGACCAGGGAGGGCTCTGTGCAGTTCACTGCTGTATCTCCAGCCCCTGGGACGGTGTCAGGCACAGCGTAAAGCCAATAAATATTTTTTGGATGAATGAGCAGATGACTGCTTGCATTCTGGCTCCACAATTTTCTAGCAAACACCCATCTCTTAGGATTATTGTTTCCATTAAATAAAATGATACAGGAAGAGTGAACGCAGCTGACATGTAACAGGTGCTCCATCGACGACAACGTGAATCACTGTGATTATCAGCCAGAGTCTCAGGCTGTCGCCTGTTCACTGTGAGGCCTGTGGCAGGCTGATACTCTCTTGGAGTCTCTGTCCAGTGTGGAAGCAGGGGTGCCCACCTCTCATGCAGGGATACCCACCTCCTACACGGAGTTGTCTGATGGATACCCAGGCAGCGCACCTACTGAAGCCCCCAGCAGAGGTTCCGATGATGTTAGACACTTTCCAAGTGGCAGCCGTCACCATCCCAGAGAGGTTAAGATTTGGACACAGGCCCACCCGCTTCCGCTTTCTCATTCTGTGATCTTGGAGAAGTGGCGTAATGTTATTGAGCCTCAGTTCTCCTCATCTATAAAATGGGGATAATAATGGCATCCTGAGAACACCATGAGATGTGCAGCTAAAGAGCTTCACAAAACTCTACAGAAATGTGCTGTGACGACGGGCAGGAGGGCGAGCCACAGACATGCAGGACAGGGCCCAGGGTGAAGGGATAAGGCTTCATGATGCAGAGAGCGAGGCAAGATCAAAAGCTATGCTCGGAAGAAGTGGAATGCCAACCCCGGCTAGGAACCTGCAGAGCAGACACTCCTACCCCTTCCCACTGCCTCTGCCCCCACCTCTCCTCAGGGTCTCAGGGGGACCTCTCCCGACCAGCCCTGGAGGGGGAGTTTTCAAGGCAGGCAGGTGACAGCCACAGGACCCCAGCAGCAGAGGTGCCTTCTGCCTCAGGCTATCTCCTGCCCCACCAGGAATATATGGTTTCCCCTACGAAGACACTTAGGTTGGAGGCCATGGAGAGGGGAAAAACAGAAACAGTCCCCCCACTCTAAGCCTGACTGCTCACACAGCCCCAATCTCAGGGCAGAGGACTCACTAACCAATCTGCCTCAATCCCGAGACTAACCTGGCCTCTCCCTGACATCCTGGGACAGGCCCTGGGAAATAAGACCTTGAAGGATGGGTTCTTGGAAGGTAACATCACCAGATTCCTCAAACTCCAGCCCCTGGGAGTTTGAGGAGAGACACGCCAGGTCCCAAACTGACCTAGATCCTCCCACCATATTCCCTTGTTCGACCTGTGCCTGGCAAAACACTGATGGGGAAGACACAAGTGATTCAATCAATTAATCCCTAGACTCGAGCTCTGAGAGGCATGATTTCTTGTCTGTTTTATTCTTTGATGAATTTCCAGTACCTAGAAGAGTGCCCGGCACTTACTAAGTGTCTAAGAAATATATATTGAATGGATGAATCCATCAATAAATGAGTGAATGAAGCAATGAATCAATGAATTACTAGAAGTGAAGTTCCCTGAGGGCCGGGATTTTTTTCCATGTTCTTTGATAAATCCCCAGGGTCTGGAATCGAGCCTTGGCACATGAGAGGTATGAGTAAATGCATATGAACAAATGACTGAAGCGGCCACTGAATCAATGACCCATTAGAATGGAATCTTCCTGAAAGCAAGGATTCCCATCTGTTCTAAGGCTGCCTTCTCCGTGCCTGGTGTAGAGTAATGTTGAATTCAAAGAATGAATGAATGAATGAATGTGCAAGGCCCTAGCTCTCCGTGCAAAGACCACAGATCGATCAGAAAGCATGAGACACAGAGGCCACCCTGCCCCCGCCCTGCCACCAGCCACCACTCGCCTCATGGTTTTTTAAATAATTTGTCTGTTGTTTTTAATTGTTGAGGCAGTAATACTTGGTTCATGAAACTGCAATATACAGAGAGGTGAAATAAATAGCTTATATATATATAATATATATAATATAGCTGGTTTTAAAATATTCCCTTATCATTGGTGTACTAGGTCACGTGAGTCACGGAAGGTCGATAGCAGCATCCTCCAGAACTGCGAGCAAGGCAGGGTCACCATGATTGGACGAGGCGTCTGTCGTCGGGAGGTCGAGGCGCGGAGAATTCCCAGGGGCACGCCTTCCCTGCGCGGTGTCTGGGGCAGCTTGCAGCGGACAATAAATAAATGACTGCAAACCAGAGAGCGATTTTTGTTGGAGTTTGGGGCAGGGATAGAGGATTGGGAAAGTTCGGGGGAGTTTGTTGGTGGGCAGAGTACTACTTTCTCTTTGTTTTTCTTTTTGTTTTTTTTCCTTTCAGAACCTTTGGGAAAAAGGACTTTGGTTTCTCGAAGTGTCGGTTTCCTCATTCAAGTCCTCCTCTGGGGACGAGTTTAGAGTTGTCTGTTCCTAGAGAGAGACAAGCACCTGTGGGTTGACTACAGTCCCTTTGCATGAGTCTTTTGTCATCGGGGGGTTTCAAGTCAACAATAAAATCCTTATCACCCCTCCCCCCAAGAGTTTTGGTTCAGTTTTTGTCTTCTTTTAAACACAATGTACAAAAATAGAGCTTCTTCCTTATTTTTCATGTAAAAATATTCCTCTGATGCAGTTCTCTGGGAGTGTGAGTGTGGCCAGGGCGACCTGAGGGGCCGCGGCGGGGTGGCCTAGGCGGGGTGTGTGGGCCGGATCCGACGGGACCTCTTGGTCACCGTCGTGTACTTGAAGGGCTTCTGAAGCTCCGGCTGCCCCTTGGGGTAGCGCTTCATGAAATGCACGTCCTGCTGGTTCTCCCGGGTCTTGGGACCCTTCCGCGGCCGCCCCTTCTTGGTGAAGCCCACGTACCAGCCGGAGTACTTCGCCGACATCAGGGCCGTGTAGTTGTTCTCCAGAACCTTCTCGATGAACACACACTCCTTGCTGGTGCCATCGGGCTGCAGGGGAGAGAGGGGGAGTATTCAAGAAAAAAAATGACTCAGTGATGCTCGCTAAAGCACAGTGAGCAAGGTTTTTTTCAGGACCATTGCGATCGTTGTAGGGACAACTGTAAGGAGGTTTTGCAGAGGGGGAGAGAGATTGAGCTCAACTCTGAATACAGCACAGGCAGGTGGGGGTTTATAACCAAGGAGCAGAGTAGAAAATGACTAAGAGAGGCCGGGAACGGTGGCTCAAGCCTGTAATCCCAGCACTTTGGGAGGCCGAGACTGGCGGATCACGAGGTCAGGAGATCGAGACCATCCTGGCTAACCCGGTGAAACCCCGTCTCTACTAAAAAAATACAAAAAACTAGCCAGGCGAGGTGGCGGGCACCTGTAGTCCCAGCTACTCGGGAGGCTGAGGCAGGAGAATGGTCTAAACCCGGGAGGCGGAGCTTGCAGTGAGCTGAGATCCGGCCACTGCACCCCAGCCTGGGCGACAGAGCAAGACTCTGTCTCAAAAAAAAAAAAAAAGAAAGAAAATGATTAAGAGAAAACATCGAGGGTGTGGGGGATTCTGGCTAAAGCCACCTAACAGGGTTTTTGCTGAGGACAGGCCAGGGTGACCAGACATCACCTGGGTGATGGAGGAGGATGAGGACCCTGATCATATATCAAGAGTGAGGGGTTCTTGCTAAAATGACTTATCAGGGCTCTTGCTAAAACTGGATTTTACAAAGAAGTGCACAGATGGGCCTAAGAGAAGGTTCAAGAGCCTGACTCTAGTTTGGCCAAGTGAAGACTCTTTGTTAGGAGGAGAGAAAGGGGACAGTAGGTACAAGGGGCATGGGCAGGAGGCTGTGGCTGGGGCAGCACAGGACAGACAGCCTTCACTTCCTGGATGTGTGGAGTAAACTTTTGTTACTGACTCCTGCATCTTTCCCCCACCCTCCAATTAGGTAACAGACTCCCACTGTCATTCAGAAATCTATTCCTGGCTGGGCGCGGTGGCTCACGCCTGTAATCCCAGCACTTTGGGAGGCCAAGGTGGGTGGATCACCTGAGGTCGGGAGTTTGAGACCAGCCTGACCAACATGAAGAAATCCTGTCTCTACTAAAAATACAAAAATTAGCTGGGCGTGGTGGTGCATGCCTGTAATCCCAGCTACTCGGGAGGCTGAGGCAGGAGAATCTCTTGAACCCGGGAGGCGGAGGTTGTGGTGAGCTGAGATCGCGCCACTGCACTCCAGCCTAGGCAATAAGAGTGAAACTCCATCTCCAAAAAAAAAAAAAAGAAAGAAAGAAATCTATTCCTTCTTCCCCACTCTCCACCCTCATAGCCCAGGGGCTCCACCTCATCCCTACCAGAGCAATATATCCAGACACTATTTTCCCTTTGGCCTCAGTGATTGGCTCATAGGTGAGCAAGTGACCCAAGCCATCCAGTCAGAGTGTTCCTTGAGACCTTTTCTAGGCAACCCCAAACACAGGTGGATTTAAGCTGGAGGAGTTTGTAAGGCTGAAGCAGAGGCAGCCATTTTATCACCATGGGGGGAGATCCTGTCTGACAGTGAAGCCAGCACAGATAAAGCAAAGCCAAGGAGGGGAGAAGGAGAGAAACTACATACTGGTCATATCATTTGGGCTCTAGATCCAGCCACGTCTGAAGCTCAAGTTACCTCACGGTTATGTGAGCCAATAATGGCTCATTTCCTTTAAACCAGGTGATGATACTGTGTTCTATCGCGTACAACAGAAATGAGTCCTGATAGATTTGCATAAAACCCGACATTAAATCAGCAACTCAGCTGTAACTCAGCTCCACTGTGATCTAGTTAAATATAAATTACACGTCATGTGGGATGTGGTGCATCTTAATAGTTGGTATGAAGTAAGGTGGGGGCCTCCAATAACAAGAGATTTCACATGGTCAAACTCCAAACTGTGCCATCGGTTGTGGGATCTCAGGCTCCTGGGCTGATGTGTGAAATCCCTTGGGAGCCTGGGTATGCTGGGCAAGGAGCACTAGATCTGGAGTCAGAAAACAAATGACCTCTAACACTTCCCTTGTGTAACCTCAGGCCAGTCAGTCCCACTCTGTAAACCTCAAATTCCTCACCTACCTAATGGGAACAATGACTTCTGCATCATAGAGACCCTGTAGGAGTGATGCTTATAAATGAATCTGACACACAGTAGTAGCTTGCTAGATTATTCCTGAAGGGCAGCTGCTCCTGACAGGGCGCTCTTGGATCTGATCTGGACAGGGGGTGGTGGGGAGGCAGGGTTTTAGTCTCCTCTCTGAGGCAGCCGAATTGTTCGATGGGGAAGAGTGGGAAACACACAAAGTTGGAAGGCCTGAATTAGCAGCACTCGAGTTTCCAACTAACATCTCCAAATTTAGGCCGGGCCCACTCCTCGTTACGGACGGATGCCCAGCCAAGCTGGAAGCCCAGCGGTCTGGCTGTGTGTGGAGACTGAGGTGCAAGTTCCAGCCTTTTGTTTGAAGTGGAAAACAGGCTGGAGCTTCCAGGAACGTTCACCTTTGAGCAGAGGGCAAGCTTGGGCCCTCCAGACAAAGTGCTGAACTTTGCAGAAGGGACAGGCAGGGTAAGAAAACACTCTGGAGGATGAGATCTTTCGAGGAGGCTGCAGAACAGGCAGGGGCAGGCCTGGGACACAAACGTGGAACCCAGAGGACAGTATGGGTGGCGTGAGCAGCAAAGATCTATTGTGAGGAAAGCCAGGGTAAGCGTGCAAGGCAGGTGGAGAGGAGTAGTCCCTGGGCTATGGGTACCCCATGGAAAATTCTGGATGCTGCCTGTCCAACCTGAATCCAGGTTCTTTGCCTGGTCTCAACCAAACAGTAGGAACAAACAGACCAAAGGCTACACCATGATGTTTCCCCATCCTAGAATACCTGCCACTGCCTGGAAAATGGCTTTCATCCCTCCAGGCTCAGCTCAAAAACTGCCTCCTCTGGGAAGCCTTCTAGGACTGCCCTTTATCTCCCTGGGCAATTCCTCTTCCTCATTCAAGACTCCATTCAAGTGTCAAGTCTTACTGGGCTCACGTACTCCATCTTCTGAACCCTATTCCTTCTCCCCACAGCCCAACAGAGAAATTCCATATCTGCCCGCCTCCGCATTAGCCCAAGTGCCTGCTGAGGTCAGGGCTGCTTCTCAGTTCCCCTGTTGCTGAGCACAGGCCTTAGCTCAAGACAGAGGTGCCCCGAGCATTTGGGGTTGAACGCATTTTCATGAGGATGGAAACCGTGGGATGATACATGAAAGGGGTTTCCTTCTGAAGAAGATAGACTCTCCCTCCTGGATCTGTTATAAATGTCCCACAGACAATCATAAGCTATGAGAGGTCCCTCCTGGGACACACTGATTAGGGAGACAAAGCAAGCTGAGCCCTAGAAATTGTCTAGCCCACTTGGTCTCCCTACTCATTCATTAACCATTTATTGATTGCCAACTACAGGCCAAACATTGCTACTTCCATTACTGCATTTCATCCTCTTCTTCGACTCTGCTTGGTAGAAGAAAGCAGAGCTCAGAAGCAAATTGGTTTGCCCAAGGTCATGGAGCTTGTAAGTGGCAGAGCTGGGATTTGAACTTGCCCTAGCCACTGCAGCTCACTTCTCCTCTGCCCAGTTCCGGAGAGGTCCGCAAGGGGAAAGGGTGGGGAGGAGCAGGTGCTGCCCATCAAAACATCTCACCTCCCCCAGGCCTACATAGCCACCATTGGCACAAAGCGAGGTTTTGGATGTACAAGGAGCTACCCAGTGCCAGACACACAGGCTCAGTGCATGCCTGGGTTCACTTAAAAGGGTTGAATGGCTTTGGCTGAAATTCACAAATCTTGGGAACCAGCCTGGGGCTATCATGATCACAAGCTCCCCTCCATGACCTCAGGCAAAAATGGATAAGCACCTAACAGCGCGCTATACCTGGGCTTGACACTTGCCTCTGCCCCTGGCTACCACATGGCTATGACCCTGCTCACCACAGCAGATTCCAAAAACACCTATGCTTGGGCCTGGCCCCCAGAAACTCTGACACGATTAGTTCAGGCAAGGCAGAAGCATCAGTGTGTAGAGAATAAGTGAATATTCCATCCCAGAACCCTGATGATGTAGCAGAACTTGATCTCTTTCCTACTACCACCTCCCACCTCTCGCTTCCCAAACTGCAGCCCTTGTCCTTTGATTTGATCTGAAGATGGAATCCTGATGACCTCCTCTGGCCCCTAGATCCAATCTTACCTGAAACTAGAACTACCCCCTGGACTGCTGTTTGTTGTTATTGTTGTTGTTGTTGTTGTTTGCTATATAAGCCCCGTATTCCCTTTTTGCTTAAGGCATTTTAGATTAAGTTTCAGCCATTTGCAGCCAAAGTCATCTTAAGGAAGGTGTGCTGGTGGGCAGAGCACTCCCCTGACCTGAAAAGGTCTGTGGCTCTATGTTGCCCCAAAAAGGACTCATCAGTGATTGCAACAGGTGGTGGCAGATGAGAAAAATACAACCTGGGTTGCATCTCCAGAGATGGGAAAAAAAAATGCCTAGCACATCATGCTAGACACTCAACCACTGTTTACAAAATGAAAGGAAGCGCCACCTCCTGGGCCAGGTGACATGGGTTCCAGAGGGGTAGCAAGGAGAAGGGGGGCCGCCTGAGCATGCAGGGGCTGGGACAAAGCTGGCATCTGATTAGTACAATGCAGCAGAAAGAGCAACTCCAGCAAGGGCCTGCAACCTCTGGAAAGCTCTGTCAAGGGCTTGATGCAGGGACCCTTGTTGTGGCCAGAGATGTGCAGGGTTGGCACACAGATGGCCCAAGGAAGCTGCCCCACTGAGCCACTCCAAAGGAGTCGGCACTGGAGCTGAGACCAGGCATTCCCACAGGTGAAGAAGTGACCTGGTGACCCGGCTCCAAAGGGGAAAGGGACTAACACTTAGCAAGTGCCTACTCGCCTACTAAGTGTCTGGATTATCATTCCCATTTTACAGATGAGGACGCTGAGGCTCAGCAAGGCCAGGGGGCTTACACTCCCTTGGGTTGATGTGGATAATTCAGGCTGTAGCTTAAGAGTCAATCCACAGACAGCAGGAAACATGTTTCTAATTCTTTGGTGCCCTCAGAGCCCTTTGGCCAGGTACACAGATCTCAAATGAATGGATGCAGAATAGGCCCTCAGGGAGCTCCCAGTGTGACAGAGGATGCAGGCAGGAAGACAAACAGTGATAACCCAGGTCAGCAGACAGGCAGCACAGGGCTGCGCGAGGGCCTGTGGGGCTCCGGGGTGGGTGGGCTGACGGAGGGGTCCGGGAATGACCAGCCAGGACTCAGGGCAAGTGGACAGAGGGAAAGGCAGGCCCGCAGAGGGCCCAAAGACCCGGTCCATGGAACAGTGGTGCTCAGTGCCACGCATCTGGAGCATAAGGAATCCATGTGCCCAGGGAGGCTCCCTGGGGCCTTTGGTGTCCCATAGCAAGGTGGGAGGACCTGTGGATGGGTTTGGAGCTGGGTGGGGGTGGAGGGCAGGCCATGTGCTGCCCTCCAATGCCGTATGTGCTCTAGAAAGCCGAAGGTGGACAGCAGGGAAAGGCCTGGAGGTGCAGAAGCCACACACCAGGCGGCTGGGGCAACGATTTCCGGGATGGTAGGAGGCCAGAACAGAGGCCGTGGCAGGGGTTAGGACAGGAGGGGACTCCCAGGACCTGAGGCCCGACTGGGCAGGGAGGCTGTGGCGAGGACCGCAGCCCAGGAGCCAGATTCCCACCTTGGGGGCCAGAGAGTGAGGGGGCGCTGGGCGGGTCAGAGGTCAAGCCTGGACAGGTGGATTTGGGGGCGTCCTCGAGTCCCCCGGGTGGGCCCAGAAGACAGAAGGCTGGCAAGGGATGGGGGCGGGCGTGGAGGCCGGGGCAGGAGCGGGGGAGGCGCCGGGTGCCGGGGCCGGGCCTCCCTCCGCTGCGCCAGGGCGCGCCGCGCCAGCTGAACCGTCACCAATATTAATGACGGGAGAGAGGGCGAGGGGGCAGGAAATCGGAGCCGGCTCCTGTGGAAGCGGTGACTCAGCGGCTAGCCCGCGGGCGGGAGGCGGCCGGCGGCGGGGTGGGGGGGCGGCCCGAGGGGACGGGGCTGCTCTTTTGACCCCCGCGCGGCCCTCCTGGGGTCAGGATGCCGGGAACCGCGCGCAGACGGCGAGGGCGGGCCGCGGCGTGGGCACGGGCACTGGCTGGTGCCGCTGGCCCCTCCTGGGGGAGAAAGAAAAACGAGCCGAAAACTCAAAGCAGGTTGGGCCTGGGAGGCGGCCCAGGCGGGCAGGAGAACAAAGCGCCTGACGCGGGGCTGGGCCGCGCCGCCACAGGAAACGACCGGCCAGGCCAGGGGGACCGGCCAGGCCAGGGGGACCCGGCGCCCGCGCCCCAGTCCGCGGCCCCGGCCCCGACCCCCCTCGCCGGCCGGCCGGCCTTGCAACGGCGGAAAGTGAATCACTAATTAAAACCACTCCTCGGCATCCCGGAGCCGCGCTCTGCGGATTACTATTATTTTGCTGTTTGAGAAGCCTCAGTTGGTGTGGGCAGTGCGGCTGGAATCTTTTCCTTCCAAACCAGGCTTTCAATCCCGCCGAGCTCTAGTGTGGGACCTGGGACAAGTGCCCGGGCGTGGCCGAGCCTCGGCTTCCTCATCTGTGGAATGGGGATGGTAGCCGCGGCAGCCTCCTGGGATTCACCGGGAGCGTTTCAGTTCAGTGCCAGGCAGAAAGTCGGTGCTCAATTAGCGGAGGCTATTATGACTGTAATTATTAACAAAATAATGCGACAATGCCCTGACTGAGATTCCTGGCCTGTTACATCCTCCCCAGCCTCTTGGGTATGGGGGAGGGGGGAGGGATAAGACTTGGAGAATTCAAAAAATCAAAAACATAGCTTCAGCAAGACTGAAGTCATCTCCCCCATCCCCAACAAGATGTAATGAACCGCAAATAATCAGCCAGGGCATTGCCCCCAAGCACAAGCCCATCCCCCTTGGAATCCAGGCCTACCCTCCACCCCACTCCACCTATCCAGGCAGAACCCCCTCAATCCTGGTTACACAAGCTGGATATGGGAGTCAGTCCCTGCAGAGAGAAGAGGACAGAAAACCTGACCCTACCATAGAGCTCCTGTGGATAACACCTTCCATTCGAACACCCAGAGGAAGCCAGTTCCTGACCTCTGCAAACAAGCGCATCCAGGAAATGAACAGGGGTACTGAGAAGCAGCATCATTGGAGACTCAGATCCCCATACACGTGCGTCTCCCCAACCTGAGGGTCCCCCCGACCTGCACCCTCCCCTGCCTCCGCCCTAATTTGTTACATGCAGCTCTCTTGCCAGTTTCAAAGTAATAAAATCTTCCTGAAATGCTAGAACCATGAGGCCCAGCGCTGACAAGGCGGCCAGGTTCCACTGCTGCAGGACTGCGCTGTAAGCCCCTGGCGATTGTTAACACGATCGCTGCAGTCACAGCCCTTGGCCTGCTGGTTCCTTGCTCCCAGAGTCAGGGACAGGTAGCCGGGGTGCCCCAGAGCCCCTCAAGGATCCTCCCACTACCAAGCAAGCCAGAGCTCCACACCCAGCAGCAGAAACCAGGGCCCTGTGTGCACCGTAAGTCATAGCCATGGATACCTCAGCCTGGTGAGCTCAAGTGCCCAGGCAGAGAAGTGGGGGATGGGGTGGGGTGAAAGAAAGAGATTACAGTCTCTCTCTCTCTCTCTCTCTCTCTCTCTCTCACACACACACACACACACACACACACACACACACACACACACACACACACACACGGCCTGTTTTCCATTTGGGGCTGACAGTGCCATGGACACATTGTTCTAGCTCCCAGAGCTGCCAGAGGGGAAGCCCACGTTCCCAGGAATCCCAAACCATCACTCACCTTCCCCACCAGCTTGCCTTTGCGGTTCATGCACAGGTAGAATTCCGTCTCCTTGCCCTTGATCCGGACTTGACTACCGAAGGTGTCTGTCTCCACTAGGAGCTGGGCTTCGAAAGGCAGAAGGAGAACAAGACACATTTTATTACCAGGGGCAATGGCTTGGTCTAAAGGCTCAGTGACATGGTCCCTGATCCTATCTTTGGTCCCTCACTCCCCCAAAATCAGGCATGGGGAGGCCTAACAAGTCCCACAGGACAGATGCCTAAATAACCACAGAGAAGTCAGAGAAGTAGCAGTCCCTGCCCCTCAGGCGGGGAGATGGAAGCTGCAGATCACCTGTTCCCTTCCCTCCAGCCTCTCTTGGCTCCGCTTGGGATCCAGATGGCTCCAGCCAGAAGGGAGTTCTGCCCTTGTGGCTAAACACCAGTGTGCCCTTCTCCCCATCGTCACCCACCTTCCCTAGCCCCTCAACTCTACTGCACCAAACAGGACAGAGAGCCGTGCAAAAAACCCATTTCCCAAAGCAGGACAGACAGCCATACAAAAAGGCCATTATCCCAAGCAGGACAGGCGGCAGTGCAAATAACTCCATCCCCCAAACCCAAAGCAAGACAGACAATCATAAAAATAACCCCATTCCCCAAATCAGGACAGATGCCATACAAATAACCACAGAGAAGTAGCTAAGGGGACCAAGGGGACAGATAGACACAGATGCAGGCACGTGCACACACACCTCCCCTGCCTTTCAGGACGTCAAGCTATTTCCTCCAAAAGTTAGGTCTATGGCCCCCTCCTGCAAAGCAAACATCTGGAGCCCCTGCTAGTGCCCCCTGGCACCTTTACCCTGGCTATTCATAGCAGGAAGGGCACAGGGAGTGAGATGCGAGCTCCCTGAGAAAGGGTATGCAGGATATTCCACTGCCTTCCATGGAGGCCACCAAAGCTGAAGGGTAATTAACTCCCAGGAGCCCAGAAATTCCAATCAGGACCCAATTCCCCCTGCGATCCCCCCAGGGTGGGAGACCCCATGCTACATCATCCATGCTCCACAGAGCCTCCCTCAGGATGAGGGGTCCAGAGCTGATCCCCCAAAGCCCTGCCTGAACAAGGACATCAAGCAGGCAAAGAGTGACTGTCCCTTGATTAGGTGTGCTATATCCAAATCGAATTTTCCTCTCCCTCTGCCAGTCCACATTTTTCTCCCCAGTAGGCTGCTGTGTGACTTTGGGTAGGCCACGCGCCCTCTCTTAGCTCTCTCTCCTCTCTGATCTTAAACCCCTGTGCCTGACTCCCCAGTACCACCTGCTTTCTTTGCCTGTGACCGCCCCCCTCCCAATTCATGCACTCTTTCTCCTGACCCCTTGCTTCCTAGCCCCTGCCCCTCCCTCACCCACAAAAGTTTAATTTCAGTGACAAGGGACTTGCTTCTCCATAACAAAAATCATAGCCCCAAATTCCTGAGTACAGTATCCTTGGAGCCACAAAGAGTATACCTCAGTGCCCCTAAAATACACTAGGTATGATTTCAATAAAAAAAATTACAAATATAGACCCTGGTGCCCTGCTGTGAAAATTAAAACCATCTGGAACTTGAGATTTCCAATAATTAATCTAGCCCTCCTTTGACACCACTACTAATTAAAATACGATACCCACCTTTCCAAGAGGGAAAAAAAGAAGAATTTACATAAAATTTAAAGATCTAACAAGAATTTAGTAACTCTAGAAACAAGGGGAGGCACATTCTTCCCTCCACCTCCCCCTAGCCCTAGTCAACACTGAGTCAGGGATATTTACCAACGCTGAGATGGCGGTGGGTACAAGCCACTCATCCTCCCTGTTCCCCTTAAGTCAAACTCCCTGTCATTTCGTCTGTGAACTCCCTCCCCAGGGCCAAACATCACTGCAGCTCTGAAACTTGCTTTCTCCATCTCTTCGCAAAGCTCAGGCCCCACAGCGGGTGAGGAGTTATGGGGGCATCAGGACAATTTCAGGCGCTTCTGATGAGGGGGAAAGGTGAGAGCTTTAGGGTGCACAAATCTGGATATGAATCCATGGCCCCAACCGTATGACCCTGGGCCTCAGTTTCTTCTCCTGTAAAATGGGGGCATAATCTTCCATAGTTATTGTGAGGATTATACAAAATGACGCTGTGAAGAGCTTAGCACTGTGTTCTCAGAGGTCAGGGAGAGAAAACTCAATAAATGTTAATTTTCCTACAAACTGCAAAACCAAACTGTTTTCCCAAAAGAAAAGAAAAACGAAAATATAGTGGAAGGAAATCGGAGGTGTCTGCAAGGGTGGAGGAGCAGCAGAGCTTCCCTCCCCAGGTCTTGAGTTATGACCTGACCTTCCCAGCATCCTTCAGGGCTGCAGGCGTCCCACACTGTACAATGCATCAGAAAATGCCTGGGGCTGGGGCTCACCGGGTCTAGTTTCCTTCTGGCATTGCCATCCTAGGCTGTGTGACCTTGAGCAAGTCATACCCCACTCTGAGCCTCAGTTTCCCTACCTGTGCAAGGGGGAGGGGCTCGACCCTATTCTCCTTCTCCTTGGTAAGATTAGGAAGTGGGGTCTAGCAGAGGGGCAGGGATGGGAGATGCAGGAAGTAGGTAAAGCCACTGAGCTGGGGCCCAGATAACCCCAAGTAGGCCCAAGGGGGAGACTCCCTCTCGGCCCTACCCAGCACATGCCTGGGCCTCTGTCCTCGCAACAGTTCCTGCTATGCTCCCCTTAGAGCGCACTGAAACATCCAACCCTATGAGATTGGGTGTCTTTGTCCCCATTCTACAGTGTAGGAAACTTAGATTCAGAGCATCAGCCCGGTAACAGGGGCTGACCTCAGGACTGCCTGCCTCTTTCTACTGGGGCCTGGGCTCCAGGGGAGAGGCCCCCAGCTCTGGAGGGACAGGCCTCCCAGCGCAACCCCCACTCCTCACCAGCCAGCACCACCAAAGGAAGGAAGCCCTGGTCTTGGCCTTTGCCTGAGCTGTCCAAAGGGCCTGGGGCAGAGGTTGCACCTCCACCCCGCCACGAGCCTCACCACCCCACCCCAGCATGGGGAGGGTCTGCGCCTGGCCGTCACGCCAGGGGAGCCAGAAGTCTGTTCTCTCCCCGACCGCAGCATGCGATGGAGTGACCTAGACTCCACTCAGCACATGACATCATGAGGAGGGAGCCGGGCCAGAATTATGTAAAGTCTTTGGGGAGTAATAGCAGCAGCAGTTCTCAGAGAGAGAGAGAGAGAGGGAGAGAGGAAACGAGACAGAGAGAGAGACAGGAGAAGGAGAAGAGAGACACCACCCAGGCCAGGTCCTCAGCATCACGCACCCACTCCCATGACCCAAGCCCCCAGGATGCTGCTCTCAAGAGCTGTAAACCTCATCCGGGCTCAGGCACAGCTCCATTCGAGAGGCCTGCACCAGGCCAGGCAGAGGAGCTGATGACATTATCTCACCCTGCTCATCAGACTTCCTCATGGCCCTGGCCGGGCCACTGTCCCCTCCAGCCTGCACGATTCAACAGCCCCCTCCCCTTGCCATTCTCACCCCCATCCACCTCTCCTCCACACCACAGCCAGAGGAATCCTTTCAAAATATAAATTTGCCAGGCGCTGTGGCTCATGCCTGTAATCCTAGCACTTTGGGAGGCCGAGGCGGGTGGATCACCTGAGGTCAGAAGTTCAAACCCAGCCTGGCCAACATGATGAAACCCCATCTCTACCAAAAAAAAAAAAAATACAAAAATTAGCCGGTCTTGGTGGTGCACACCTGTAGTCCCAGCTACTCGGGAGGCTGAGGCAGGAGAATCACTTGAACCCAGGAGGCAGAGATTGCAGTGAGCAGAGATCATGCCATTGCACTCCAGCCTGGGCGACAGAGTGAGACTCCACCTCAAAAAATAAAATAAAAAATATATCAATTTAATTTTGTCCCTTCTCTGCTAAAGACCTCCTAGGGATCCCCAAGCCACATAGAAGAACATGTAAACTCTTCACTGGGACCCACAAAGGGCACACAGCCTGGCCCCTGTGGGCCAGCCCCGCCTCCCTGCCTTGTTGCTCCCCTCTAGCACACCAAGCATGCTCCTGCCACAGGGCCCCTGCACATGCCGTTCCTCTGCCTGGGGGCTGCTTTGCCCAGAGCTTCCAGAGTGGCTCCTCATCTCCTAGGTTGTGGCACAAATATTGCCCCTCAGAGAGGCCTTCCCAGACCATGATGTCTAATGCTGGCACCACCCTCCCCAGCCCAGCCCTACCCCATCCCCCTGCTCCATTTTCCTGAGAGCTCTTGTCCGAAACTCTTATTTTTATTGTCGGTCTCCACCCAGCAGAAAGTAAGCTCCACAAGGACAAGAACCTGTGTGTCTTATCACCACTCTGACTTCCAATGCCTATCCCACGCCTGGCTCAGAGTGACTGACCGGCAAGCCAGTTTTAATAAGCTCATCAGCAGCCTTGTGGTGTGGAGATGACTAACACCATTCACTGGCTAATGAAAACGAAATTCAGGGAGGTGAAGTGGCTTGCCTGACTCACATGGCTGGGAAGAGCAGGGTAAGGTCTGAGTCCAGTGTCTGATTTCACAGTCAATGCGCTTCACTACTGTGCACCTTCCTGGTGTGACTCTCGGTGCCACTTGCAGGAACCATGGGTTCCCACCCACCCATCCCCAGCCTCAGGGACACAGCAGAAAACCTTTTCCCTCTCTGGGCCAGATCTAGGTAACCTCTGAGGCCTCTTTCAGTTCTGCCCCACTGGAAAGTATCAGTAACTGACATTTCTTTAGAGTTTATGATGCGCCGGGCATTGTCCTAACTACCTTACATGCATTATCTCATTTAATTCTTACCACCATCCTAGAAGGTTTGAACTATTGTTATTATCCCCAATTTACAGGTGAGAAAACCAAGTCCCACAGTCACACAGTGATAGAGCTGAGATCCCAGCCCAGGCAGTCCGACCCAGAAGTCTTGGGCTTTGCCTGTCTACCCCAGCCCTCACTTCTCAGAGGCCCCAGCCCCTTTCCTGAGGAGCGAGTGAGTGAACAGTGAAGGAGGCAGGAGGATCTTCTCTTTGGCCCCACTTTCTTTGGGCAGCAGTTAGTGGACGGGGATGTCCACCTTCCCTCAGCTCCACTTCCAAATGACTTTGAGGAAGGAGGGAGCCCCTAGGGTCACCCTGAGAAAGATACCTTTGATATCGGGAGAGGGGGAAGCCCTCAGGACCACCCAGGGCTGGGATGCGACCACAGCCAGAGAGAGGCAAGGCAGGTTTCAGAGCTGATCAAGAGGAGAAAAGGCTGCATGAAACAAGAGGAATACAAAAAGGGAAACCCCGGGCCACAGCTGCCCGAGAAGGAGGGCCCACAGAGCCTGTCTCCCCAGGGCTCCACACAGAGCAGGAGCCCAGAGGCCAACCAGGGCTGGGGCCAAGGAGAGTGGTGTAAAGAAAAAGGGCTCAAAGGCTCTGCTCCCTTCTCCAGCATCCAGAGAGGAGAGCAGCAAAGGGGAAAGAGCGCAGGAAGGGAGCTGGAGAGAAAACTTTCTACAAAAAACTCACGTTGTCTCTTCCCACTTTAATACCTGCAGCAAAAATGACTAAATAATGATGGTAACAGTGACTAGTTATCTGAGCATCTACCATGTGTCAGGCAATGTTAAGTGTGAATGTGGGGTGGTGGCTCAAGCCTGAAACCCCAGGACTTTGGGAGGCCAAGGCAGGCAGATCACCTGAGGTCAGGAGTTCGAGACCAGCCTGACCAACGTGGTGAAACCCTGTCTCTAATAAAAATACAAAAATTAGCTGGGTGTGGTGGCGTGTGCCTGTAATCCCAGCTACTCGGGAGGCTAAGGCAGGAGAATCACCTGAACCTGGGAGGCGGAGGTTGCAGTGAGCCGAGATTGCACCACTACACTCCAGCCTGGGCTATAGGGCAAGACTACATCTTTAAAAAAAAAAAAAAAAAAAAAAAAGAGTGTGAATGTGGAATATTTCATTTGAGGCCGGGCGCGGTGGCTCAAGCCTGTAATCCCAGCACTTTGGGAGGCCGAGGCGGGTGGATCACGAGGTCAGGAGATTGAGACTATCCTGGCTAACATGGTGAAACCCCGTCTCTACTAAAAATACAAAAAACTAGCCGGGCGTGGTGGCGGGCGCCTGTAGTCTCAGCTACTTGGGAGGCTGAGGCGGGAGAATGGCATGAACCCGGGAGGCGGAGCTTGCAGTGAGCCGAGATCACGCCACTGCACTCCAGCCTGGGAGACACAGCGAGACTCCGTCTCAAAAAAAAAAAAAAAAATTTCATTTGATCGTCACAACAGCCCTATGAGATAGGAACCATTACTCCATTTTACAGATGAAGAAATTAAGTCAGTTATGCAGATAAGTTAAAAGGACCCGATTTGAAAGCAGGCAGAGCAAGGCCAGAGCCAGTTTGAGACAGATGGAGATTCCGACTGAGGGACGCAGGCAGTGGGAACAGACATTACGCAGGCTGGTGATGACAGAAAGGGGAAGTGGCATTGACTGATTGATTGATTGCTTGACTAATCCCAGTGTGCTTCCCCAGCCGGGTTTCCCAGAGGGTGATCCGGGGCCTTGCTGTGAAGACTTTGGGTTTGAAGGGTGGGAAACAGCAGGGAAAGACTCAGAGAGGCAGCCAGAGGCCTGGAGAGAGACACAGCACAGAGACAGAGCTGAATCCCACAGACACAGGGGACAAGACCCAAAGAGGCGGAACCCAAGGAACAAAGCTGGAGGGTGAGTTTGTTTTCCCCAAGCCTGGGGTAAAGTCCCCGAGACCCGCAAGAGCAGCAGGGGAGCTGGGAGCCAGTGAGGGGCTGGGCCCCCGGTCCGGGGCCCTGCGAGGGCTGGACGGTAGCTGACCAACTGCAAAGATCCCAGTGCTGACACAGCTGCTGGCTGCTCTCCAGGCGTCTTCCCCCAGTGAAGAACCATCCTCACTACAGACAGCACTGAGGGGTCACCCTGAGTCAGCCCTCCCTCCTTCCCCACTGAAGGCAGACCAGGTCTTGAGAGAGGGAGAGAGAGGCGGAGTTGGAGGAGAAGGTATCCTTGCTGGAGTCGCTTCCCCGTCCACTGTAACACACACACCCATGCACACACACACAGACTGCTGTATATGGTCTTTTCTCAAAGGTGCCCACAGTTCTCTTTCTCCATATGGACACACCAGAAAGTCGGGGGGAAAAATCAGTAGGGTTCATCGGGAGCTCTATTTAACCCTAGCTGTAGCTCTAGTGCCGCCATGTCAGTCAGGGGGTTGGTGAGGTGTGGATGGTCCTCCCTGGGGATAGAAGTTGTGGGACATGAGCTCAGAGGGGCAGGGGTTTAGGTGGAGATAGGAAGTTCCATTCCCAGCTGGGAGAGCTCCTGAAGAAAGCTGGGTCTGATGATCGCCCTATCCCCATTGCACAGTGCAAGGTTGGCTGGATAGAAAGGAAGAGTGGTGGGAAAGGAGGGAGGGAGCACTGATTTGCCAAGTACCTACTGTGCACTGAGATCTGTGCCAAACAGAAAGAAGCCCCTTTGCCCCAATGCGCCAGGGGAAATGATATCTGCCACGCACCCCGACACACACAGACGTCAACCGTACATTCACTTGCTCAAGCATACACTGAGAGCGTCTTCGTGGTTGGCCCTGTGTACTGGGGATGCAGGAGTGAACAAGACAGACAAAACCTCCACCCTCCAGGAGTTTACACTCTAAACACGGGAGACAGATAGTGGGTAACTAAATATATAACAGAAGGTCAGATAGTGACAAGTGCTAGGAAGTGGGGACAGAGCTGGGAACTCTCTGATAAGGCGACAATAGTACAGAAGCCTGAGTGGGTGAGGGAGCAGGCCAGGGGGATATCTGGGAGAAGAGCATTCTCAGGACAGCAAATACAGAGGCCCTCAGATGGACAGCGCTAGGGCGTTTACAGGATGCCCGGAAGGCTGCTGTGGCTGCGGCCACGTGAGCAAGGAGCTGAGGCAGAGCCTGAGGCTGCCACAGGATCAGGAGCCAGGCACACCAGGCCTGCAAGCTGACTCAAGGACATGAGTGTTACTCGAAGTGAGACGAGCACCTCTGCGCTGTGGAGGAACTCGCTCACATTTTGGGATGTGCGTGGAAAATGGACCGTGGGGGCTCAACTCTGAGACTAGGGGTCCCTGCTACGTCAGCCACCCAACCAGTCCAAAGGACCTCTGGCAACTACCGGAACGAGGGAAATAGGGAGGAGAGGACCTCCTCCCAGCTCCACCACCAACTCAGCAATAGCCCTGAAGCCCCCACCTTCCTCCCTGTGTGAGCCACTGAGGGCAGCCCCCGGTTCCACTTTGAATTGCCCGTACATATTTTATGCATCCTTCCGGCCGCCTTTAAAGGGGCCCTGCTCTCTGCCAGGCCTTGTGATGGACATGGCGACATGGCAAAGAACAAGACAAGGTCACTCCCTCCAAGGAGCTCACACTCTCACAGGGCACCAGCCATGTCAACAGATGGTTCCACCGCAGCAGGACCCTTGTTGGGACAAGGGCGAGCACAGGGGCTCCGGGGCTCTGCACCCAGCCCGGGGGCTCAGGGAAGCATCTGCACGGGGGCCGCTGACTCCCTGCGAAGCTGGAATCACAGACTCACCCCATGCCTGAGCTGGAGGAAGCTGCAGAGTACCAGCTGCATACCCTTTACCCCACCCACATTACAGGTGGGGAAACTGAGGCTCAGGGAGAGAACGGGTGGGCTCACAGTCATGTGGAAAGTTCATAGCCTAGGTTCTTCCTACTCAAAGTCAGCCTCTAGTAAGGAACAGGGGGCCCTAGACTGAAGGCTCCTTGATGACTGGGACGAGGCATGTCACTCACCACGGCAGCCGCCTCCCCTGGTGCTTGTGCTTGGTAATTTATGTTGAATGAATAAGTGAGTGAGGGGAGACACACCCAATCAGGGGAGCCAAAGGCCCTCCTCCCTCATGGGGCAGACCTTGCTGCTGGGAGTCACTGGAGGACGCCTCCTCTACCTGCATCTAACCTGCCAGGGTCCCGCTGACAGCAAACAGGAGCACCGCTGCTTCTTCCCTCAGGTCCTTTCTGGAAGCCTCTGGAGCCAGTACCTGATGGCAGCTCCTCACCCGAGCCCACGACAGCACCACCGCCCCACACACCCACAGTAAGGAGGTCAGGTGGTGATTATTAATACTGGTTTAATGATCACATAATCTTTGAGCAAAAGATTCTCCCATTTCAATTTCCCTGTTTGTAGAAGAGGAAACAGGATCAGAAAGGCTAACTCAGATCCACGGTCTCCCACTCGAAAGTGGTGGAGCCAAGATTCAAATCCCATTGGATTCCCGAGTTGACAAGCTCAGTCCTCCAAATACCATCTCCCTGGCTAGCAGGGCCCCTGTGCTGGCCTGCCCAGGGTTATTCTGGGCGACGTCAGTCTGGAGGCTGGCCGACGGCAAAATGGGGTTTTTTCAATCATTTTTTTTCTCAGAGAAATCTTTTTTCAAATAAAATCAGGCAGGAATATCCAATCATAAGGTTTCATAAACTTTAAAAGCAGAGTTGCCCCAGAAACTCCCCGATGCTGGAGTCTCCCTGCGTGTGGGCTCAGCTGGCTCCTCCTTCTGAGGAGTTGGTGCCTCCCCCTCTGGTCACATCCCAGGCTTAGGAACATCCACCTTGAGGGCAGGTGGAGGGGGCCTTCTCCTCCCCACTTGGCAGATAAAGAAATTAAGCCCAGACATGGAGGCTCTTCCCCAGCTCTGCAGGATGCTCAGCGGCAGAGCTGCGGCTGGAACTCAGTGTCCTGCTTCTCATTCCAGTGGTGTTCTTTGACTGGCAACTGCCTGCAGGACAGAGTGTCCAGCACCAAGGGCAAGAAGAGGGGGGGCTGATATTATCCCAGGTGGGCAGGATGTCCCTGCCCCACAACCTCCCACCTGCCAGATATTCAACTACCTAAGTCTCCAGCCCTCTGGCCAGCTGTGCTCTCCCTCCAGAACCCAAAGCAAGGCTGAGAAAGTCCCTTGTTCCTGGAGCAGCCCACTCTCTGAGCCCCTCAAGCTTTTCGGTACTGGGAAAGCTTTAGGGGGCCACAGGGAGACCCTCTTGCAGAATACCAAGGTGCGGAAGCCCCACTGACATCTAAGCAGATTTCACTGAAGGACCACCCACTGCTGTGCAGCAGGCCAAGAGCCCCTGAGCAGGGCACCCAGACCCTCGTGCCCACCCACAGAGCCGGCACCTCAGGATTCTGGCCTTTACAGAGGCAAATCTGAGTTTCTGAGTGTCCGTGTGATTCCAGATTCCAGGTGTTTACAGGGATGTATCCGTGGTGTTTGCTGAGACTCTGAGACTGCATGTTATCAAATCACACGATTCTGACAAAGTGTGTGGTACATCTCAGACTGCATCATTCTCAGTGGGAGCAGGTTCCTCAACAGAACTGTCCTGGGCGCCCTGGCCGCCCTCCCCCTGAGACAAGGCGGGCCCCTAATGCAGGGCAGCCCCACCCTCCTGCCCCGGCTTGGCCACATAAATCACCCTCCCAATAATATTTGTATTGATGATCTAGATTGGAAGCCTCAGTTGGCTCCATTGTCTCACTTCCTCTCCCCGGGCTCACAGCTGGGGTCCCTTGGCCTCATCTGTGTCTCTAATGTGGCATTTAAATGGAGCAGCAGCAGCAAGGCCCTGCACTGCCCTGGGTGTCGGGGGGTGGGAGGAGTACAGAAACATATTCCTTGAGAGAGGATCATAAAATCTTAGAAAGTGTGGTGCTGGCAGAGAAGCCAAGAAGGCCTAGTCCCTAGGTCCTGGAACTGCCGCCCACTGGCCCCACCCAGGCGCTTGTCAGATGCAGCAACTTGGGCCCCGCCCCCGAGACCCACTGAACCAACACGGGCATTTGGACAGGATCCCTTTGTGGTCACACGCATGTTACACTTAAGAAGCATGGCGGGGCGCAGCGGATCATGCCTGTAATCCCAGCACTTTGGGAGGTCAAGGCGGGTGGGTCACCTGAGGTCAAGAGTTCGAGACCACCCTGGCCAACACAGCGAAACCCCGTCTCTATTAAAACTACAAAAATTAGCTGGGCATGGTGGCGGATGCCTGTAGTCCCAGCTTCTCGGGAGGCTGAGGCAGGAGAATCGCTTGAACCCGGGAGGCAGAAGTTGCAGTGCGCTGAGATCGTGCCACTACACTCTCCAGCCTGGGCAACACAGCAAGAGTCTGTCTCAAAAAAAAAAAAGAGAGAAGAAGAAGAAGCACTGCTTTAGCCCAACCATTGCATCATGCAGAAGAGAAACCAAGGCCCAGAGAAGGCAAAGGGCTTGTCTGAAGTCACACAGCAGGAAAGATTCTCTGAGTTCCCAGTTCAGGCAGAGGGAATGAGAGGGCGAGGTGCTTCTGGGGTGAGGGGCCGGCCATTTCCGGGCTCCCCTCCCTCTCGAGCTCCCGCCTCCTGTCTCAGGGTGTGGACAGATGGTTCAGACCAGAGTCTGACCCCCCTGTACTCTCCCAGCCTGGAGGGGCCAATGAGAGCTCTGGGGACTCCCCAGAAGGGCACCTCCTCCCGCCACGGCCAGCCAGCTGCCCCTTCTGGCAGCAACTGGACAGCAGATCCCAGGGAAAACCACCACCTGGGTCAGCCCAGCACAGCCAGGCGTCTGTGGAGGGGGGCACGAGGGATGGGAGGCCCCATAGAGGCGGCCAGCAGAGGGCCTGGGAGAGGTGGGGAGGAGGGAAGCTGTGGTCCGAAGAAGGGAGGCAGAGCTGGTGGGGAGGGGGACAGAGAGGTGGACAGAAACAAAACAGGGAACGGGGAAGAGCCGGGAAAGGAAGAAGGGGAAAGAGAGTGGAAAGGGAGCAGAGGCGGTGAAGAGTGATGTCGGGGAGAAGGGAGGCAGCTGGTCCGGAGGTGCACAAGCCCAGTGTGGCCCAGCCCTACCCAGCCTGGCCTGGCCTGGCCCAGCCCCCAGTGACGGTGCAGCTGCCACACTTGGGCCCTACTATGAGGTCAGTCCTGCCCCGGGGCTGAGGGAAAATAAATGGTGTCCAAGATAAAAGGTCCAAGAAATTATTTGTCTTGTTGTCATGTCCTGACTGCAACGGGCAGGGCTGGCAGGCAGGCGGGGCATCACCCCCAAAACACTCAGGCTGGCAGGTTTGGCCCCACACACAGGACCACAGCCCCAGATCCCCAGAACCTGGGCCTGAGAAGGCAGGAATGGGTGGGGGCAGGTGCTTTCCCAGTGAGTGGCAAGGACCAGGAGGCCTCGCAGCAGTCTCCGCTTTTCCTGCCTGGCAATTTTAAATAAATAATCTGTGTGGTATTTGCTCAGTGTCTGTCTAGGCCAGATGCCCTCCAAGCTCTGGGAAGGCGGAGCGCTGCCTGTTTCGCTCACTGCTGAGCACCTTTGTGGACCAGGGCCTTGAGATGTCTCACTCCTCCCAGCCATTGCAGAGGCAGCACAGGCAGGGGAGTGGGGAGAGCTCCCAAGTACTCCAGGAGGGTTGGGCAGTTCCAGGGTCAAGGGCAGGTCAACAGGACCATGGCCCAAGGTGTTACGCATGCCACGTATCACAGGTGCACAGGCTCAAGCTCAAAGCGCCCATATGCACACGTGCACATAACACACACACTAGGCTGATTTCCACCACCAGCAGCTTCCACAAAGCATCACCTAGAGGCTCCTGCCCCTTGAAGTGGCCAAACCTGGGGCTGGTGAGTGGTGGCATGGGAGCAGCCACCTGCTTTAGGCCATCCCAGGCAAGCCACTGATACCACAGCAAATGCCACTTAGGGGGCATTTACCAGCCAAAGATCTTCTCATTCACATCTTCAGTAAGTACGCCTGACAATGCTCTCAAGGATTCACTATTGCATCCCCATTTTCCATTTTACAGATCAGGAAACAGACCCAGAAAGGATCAGTGCCAGGTCCAAGATCACAGAGCCAGGACCAGCAGAGCTGGCATTTGCACTTGAGGTCTCTGAGGCCAGGAAGGACATGTATACGGGGTAGGAGAAGAGGGTTGGCACATACCATACTTGTCCCCATCCTCGCCGCGGGCACTGATCCTGCGGCCCAGGACCTGGATGTGTTTCCCACTGGTCCGGCTGTAGAGCTGGTACAGCCGCAGCTGCTTACGGCTCACATCGTCCCGAGCCCGCGTCTGGTTCTCCACGTGGATGCGGAAGTCCACGTTCTCCTCGGCAACCAGCACCTGGGCAGGGAAAGGGACATAATGAGCCACCCCAGATGTCCCAGACCCACTGCATGCAGGAGCCAGCCACGCTCACCACAAAGACCAAGGGCATGTCTACACCGGCTCTGAGCCAGGCCGTGGCACACACTGATAACCACCCCCTCACTACCCCCATTCAAAGACAAGGCAATGGGGGCTCTGAGAGGTGAGGCAAGTTGCCCAAGGTGGTCCAGCCAGAAAGTGGCAAAGCTAAGAATCAGGCCTAGGTCTATGTGACAACAAAGCTTCTCTTTCCACCACAGCCCCCAGTTAAAGCAAGAACAATTCTCGGTAAAGTGGTGGGGCAGAGCCCCTACCCTGATTCCATCCCGGGGTAGCTGTGAGGACTAAGTGAGCAAATGGGAAGAAAAGTACTCAAATCCATATGGAGACGGGTGAGGAACGAGAGGGGACGGAACGCTGCATCCATGGGGAAAGAGGAAGGCCTGGAGAGCCTCATCCAGGGAACCAACAGGCCAAGTCCTCTGTGACTTCGCCCCCTGCAGCTGATGCTGGGGTCTCCTCCCCACACCCTAAGGGTCCTCATGCTCGCTCCCACACCATTTGCCCACATCCTTAACTCCTCTGGTGAAGCCTTTGTTTTGCGTCTGCCACCAAAATTCCAGCTCCCTTGAGGCTTAGCTTGTGCCTGTGCACATCCTTCAGGAAGCCTTCTCTGGTTACACCAACACACACCGTGCTCATCTTCCTTCCCCTCTCATTGGGACGACTTGCACCTGCCTCCTCACTGGCCTTCTGCTTTCACTCTCGCCTTCTGGTAGTCTCTCTTTACCAAACCCAATCCCCTCTTCATACTCTCCGGGGCCTCCCATCACACTGTGGTGAAGGACTCCTCCAAGGCCTCAAGGCCCTGCAAGGCGAGCCCCTGAATGCTTTTCCACTTTCCTCTCCCACCACTCCCTCCCCACCAGCCACGCTGGCCACTGGCCACCTTGGCATGACTCTGGGCATTCCAAAATCAAAGCACACTCCTGCCCCAGGGCCTTTGTACTTGTTCTTCCCTCTGCTTTGATGCTCTTTCTCAGATCCTTACATTCTAACCCCTTGAGCTCACTCGGGTCTCTGCTCAAATGTCACCTCCTCATGCAGGCCTTCCTGGACCCCTTTCTGAAGCCACCTCCAGCTCTGACACTCTCCCTCCCCCCACCATGCTTTGTGCTTCTTTCCAGCACTTATCTGGGTTCTGTCTTTTGGCCCCAGTAGACTGGTAGCACCATCAAAAAAAAAAAGAGAGAGAGAGAGAGAAAGAGAAAGCTGGAGCAGTGTCTCTCATTTGCCACTATATCCGCAGCACCTAACACGGTAGAAACTCAAACCCTTCTCGAATGGATGCATGAACAAATGTTGAAAAGGCCTGGAGTCCTGTTGTGCCATTTAGCATTGGGGCAGGGTCCCCTGTACCCTTCTGGTTGTATGCATGTCCTATCCCATGTCAGCCATAAGGCTGAGCCATTCCTGAAGCCCAGACAGCATGCTGGGTTTGTCCCCTGCGTGCCCACAAAGTCTATCACGATGCTAGGCACAAGGGACCCCCATTCCCACGCTGGCACAGCCCCACTCAGCCCATGGCAGAGCTCTTAGGACCCTGGCTGCCAAAACATCTGTCTCACCTCTCAGCTGTGAGCTGCCAAGGGCAGGCCTGTGTTTCCTTCATTTGCTACAGTAGGATCTCTGTCCCCAAGCAGACCTGCATGTATCTCCTGATCCTGGACTGGGCCCGCAGGTATGTCGGCAGGACCACATTGTTGAAGCTTCACGATCGTCCTCAGGGCGGAAGCATCATCCCACATTACGGATGAGGAAACTGAGCAGTAACGCAGAATTAACCCCAGGCCTTGTGACCCCAAAGACTGTGTTTCCTGTGCCCCACCCCTGCAGGCAGCCCCAGGCCACTGCCTTGCAGGGCCCTGCCTGCCCCACCAGTGCCATCAGGAGCTGGCCCTGGGTTCAAAACCCAGGGTGTGCCACTCTCCAGCTAAGGAACCTTATGCAAGTTATTAAACTCTAGTGCCTGTTTCCTCGCCTATAAAATAGGGTGATGATAACAGCACCCTCCTCGTGAGTGGCTGAAAAGATTAAATATATAAAGCCATATATTAAGCGCTCAGAGCCGTGCCTGGCTCACTAGGGGTAACTAGTGGGAGAACACAAAGGAGTTTTTCACGGGGCTCTAGGTGAAGCCCTGCAAACCAGATTAGCATGTGGGAAGATGCTATTGCTTTTCATAGTCCTGACAACCATGCACCATGAGAACGCTTTTCACCCGCACTGAACGGATGCAGACACTATGGCCCAGAAAAGTTAAGTCCATTGCTCCAAACCACACAGCCCAGTGAGGCAGGGCCTGGCCTGCTGGCCCACCAAGTGTGCCCCCTCTTCACTTCCCCCTCCCCTCAGTGGCCACACACATCACCACTCCACCACTGGCAGCCCGGGTCTGATACCTGGGGCCCACCTCCTTCCACATCCTGCTGCTCAGGGACAGAAGAACTCCAGTGCCCCTGAGGCCCACACCTGGTGGGCATTTGTCCGGAAGATGCCCCACCCGTGGCCTTTGACCTTCCTGGAATGACTTCCAGAGGTGGCTAGCCCTGTCCCCTCCCCCAAGGGCAGGCCTCTGGCGTCCCCTCCCTGTCCTCCAACTCTCCTCCTGCTCACAGGAGACCTTATCGACCAGAGGTCAAACCAATCTCCTTCCCCCGGGTCCCCGAGGGGAGCTGCCCTGCCCCAGAAGCCGGCCTCCCATTAATGATTTTCTCCCTGGCCCACTGGACAGAGGCAGCGTGGGTGACCCAGGGTCAGCAGGGGCTATCGGGTGGCACTTCCCCAGGATGTGGGAGGGAACAATCCATCTTGCCCAGCTCTCACCATTGAAGCCCCACTCTGTGGCCAGATCAACTCCCAGGGAGGCGGCGGGGGGTGGCCTCTGGTTTGGAAACAAGGTCCGTTCTCCTGGAAAGGCAGGAGGCACCCCAGGCTTCCCAGGCAAGACCTCTGGAGGGTGTGACACCCCCCACCCCAAAGCCTTTCCTAGCCCCACCTCCCAGGCTGGGTGAGGGCCCCCAAACACTCTACTGCAATGGCTTATTGTCCCAAGTCCAGTGTGACTGGTTCATCCCTGAATCTCAGTTCTGCCCTCAGAAGGCAACCAGCAAACGCATGCCAAAAGGCTGAGGCCAAAAGCGAGGGAAACCTGGAGGCCAACATCAGCCCTCCCACTCACCAGCCAGAGTGCCCCACAGAGGGATGTGTTAAGGCAACTGACTGCTCAGCATTCCTCTGTTCCAGACACGCTGCTAAGAAGACCCCTAGGCCAGTCACGGTGGCTCAGCACTTTGGGAGGCCGAGGTGGGCGGATCGCTTGAGGCCAGGAGTTCAAGACCAGCTTGAGGAGTTCAACACCATCTTAACATACTGAAACCCTGTCTCTACTGAAAATACAAAAATTAGCCAGGTGTGGTGGTGCACGCCTGTAATCCCAGCTACCCAAGAGACTGAGGCCGGAAAATCACTTGAACCCGGGAGGCAGAGGTTGCTGTGAGCAGAGATCACACCACTGCACTCCAGCCTGGGTGACAGAGTGAGAATCTGTCTGAAATAAATATAAATAAATAAATAAATAAATAAATAAATAAAATTTTAAAAATAAGAAGAAGAAGAAAATGACCCCTAGACATGGCACCTCAATGACCCGTGGAGGTGAGCACCAGTTAAAGCCCATTTCAAGGTCTGCAGCCAGAGTACATGCATAGTGGGGCTGCCTTGGGAACATCCACTTCTCCTGTGCTACTAGCCGGGTGGCAGATCACTTGGCTCGGTGCCCTGCAAGGGGGACCTATCTTCAAGGTCTTCCCACTACAGTCAGTGTTGCTGTCGGCCTGGCTAACACCCCTCCAGGCATACAATGATCAGGGGTGTTGAAAAGCTGCGGTTTGAACAAAATCAAATTGTTGAAACTCTTTTTTTCTTTTTTGAGACTGAGTCTCACTCTGTCGCCCAGACTGGAATGAAGTGGCACAATCTCGGCTCACTGCAACCTCCACCTCCCAGGTTCACCTCACCTCCCTGATTCTCGTGCCTCAGCCTCCCCAAGTAGCTGGGATTACAGGTGCCCACCACCACACCGGCTAATTTTTGTATTTTTGGTAGAGATGGGGTTTCACCATATTGGCCAGGCTGGTCTTGAACTCCTGACCTCAGGTGATCTGCCCGCCTCGGCCTCCCAAAGTGCTGGGATTACAGGTGTGAGCCACCATACCCAGCCTGCTGCAACTCTCAAAAGGAGAGAAGGGTTGGTGCATAAAGCAAGTCTTCGACGGAGACAAGGTGCCTTTTGTCATTCTACCTTGCCTGCCACGCCATGCACATGGATTATCTTTTGGGCCTAGGGTCCTCTTCAGCCTAAGATTCCAGTTGTCCCCAGCCCCTGCTTCCCCTGCCTCGAGGGCTTCCGTCCTGGTAGAAATCTTCACTCTTCCAATGCAGCAAACGCACAGAGGCAAGGAGGCCCCAAGAGGCTCAAATCCCTCCCCCAAGCCTGCCAAGGTCCCCCGGCCCTGGGGACAATCATGGGGCTCAGTGGCACAGAGCCCACCCACCTTCTGCCTTTGGTTCCATCCTCTCCCAGTGCAGGTCTTAACACAAAACGTGATGCCATGTCCCTGCCCGGGCTCCCTATTACCCAGGACAACAGCCAAGTGTCATCCTTACAATCAAGCCCCGTCTACCTTGCAAGCTTCCCCTCTTAGGCACCTTGGTAAGAACCTTCCACGGGGTGAAAAGAGGTTGAGGTGAGCCCCCAGCCTAGTGCCAGCTTCAGGGATCAACCAAGGTACCATCTCACACCAGGGCATCCAACAGCCTCCATCACTCCCTCTGGCCTGAAGACCTCAGCCTCTCCAGCCCACTCGTGGCTGAAAAGCATGTTTGGGATTTTCCTCTTTCTTCCTGGCCCCCCTTTCCACCTCCCACAAATGTGCATCACATCACACATCAGCTATGTACACACACCACACAGGCAACACTAACACGGCAACCAGCACTGACTGACCTTAGCTGTCACCTGGCTTCACCCTCAGTCAAGCAACTTATTTGACTTCTTTAGCTCTCAGTTTTCCCATCAGCAAAATGGGAACTGTTTACAATACGTATCTCAGAAAGAGATTATATTAGTAACAATCATGACTCTTTTTCCTTTAGTTTTGTTTTGTTTCTTAAACAGCCACTGTGTGTTGAGCACTTCCTCTGTGCTAAGAATCTCTTGAGGGACATCTTCGTATGTAATGCCCAGAACAACCCTATGACTTGCTACGATTTTTTTTTGAGACACAGTCTTACTCTGTTGCCCAGGCTGGAGTGCAATGGTGTGATCTCGGCTCGCTGCAATCTCTGCCACCCAGGTTCAAGCGAGTCTCCCGCCTCAGTCTCTGGAGTAGCTGGGATTACAGGCGCCTGCCACCATGCCTGGTGAATTTTTGTAGTTTTTAGTAGAGACGGGGTTTCACCATCTTGGCCAGGCTGGTCTTGAACTCCTGACCTCATGATCCACCCGTCTCGGCCTCCCAAAGTGCTGGGATTACAGGCGTGAGCCACTGCGTCCAACCTGGTACGATTATATCCCCATTTTACAGAGAGGGAAACTGAGGCTCAGAGAGGTTACAACACTTTTATGTCACAGAATTGGTGAGAAACTAAGATTCAAATCCAGCCCAGGCTCTCTCCTGCTTTGCCCTCACCTGCCACTGTTCTCCCTCCTCTTCCTCACCCACCTCCTTTCTACTTTTCCAGGATGACAACTGGTTCAGGCCACAGGCCACAGTTTGGGGGCAAGGAGGTTGGAATATTGTCCACAAAAAAGCTGAAGCCCTTAAGCCTTCTGCTGCCACTCAAGAGAGAGGGATGGGGCCCCACAGCCTCTCCCGCCCAGGTCCCCATCCTCTGATCCTTGAGGCTTCATGTAACCCATGCTCCTGTCTCCAGGCAACCTGCCCAGAAAGGGAAGGTTTCCCTGGTCCCAGGAGGGGCAGCCCCCAGACTTTCAGCCACATTCCACACCACCTGCCTCCTCCAGCAGCAGCAGCAGCAGCATCGGGCCAGCCAAGGCTTTCAGATCTTCTGCAAACTCTGGATTCAAACTGGAGACCTTCACTCCTCTCCAGCGAAAATGCAGTCTCCACTCTGGAGAGAAAATCCACTCTCTCCACCTGAAAATGCAGCTCCCCTAACTCTTCCTGGACTCTGGCCCAAGGGGCACTCTCTGGATTACTGTAATTGAGAGTGAAGCTCACATTGGCTCCCACTGGCTGGGCACCTGCCCCCATGGCAGGCCCATGTCCACTCCTCACACAACCTAAGCAGCCGAAACTATTACTATCTCTGTGTTCCAGGTGACAAAGGAAGACACAGAGAGGCCATGAGACTGGCCCAAATTGAACAGAAACTGACAGAGCCACAATCTGAACCCATCTCTGGATCTGAAGCCCATGAGTTTCCCATGGACGGAAAGGGGAGGAGGAAGGCTGGGCCCACCCTGAATCTGAGTGTGGCTCCAATGGGTGCCCCCACGTCCTCAACCCCAGGCTTCTGGCCTCTTGCCTGTCACACTCCGCACACCAACTCAGCCAGGACAGACAGTGATGCCGCAAAGGGCCCTTCCCCACCCCCCAGCCTGTCCATTAAGCTCCCAGGGCTATCAATGTATTGATTGCCGGGGCTGAGCCATCAGCAGGGGAGGGGGCGCTGCAGGATAGGGGGCTGGGCCTGAGGGTTGGCTTCCTCTCCCCATACATCAGCCTTCATGGTACAGATCGTCAATATGGGCCCCGCTGCTGCAGGCAGTCAACCCTGGAGCCATAAAGACGATGCCCTGTTCTCTCCCTCCCTTTCCTCTTCCCACCGATCCCTGTTTCAATTCCAGCTCTCTAAAGCCCCCGGGTAGGGAGAGTAGCCATCCATGCCCATGAGATAACAAACAAGCCCTTTATTCCAGCATTCAAAACCCACTACAGTCTTTTCCATCACCCCCATTCCTGGGAATGGATGCGCCAGCCACCCCAGTCACGCGGAGGCTCACAGTGTCCTCTTCACCCAGTTTGCTCTTATTTGAAGATCTGCATGAAGCATCGACCCAGGCCAGACCCTCTTGCCCCAGAGTCTGGTTCCGTGCCTGTCATCAGAGTCCCCACTGCACCCTTGAGCTCTTGCTCTCCAGCACATACCCCCGTTCTTCTCAAGTCTCTAAGGGCTAGGATAGGTGCTGGCCCTTGCTGTGCCCCAGCCCCTGGCACAGATGAGTGGGTGGGGGGAGTCAGTCTGGGTCCCCACCCCCAGAGAACCTCTCCGCCAAACCTCCACTCACTGACCCAACATTCCTCCAGCATGCCAGGTCTGTGCCAGGTGCCATGGTGCCTGCAGCACAGGTCAGACCTCCCTTTGACTTCCAAGAACCCGTGGGCTGGTGGACAAGCTGGCCTTGAGACACCCCAGAGTTGAATGCAGATACACAGCTCGCGTTTACTCAACACTTATCATGAGCCAGGCGCTATGCCAAGTGCATCCCCCGGGCAGGGGGAACTCACCCTTCCAGCAACCCCGGGAGGGAGGTTCTGTCCTAATGCCTACAGGAATGATAAGTCACAGAGAGGCCAGTCAATCACTCAATCACATGGCCAACTGAAGCGTGCTGGGCCTGGAACCCATCCATCCCCGTGAGCCCCGCAGAGTGCCCTGGATCAAAGACAGTGGCCAAGTGCTATGCGATTCCAAGGCAGAAGGTGGGATGGGGATTGGGGGAAACAAGAGCTGCCCAAAGTATGTGCCATCTCTTCATGGAAGAAGAGCCTTGGGTACCTTCTTCATTCCCCTCAAAACCAGTCCAGGCCCAGGTATGCAGCAAGTGTCCCGTAAATGTTGGTGGATTGTTGATGATGAGCAGCACTATATTTAAGTGCCTACTACATGTCTGGTCATCAATTACTCCTACCAACAGGCCAGGGGAGTGGGATTAGTATCCTTAATTTGCCCATGGTGAGGAAGAGGAGACTCAGAGAGGTTAAGGGCCTTGCCCAAGGCCACACAGTCTTGAGTGGTAGAGTGGCAATTAAGTCCAGACTAAGTCCAAAGCCTGTGCTCCCAACTCAGACTGGAGGAGGCCTGATGCCACTGAGCCAAGGAACACGTCCTTTCTAGCTTTCTCTAGCACCCCATAGCATGTTATGTACCTAACACAGACAATATCATTGATTGAACAACTACTTTTACTCAATTATTCATGGAGTGTTTTGCCATTGTGCTAGCTACTCTGTGTGCAATATCCCACTTAGTTCTCACAATAACCCTTAAGAAGTAGGTATTTCTCTCTGTTTTTTTTTTTTTCAGATGGAGTTTCGCTCTTGTTGTCCAGGCTGGAGTGCAGTGGCGTGATCTTGGCTCACTGCAACCTCCGCCTCCCAAGTTCAAGCGATTCTCCTGTCTCAGCCTCCTGAGTAGCTGGGATCACAGGCACCCATTAAGCCCGGCTAATTTTTGGTATTTTTAGTAGGCATGGGGTTTCACCATGTTGGCCAGGCTGGTCTCGAACTCCTGACCTCAAGTGATCCGCCCATCTTGGCCTCCCAAAGTGCTGGGATTATAGGCGTGAGCTACTGCACCCGGCCAGAAACAGGTATTTCTCATGATCCTATTTTACAGATGGGGACACTGAGGTGTAGAAAATTGAAGGTTAAGGAATATTTGCTGAGCAGCTGCCAAGAAGCACAGCCAGGATGCAACCTAGGTTTCCCCTACGCCAAAGCCTATGCATTCAAGCATTACAGAAGCCACTGACCTCACCTCACTGATACCCAGGTGTGTAAATCAAAGCTCAGAGAGAGAGGTCAGTGAGCCTAGGCCAGAGCCAGGACTGGAACCCAGGTATTCAGGGATTCTTCTCTGTGGCCCACGTGGGGTTGTCTTTGGCCCCATCCTTGGCACAACAGCATTTTGAATGGCCTGAGGCCTTTTGCCACTGAGATGTCAGAGCAAACACACTGCTAGCAAGCCGGACCGAAGCCCAAGGGGCCTACTGACCTGCTGGGGTTTCAGAACAAATCCCCATGCTCAGGCCCAAAGTGCTGACAGGCCCAAGCCCCTTCTTTTTTTTTTTTTTTTTTTTGAGACAGAGTCTCCCTCTGTCACCCAGGCTGGAGTACAGTGGCCCGATCCCAGCTCACTGCAAGCTCCGCCTCCTGGGTTTACACCATTCTCCTGCCTCAGCCTCCCGGGTAGCTGGGACTACAGGCGCCCGCCATCTCACCCGGCTAGTTTTTTGTATTTTTTAGTAGAGACGGGGTTTCACTGTGTTAGCCAGGATGGTCTCGATCTCCTGACCTCATGATCCGCCCGTCTCAGCCTCCCAAAGTGCTGGGATTACAGGCTTGAGCCACCGTGCCCGGCTGGCCCAAGCCCCTTCTAAGGCCAGCCCTCCCCTCCATGCACTGCCACGGGGTCTTATGCATTAGAGAAGAGCTGACACAGCAAAAGCTAGGAGCATACAGAGGTTCCTCAGAGCAGCCCTCACCCACAGAAAGGAGAAATCAACACCTCCCCTCCCACAGTGACGACAAGACAGCAGCCCTGGGGAAGGACTCACTATACCTGCTGGGGGCGGGCAGGGGGCAAGGGAACCCTCCTAGAGTAAGAGGCATAGGAGCGTGGTCCGGACTACAAACAAGAGTTTGGATCATGCACTGTCCCTCCACAACTATCTGAGGCAGTAGGGACGGTTTCCTTGGTTGCTTTTTCCCATTGTACACATGCAGAAGCTGAGACCCAGGAAGGTTAAGTAACTTGCCCAAGGTCACACAGCAAAGAGAAGGCAAAGCCACACTCCAGAGCCCTCAGACAAGTAAGCTTGAGTCCTAGAGTCGGGCAGACCCAGAGCTGAATCCAGCTCTGCCTCTCTCTTGCTATGTGACCAAAAGCAGGTTACTTCATGCCCCGGTGCCTCTCTTTTTCTTCCTCTGTAGAACTCCCTAGTTCCAGGCTGGTTGTGAGGCTTGACCTGGATAATGTGCAAAATCACATGGCGGGCCGGGCGTGGTGGCTCACGCCTGTAATCCCAGCACTTTGGGAGGCTGAAGCAGGCAGATCACGAGGTCAGGAGATCAAGACCATCCTGGCTAACACAGTGAAACCCCGTCTCTACTAAAAATACAAAAAATTAGCCGGGCGTGGTGGCGGGCGCCTATAGTCCCAGCTACTTGGGAGGCTGAAGCAAGAGATGATGTGAACCCAGGAGGCGGAGTTTGCAGTGAGCCGAGATCGCGCCACTGCACTCCAACCTGGGCGACAGAGTGAGACTCCGTCTCAAAAAACAAAACAAAACAAAACAAAAAAGCACACGGCAGCCGGGTGCGGTGGCTCACGCCTATAATCCCAGCACTTTGGGAGGCCGAGGCAGGTGGATCACCTGAGGTCAAGAGTTCAAGACCAGCCTGGCCAACATGGTTAAACTCCATCTCCACCAAAAACACAAAAATTACCCAGACGTGGTGGCATGCAGGCTGAGGCAGAAGGATTGCTTGAACCTGGGAGGCAGAGGTTGCAGTAAGCCGAGATTGCACCATTGCACTCCAGCCTGGGCAATAGAGCAAGACTCCATCTCAACAACAATAACAAAAAAAGCACTTGGTCTGTAGTGAGCGCACTATACCTGGTGGCCACCATGAATACTGTTGTTGTTTTTGGTGGCTTGATGTGCCTGCACCCCAATTTTCCACACCCACAAGTCTCCTGCTAGAGGACTAGGTCAGAACCAAAAGGCCCTGCAGAAAATGGAAATCTCTTCCCGATCCCCCTCTAGTCTCCCTTTGGGGGTCCAGTGTGTCCTTGGAGCTGCCCAGGGCAGAGTAGAGGCTGCATCTGTGACCCTGATGGGTTGCCCCAAGCCTGCTGACACTGGCCGTGCCAATCACAAGAAATTCTAAAAATCCACCTCCTTATCTCAGAGCGGGTGACACTCCCGAGCTTCAGGAATGCTGGTGGGGAGCCCCGCCCCGTCCCCCTCCCCCACCTCCTCTGCTGGGGAAAGGCTGGAAGAGGACTGCTGAATTCTCCAGGCCCCAGCCCCCAAGTATCCCCCTCTAACTCTGGGACCCTCTCAGATCAACACATTCCAGGAGGATCAGGACCTGCAGACTCCAAGTCAGACACCCTCAAGCCCAGAGACGCCTACCTGGGCTCTCAACATCCCCCCCTACACCAGAATCCAAAGAGAATCTCACTACAGAGCCCTAGCATGTCCCTAAGGACTCCACGGGCACACCAATGTTATTTCTGAATAATTTCAGGATCCTTTGAGAAGACAGTCCATCTGCTATGGCAGAAAGAATACAAGATCTTGAATCCAGCATGTTGGGTCTTAGCTATGACCCTGAACAAATCCCTTCCTCATTCTGTGCCTCGGTTTCTCCGTCTGTGAAACAGAATTGTTACCCTCTCTTACCTTGCCCTCCCTGTAGAATGGTTGAAAGAACTGAACCAGCTTCCCAATGTAAGGGACACTTTAGAATTTCTACAAGCACCTTCTTTTTCCTTCACGCAAATCACTGCTCCTTGGACTCAGTTTCTTCCCCTGCTAAACGGAAGGAAGATGTACGTGCCTGCCTCACTCCACTCCACAGTGCTGGGAGAGGAGGGAGCAGAATAGACAAGACTCTGCTCATCTGGCACTTTCTCCCTTTAAACTTAGAGGCCAGGGACTGACCAGACCTTATTCCCAAGGCAGCAAGAAGCAGGCTCCCAGCAAGCATGTGCTGAATGAATACCTGACTGTGGATGGATGGACGATGTTGCTTTAAGAAATTAAAAGGCCAGGTGGGTGGCTCACACCTGTAATCTCAGCACTTTGGGAGGCCAAGGCAGGCAGATCACCTGAGGTCAGGAGTTTGAGACCAGCCTGGCCAACGTGGTGAAACCCTGTCTCTACTAAAAATACAAAAATTAGCCCAGCATGGTGGTGTGTACCTATAATCCCAGCTACTTGGGAGGCTGAGGAGAGTCACTTGAACCCAGAAGACAGAGGTTGTGGTAAGCCGAGATCACGCCACTGCACTCCAGCCTGGGTGACAGAGCTCAAAAAAAAAAAAAAAAAAGTGCCATCCACTAACAGAGCATCGCATCCTCTTTTTGTCCCAAAGGACACTGTCTCCAGCTTCCCCATCCTAGCCAGCTTAAAGAAAGGGTCTAAACCTCACTGAGGAGGCTGGGTGTGGGGGTGGTCACGCCAAGAGGGGGCATGGAAGGAAACTTCCAAACTTGAACACTTCTTGTGGTGAGAGAGGAAGTGGCGCTGCAGGAGGGACAAGGGGCTAAGGGGCTGGCAGGAGGGACAAGAGGCCGGGGATGCCCCCCCGCACCCCGCCCGGCCTGGCCTGCGTCATGCCTGGTCTGTCTGGGGAAGGCCAGGACCTAGCTGAGCCTGGCGGCAGGAACAATGTCAGGCAGGTGCCGGCCGAGCTGCGGGAAAGGCCCAGCCCGGTGTCATTGTCAGAGCTCAGCCAAGTGCAGAAAAGCAATTTACTGGTCACGCCGCTTGCTCCCCACGGAAATTTTTAAAATTCTTCCAATTTGAGCTATCTACGGTGTCCCGAGTCGTGTGGAGAAGGGATGAAGGGATTTTATTAAATTCCCAGCTTCCTACTTCCTAGGGTGGCCAGCGGGTGAGGGCGGGGCTCACCACTTCGGGGGTGGGCAGGACGGTGTCTGGCATTGAATGTGCTCATGGAAACGTAGCTGGGGGCAGGGACCCATTCTGAGCCTGGTAGCGATGGACAGGAGGAAAGGAGGGGCCCAGAAACTCCACTGCTGAGACTGGACCTGTCCTGGAAAACACTGAGGTGGGGGAGGGAAGGGTGTAGGCACATCCATTTCCCAGCAGCCACAGTGTGCCTTCCTGGGAGGATGAGAACTGGCAAAACTTCCCCACCCCTATCATATACCAGTTTAACTCCATGACCAACCATTTCACAAATGATGCGGCGAAGATTCTGGGGATCCACAGAGAGGGAAAGATGGCGCTGGAGCTGGGGTTCAGGCCTAGGCCACTGGATCGCAAAGCCCTGAGCCCTTCCCTCCACGCAGAGAGGCTTCCCTGGGCCCTGCTCACCCTAAAGGAGCTTCAGCTGCTACCCGCTAAGTGTAGCCTACCCAAACCTCAGCAGGGAACAGGCCTCAGATTCCTGGCAGTTAACATCATGTGGCTCCCACCCCTCATTTCAACCATTAAGGCCACCCGACTTTTGTTCCTATAGTGTAAATGGGGACATAAGCCTGACAACCTTGCCCATAACTCCCAGGATAACATTTCTTTCTCTTTAGGGGTCATAGATGTTTTGAAACTCTGTGGGGAGCAGACAACCCTCTTCCAGACACAGCACATTTAAGCACCATTTTTGTGCAATGTTTCAGGGGCCTCCCCCTCCCACAATCCCATCCTTTGACACTCCAAGGGTACATGGACCATGGGTTAAAAACATCAGTCCTATGGCACTTTGGATGCAGAAAGGCCGGTGGGGACAAAGGGGCGATGGAAGGGGGAAGGTGGAGGTGGTGGGGAGAGGAGGTTCCCTCACCTGCTCTAAGGCTGCCGTTTGACCTAACCAGGGCAGACCACCCAGCTCTTTCCCAAGATGCTGGCTCTAGCTCTGGCCAGGAGGTGGAGGTGGGATGCAGAGTCCACGCTCCCTCCCTCCAGCTCCCCCAGAGAACACAAAGACCACACAGCAGCCCCTCCTGGGCCCCACTTCAAGAAGAACCAAGAGCAGCAGGCATCCAGAGGCTTGAGCCACACGTCTGCAGGCCTCCCTGCTACTCCATGCCCATTTCATCACTCCTGCCCCCAGGCTCAGAACTCTGGAAAAGAGCTCTTGCCCAGGTCAGACAAGCAGACCCCCTGGAGTGACCCCGGGGCCTGCCCTCTGCTTGGGGACTCAGCTGCAGACCAGGCAGGCCATGCCTGGCACTGGCCTCCCTCTTTGACACCAGCCGTTCCCCACCCCCGCCCCCATCACCACACAGGGTCACATCTGCTTTGGCAAACAGCCAGTCTTAAGTTACTGACTCCAGTTATATTGATTCAAGGAGTCACTGGGGACTCCAGCCTGGCCAACAGGAGGAAAGAACCCATCAGTCCGTCCACCCTTCCGTCCCCAAGCCCTACTGGATGCCCCCAGCTCAGTGCCTATCAGGAGGGTAACAACCCTCTTCTGGGTGTGGAGGGAAGATAACAGGCCCACCACCGCCAAACACGGCGAGAGGCTGCTGAGTCCCAGCAGTGCTCAAGGCACACAACACTCCTTGAGCCAGAAAACCGGGAGAACCACCAATTTCCTGTGCTTAAGACTTGCTCTGGGGATCTCCTGAATCCAGAAGGCTAAGGTCTAAGATTCTTCTCTAATCCCGGAAAGCCACCTGCCTTCCACCGAGGGGGAAGGGTCAGACAACCTTCTTTTGGCCTGTGTCCAGTTCCTCCTGGCCTGGCCCCTTGCAGCGCTAGGTGGGTGGGGGCTTGGGGAGCTGACGCTTCCTATTCCCTTTGCCCGCCGCCCCCCACCCCCAACATGCAGAGGCAGCCCTGGTCTGGTTCTAATCGGGGCTGAAGTCGGCTCCCTTTTTCGCTCTTCTCTCTCCCTCCCCCCAACCCTTTTTCCTTCATTTCTACGGCTTTGGAAGCCAGAGCGTTCCAACTGTCTGTGTGCCAAGACCTTCCCGAGTCTGAAAGCTGCTGAAGTAACAGATCAGATTTTAGCAAGTGCTTTCCAGGCTGAGCGCCAAGCCCTCTTCTGATTCACGGAGAGCGAGCGAACGGGGAGCAGGCGGGGAACCAACGAGGGCTGCACCACCTTAGGCGAGGGAGTGCGGAGCGTGGCCCGTCCGGGAGCAGCCTCGCGGGCAACGGCCACTCGGCCTAGGCGCCCTCGAGGTTCCCCTTGTCCCGGGCGTGTGTGTGTCTGTATGTGTGTCTCAGTGCTGCAAGAGCCTTCAAAACCACAGAGTAATTTACAACTGAAGCTTTCTCCCTGGACTCGAAATCCACTCGGCTGAAAGCCTTTTTGTTTGGAAGCGGTGATGTTAAGGGAAGGTTGGCAGAGAAAATCCCTAGGTCCTACCCCTCGCTGACTGCGGGCAGGGGTCTTAGAGCCGGGTATATTGCTGCGGCTGAACCCGCCGGGTCTGCGGGATCTCCTTCCAGCCGAGGCCGACAGGGGCCGCGACAGCCAGCGCCGCCTCGGGCCCCGCGGCAGAGCCCCTTGCCCTTGGCCGGTCCCCCGCCGGCGCAGGGCGCGCGCGGAGCCGCCCTTCCGCGCCCTGGGAACAGGTGCACTGGGCTCGGCGCCCAGGAGGGGTGGGGCACAGGGAGGGGGCGCGGCCGGGGAAGGGGGGTCGGCGTGCACCGCGAGGCAGGGGCGGGAGGAGGTCAGAGTCAGGAGCCCACGTACCTGTACCTGGAAGCACAGCAGCAGGAAGTGTAAACACCTGCGGGAAACAGATGGAGAAGCGGTCAGTGGGACCTGAGGAGGGGGGCGCACGGACAGACAGACACTCGGTTGAACAGTCAAGCGAACGGACGGGCGGGTAGACAGAGGCACAGGGCACAGGCACACGGACAGACGGCCAGGCAGGGTGGGCAGCCCCGCGCGCGGGCGCTTACAGGCAAGTGCAGGCGGAGGGCGCTGAATACATCGCTGGGCGGGAGGGAGGCGGCGGCTCCTAGCCCAGCCTGCACATGTCCGCTCCGCGCGGCCGGGACCGGGCGCCTCCGCCGCCGCCGCCGCCGCCGCCGCCGCTGCTGCTGCTCCCTCCTCGCCGGCTGCTGCTGCTGCAGACTCTGCTGCTCCGGGGCGCTCCGCGGCGCGCCCTGCGGCATCAGCGCCCCGCGCGGCTCCTCCCGAGCGCTGCGCCCTCCGGGCTGGCGCAGGGGCTGCGGGGCGGCAGCCGCTATGCAGGAGGCGCCTGGCTGGTGCGGGGAAGCTTGCTTACTGCTGGCCGGCCGGCCGTCCGGGCGTCCGTGGGAGGTTGGCTTCCCGGCTCAGTTCGGGGACAGCATGCGCGGCGGGGCTGGAAGCCGGGTTGCACTCTCCGGCCCGGGCGCGGAGCTGCGTGAGGCCAGGGGTCAGCGCTCCGGGGTCGGGGCGCGCGGCTGCAGCACGAAAGCGTCACGGCCGCTCCGTCTGGGCGCCCGCCGGCTCATGTCTCCTCCTCCGCGTCTCTCCGGCCGTGCGCATCGCCGCCTCCCACCACTGGCGGCGGCCGGGGCGTTTTCTACGCGCGGGCGGCGAGGGGGCGGGGGGCCGGGGGCGGGCCCGGGCCAGAGCCGGCACAATGAGGATGCGGGGCCTGGGGGCTCCCCCCTCGGGGCGCGGCCGGACGGGCGCTCAGCTCGCCTGGGTGCGCCCAGCCCACATCAAAGGCGGCCCTGCCTGCTCGCCTGCCTGCCGCGGCCTCTCGCTGCCTCCTCCTCCTTCTCCCGGCGGCTCGGGGTTGGAGGGGAGGCGCTCAGACTCTCGGCGACGGAACCGGCAGCTCCGAAGGGGCAGGACCCACGAAACTGAAGCTGGTGAGCGCTGGAAGCCGTCGGAGCTCTGCGCCCGAACGCAGTGACCCGCTCCTCCGCGCAAACGTTGCCCAAACTGGGCAGGCGATGCTTCCCAAGAAAGCAGTTAGGTACGGAGCGTCCTCACCTGCCCACATTCGCTAGTCGCACTCACCAGCGCTCGAGTGGGGAGCCGAGAGGGGGCGGGTCAGACCCAGCCCCGGGGCGGCTCCACTGAATGGGGGTCGCTTTTACCCGCTCTGTGATCGTGGAGTTTCCCAGCCACCCTCTTGACTGGCTACGCACTTAAGTGAGCCCCCTTTCTCTTCTTACGTCCCTGCCGCTGCGAAGGGGGCTCCGGGGCGTCTCTCCTTCCCACCCCTTGCCGCCTCCAGGGTTCTGGGGTCGGTTCACGGGATCCCAGCTGGGCTCTCCCGTAGGCGAGCCAGCTTTGGAAACACACGGCTACCACCAAGCGGCCCCGAGACGTCACTGCAACCCCAGCACGGACTGCTGCACGCCGGGGAGCAGCCAGCAGGACTCTGGTCAGCGACCACGCTGAGGCCCTCTTCCGGCCTCCTCCCAAAACCAGGCTGAGACTTGCCTCCGTTTGCATACTATGTAGCTTCGTTCCTTTAACCAGGGTCCCATTCAGGACACTGGTTCTTACCGCCTCCACCCCTTCCAGAGGCATAAGTCCTGTCCTTCCCACCAACTCCAAAACGTAGATGTTCTTGTCACGCACCTGCCTCACTGTCTAGAGCCGGTGTCAGCCAAGCTCTGCTTAGGCCCAATGCTAAGGAAAATAGGTCAGTGAGAAAGACATTGGAGTACAGCCTCAACCAAAACTCAGGAATCTGGACTGTTTGGTTAAAGCCTCCTTGCGTTGGCAATGGTTGATGGTCCACTAGAGCATAAACTGAGGTAGGACTGTGGAACGGTGCTATTTCCTGAAGCCATGAATATAAAACATTAGTAATTGTTCCAAATATCAGACCTCCTTGCAAGCTATTTTAAGTTCCCTTTCAAAGCTGAGGCTATTTTAAACAGATAGCCTCTGTTTCAACACTGGACGCAAGTGCAGAAAACCTTTTCAAAACCAGGTGCTGAGTGATGGCGAAAATTCCTGCATGAAGCTTTTGAGCTGAATTTACTTAGGCATTCTGATTGCCAGAGCTGGACTTGCCAAGTTACTCGTAACTTTCCAAGTTCTGGAGAAAATGAACCAATCCCAAGATAGGATGCAATGACGAACCATAAATAGAAATGGACAGAAATTCTCCCACCGATGACCTCAGTCATTGCCACCATCTTTGATCTTGCTTTATAGGAAGATTGACAAACCCAGTCAAGAGGGGTTTTTGGCTTACCATCTGCTAGTTTGAAGTATCTCCTGGCTAAGAATCATGCTTCAAATTTTCTGTACTGTTACTATTTTTTATTACTTGTGAATGGAATGGGTATATAATTATTTATACCCTATCTAAAATGCTTGCAGTATTTTTCAATGCTCGGATAAAGTATATTTGCCAATCTCACCTATCAAACAAATCAGACTGACCAAAAAGTCCAGCCAAGAGAACACTTCTGAGTAAGAGCATAAACTCAGGAGTCAGAGGTAGTGCATTTGAATACTGTCACCAACACTTACTTACAAATTCCAGCAAGCAACGGTCTGAGACTCTGCTTCCTCCTCTACAAAATATGGCTAAGAACAGGAACGACTCTCACAGAGTTGTGAGTACTCAATGAGTGTCTGGCACACAATGAAAACTCCAAACATTTTAGCTAACTAATAATCCTAATTATGGTTTTCAGGTTATTTTCACATTTCTTTCTGAACAATTTTATGAAGTAGGGAGGCAAGATCACTTCCAATTTACAGTTGAAGAGGCATCTAGTCAGAATGTCTTTTGACTCCAAATCAATTTTATACTACACATTCTTTTCGCCACCACTCACACCCTCACGTCTGGTTTCATGTACCTATTTACCAATATGACCTATTTACCATATGCCTGAATCTTAAATGGGTTCTATCTGGATTTAGCATGTTCATACAACACTTAATGTATACCACTATTTTAGTAGTCACTTCTTACTAGTTCAATCACAATTTATTGAGATCCTACAGTGTCGGGCCCTCACTGAAAGACAGGCAAGATCCCTGCACTAAAAAAGTACTTCGTCTCCACTAGGGAAGATGAGCCATAAGCAAATACACCAAGAGATAAATGCTGGCTTGTTACCAGTGCTTTGAGAGAACCCAGTGGGATGAGATGAACAGTACAGGAGATAGAGCAAGCTAGAAGACCTCTTGGTAACATTTAGGCCAAGACCCAAAGACAGGAGATAGCCATGCAAAGGAATATTCCAGGTAAAAAATGCAAAGTGCCTCCAGTGGAAAAAGGCTAGGTGACTGGCAGGGTTAGCCAGGGAGAGTGTGGCAAGAGATAAGGGTGAAAGCAGGCAATGTTCTTGACCAGGCCTTTGCAGGAAATGAAGTAGCCATCAATGGCTTAAGGGTACCAGTTTTGCAATGCATCGGTTTTAAGTGTACGGTTCAGTTCTGACAAATGTTATCTAGGTACAAACACCACCTCTTCTCAGGCAATCTTCCAGCCCCCAATTACTGGTCCCAAACAGTCATTTATCTGGCACTGGTTTATTTTCAATTTCATATAAACAGAACCACCTAGTATGTGCTTGTGTCTGGCTGAGCATGTTTGAGATTGGTCCATTGTTGCATTTTGCAGTAGTCAATTCTTTTTCATCATGGGATAGTATTTCATAGTATAGATATGCCACAATTTGTCAATTAAGGGCTTTCAAACTGAGTCAAAAATCAGTTTGTTAAAAAAGCTTTACCCTGGCTAAGAATGAAGTGGAATGCTGTTACACCATCCCACTTCATTCTTAGTAGCTGGAGTAAGCAGGACACTAAGAAAGCTAGCTGTTACCAGTCCAGGTAAGGGTACTGTAGCTTGGGCTACGCAGCCATGTGCTATTTTGGGGTCGGAATCAGACACACCTGCATTAAATTCACAGCTCTAAGTTAATAAACTCAGGCAATTTTCTGAGGGGAGTTAAGAATGTATGTTGACTGGTAACACAATGAAATGAAAGCCCTGCAGAGCATCTCGATGCCTTGCCTACTGACTAACCCTAAGCACCTAGAACTTTTGTCTAAGACAAAGTATGTATTTAAATCCCTTTGTTCAAGTGTGCAAGTAAACTGAGCACTGCAATCTTTCCACTTGTTTTCCACTTCTTCCCAGTCTTGACGGAGAAGACGCCTAAGATTCAGGGAATCTGTGGAGTACAAATATTGTGGAGACAGATGGAAAACATCTAGCCTAAGAACACAGGACAGGCCGGGCACGGTGGCTCACGTCTGTAATCCCAGCACTTTGGGAGGCTGAGGTAGGCGGATCATGAGGTCAGGAGTTTGAGAGGAGCCTAACCAACACAATGAAACCGTGTCTCTACTAAAAATACAAAAATTAGTCGGGCATGGTGGCACATGCCTATAATCCCAGCTACTCAGGAGGCTGAGGCAGGAGAATCGCCTGAACCCGGGAGGTGGGGGTTGCACTGAGCTGAGATCTGGCCACTGCACTCCAGCCTGGGGGACAGAGCGAGACTCCGTCTCAAAAAAAAAAAAAAAGGACAAGCAGCCTCAAGCAGCACTGTCTTCAGTAGTATCAGATAATCAGCAAAGTAGACCCTTAGCACAAATAGGCTGTAAAGTTTTCTCAAAGCCAGCTCCTAGAACGCACACAGCATTAAATCTTGGGACCTCTACTGCCAAATCCACGAGTCAGGGAGCAACTGGCTTTTCAATAAGGAACTGGCTAGAAAGTAGCCTCACTTTCTTAAACTTTAACCCTGTATTTCCAGAGTCCAGGACACCTTTATAATAGGCTCAGTACAAACTTGTAACCCTCAACTTTTTTTTTCTTGGACAATTTCCAAGAAAAGACTCACACCTTATACAATGCTCATCTCTCCTTGCTCATTAAGCTAGTACTATCAAGAGCTACATAGCGGGTCGTAATCCCAGACCTTGGGAAGCTGAGGCGAATGGATCACTTGACGTCAGGAGTTTGAGATCATCCTGGCCAATATGGTGAAACCATCTCTATACAAAATACAAAAATTAGCCGAGTGTGGTGGCGTGCACCTGTAGTCCCAGCTACTCAGGAGGCTGAGGTGAGAGAATCACTGGAACCCGGGAGGCAGAGGCTGCAGTGAGCCAAGATCACACCACTGCACTCCAGCCTGGGCAAGAGACTGAGACCCTGTCAAAAAAGAAAAAAAGAAAAAAAAAATGATTTTATCTGTTAAGAAAAAAAGAAAAAAAGCTGGTTGGGCGCCGTGGCTCACACCTGTAATCCCAGAATTTTGGGAGGCCAAGGCGGGCAGATTACCTGAGGTCAGGAGTTCGAGACCAGCCTGGCCAACATGGTGAGATGCTGTCTCTATTAAAAATATAAAAATTAGCTAGGCATGGTGGCATGTTGCCTGTAATTCCAGCTACTTGGGAGGCTGAGGCAGAAGGTTACTCACTGTAACCCGAGAGGCAGAAGTTATAGAGACAAAACTGCACCACTGCACTCCAGCCTAGGAAACAGAGCAAGACTCTCTCTCAAAAAACAGAACAAAAATAAAAGCTACTTAACGATGGTTTGGTTAACAACAGACCACCTGTATGGTGGACCCAGACTAAAAGGGAGCTGACCATTGTAGCAGATGCATTACTCGTGTTCATGATGCTGGTGCGAAGAAACCTGTACATGCAATTATGTACAGCACATACTTGATACTATGAAAATAAATGTTACTGATTTACATATTTATTGCATTTTATCAGTGTTATCCTTAACCAAAAAAAAAAAAAAAAAAAGCCTCAGGCAGTATTCCAGATGGCAATGTTATAATGACAGCATCGTCTTATTGCCCCTGAAGACCTTCCAGTGGGACAATGTATGGTGGATGAGTGACTTGTTGATGATCCTGACCCTATGGTAGGCCTAGGCTAATAACCCTATGGTAAGCCTACGCCTAGTTAACAAAAAAGTTGAAAAAATAGAAATGTACAGAATAAGAAGGTATTTTTGAGGCCGGGCACGGTGGCTCACGCCTGTAATCCCAGCACTACCCAGTGGGTAGATCACATGAGGTCAGGAGTTCGAGACCAGCCTGGCCAACATGGTGAAACCCTTACAAAAAAAAAAAAAAAAAATTAGCCAGGCATGATGGCGGGTGCCTGTAATCCCAGCTACTTGGGAGGCTGAGGCGGGAGAATTGCTTGCACCCAGGAGGCGGAGGTTGCAGTGAGCCAAGATCACACCATTGCACTCCAGCCTGGGCTACATAAATGTGTTTTTGTAGTTAAGTATTATGAGTCAAAGTTTTTAAAGTTTATGAAGTTCAGTAAGCTAAGATTAATGAAGAAAAACATTTTTATATTTAACGTCTAAGTATACCATGTTTATAGTTTACAGTAATGTCCTAGGCTTTTCATTCTCACTCAGCAACTTCCCCTTCTGCAAGCTGTATTCATTCCAGTGCCCTATATAGGTATGCCATTTTATCTTTATTTTTACCATACCTCTGTTAGAGACACAAATACTATTGAGATACAAGTACCTATAGTATTCAGTTCACCTATACTGCACAGGTTTGTAGCCTTGGAGGCATGGGTTGTACCTTACAGCTTAGATGTATGGTAGGCTATACCACCTAAATTCACGGAAGTAGACTCTGATGTTCACATGACGAAATCACCTAATGGTGCCTCTCTCAGCACGTATCCCCATCATTCATTAAGTGACCCATGACTACATATTAAGTCAAAACCATGTATTTTCTGCATTGATACACCTATTATTCTGTATTTGCGTGTTTTTAAGCTCATCTGCTTTCCCTGCATGGCCTTTTTACTACTGTAACCTATTCTACCTGTTCTCTGGTTGAGACTGAAGGTAGCTCTGTAGTTACATTGACTATTGACTTATGAAAAGCTTGTCAGCCAACCTGTGCACACATGCCCTCCTCGGCACTTAAAAATTGTTCATTCCCTTGTTTTTCCAAAGGGTCTGGTCTGATCTAATCAACCGACTACCCTAAACCCAGTATTAACAAGCAATGTTCCCACCCAGACAGTGGTCTACAAATACCATTATTTCTAAGGGAGGCAGGGTTCTTTGGGGGAAATGGCCACTCCAGGTCCGAGGAAGAAAATGACCAAGATGAAACACCTTGTCACAGAAGAAGTCAAAGAGTGATCAGATTACTGAGATCTACTATGACAGGAGCAAGCTTGAAAGGGATTCCCTTGGTCAAAAATAAAATATCAGCATCAAAAAAATACAGTGGGTTGAGATTTATACAAATAAAAAAAAACCTGAATTAAGGTTAAACTCACTCACTGATTCCTTTTCACAAGCTGCTAGGTATCAATCCATCATTCTAAAAATTGGCAAAAAAGAAAAAATCCCATTAAAATCATTTCCAGCACAGAATGAAAGCCTGTCTGGGCACACTGGCTCACGCCCGATGCCAGCACTTTGGGAGGCCGAGGCAGGCAGATCACTTGAGGTCAGGAGTTCGAGACCAGACTGACCAACATGGTGAAACCCTCTCTCTACTAAAAAAATTATATATATATACACACACACACACACACAATATATTTATATTTTAGTATATTTATATACTATATATATTTACATATTTGTTTTTACGTGTATATACAAACTTAGCCAGATGTGGTAGCACACACTTGTAATCCCAACTATTTGGGAGGCTGAGATGGGAGACTGCAGTGGACTGAGATTACACCACTACACAATAGATCTCAAAACAAGAAAGGAAAAAAATTCAAGACCACTTCAAAATGTTGGAATAAATAAAATGCTGAGTGATGTTTTTAGATTTCAGATACACACCCAAAGCAGCAAGCAGTTGGTATATTAAAATCAACACAAAAATTTGAAAGACAAAATAATTAAGTCTCTTTCCCGAGTTTAAACAAAAAGGAATGAGAAAAACTATCCAAGACAATCAAACAAGTCTAAGAATGGATAGAAGTGGGAGATGAAAATCTCCCAAGGAAAACGGCACAGAACTGGAGAACATTCCCTCATCTGCTCAAACTACTGGAGTATATACCACAGCAAAACGATAGAAATGAAATCAGTATATCCAACTCAGATCGTGTGTAATCAGCTTAAGGTAGAACATATAAAGGTGCTAATTAGTCCCCGAATATCCTCATATCTATGTGATAATTTTTCTCCTATACATCTGTAAGAAGTACTATTAGGCAACTTCAGCAAATAGTCACTGAAATAATTGCTTTGATTCAGACAAGGAATCCAGGTTGAGGTCAGGTGCGGTTGCTCACACCTATAATCCTAGCACTTTAGGAAGCTGAGGTGGGCAGATCACTTGAGGTCAGGAGTTCAAGACCAGCCTGGCCAACATGGTGAAACACCATCTCTACTAAAAATACAAAAATTAGCCGGGCTGGTGGTTCACACCTGTAATCCCAGCTACCTGGGAGGCTGAGGCAGGAGACTTGCTTGAACCCAAGAAGCGGAAGCTGCAGTGAGCTGAGACTGTGCCACTGCACTCCAGCCTAGGGGAAAAAAAAACAAGAATACAGGTTGAAAGGCTGCTTTTAAGCTGTTTTAACATGTCAGATTTTCTGTGAGTGAGGCTAGAATAGGCGGATAGGAGGTCTAATGGAACATTTGGAAACATGTTGCATAGTTATAATAATTGTTAACTATCATCAGGAGGTGGGAACACAGCACTAAATCCTTATGATGAAAAAGTGGTTAGCTCCAGTGAACTATTGAAGGGGAGGGGCAGGGACATTCTCATAGAATTTTATAATACTATTTGCCATTCCTAACTACGTAAATTATTTCCTTGACAAAGTATAAAGCAGTTAAATAAGTCAATAGAAACCGTGCTACTTTATTAAAATACTGAGTTTTATTTCACATGTATATTTTTGTCTCCCCACCATTTCCATGTCTGACCACCGCTACTACTATGTCCTATCATAACATTCCATACATACTTAAAACCAAGCAAAGGGTGGAGTTCCATCTTTAAAAACTAAACAGGCATTTTGGACAACACATTCTTGGCAATGGAACCTGGACAACATTTATCAAACACGGTAGGGAAAGTTCTCACTCTGCATTATAAAAAGGACAGCCAGATATCAACTGTTACAGAAATGAAATAAGACGGAAAATTTTTAACAAATTGTTTAAACTATTTTCTTAAAGAGACTTCCTCCACTGCCAGAGATCTTGAATAGCCTGGAAAAAAAAAAAAAAAAAAAGAAATGTGGTTAAGGAACCACAACACTTCACAGACATCAATAAATTAAATGCCTCTTTGCATAGTTCAACATCTATTTTTCATTCTACCACCAAATAGGTTAACTCTAGATAAAGAAATGACTCCAAGAAAATTTATACTCAGATATAATTTAATTCCTAATACTTTAATCAGTCATAAAAATAATATGAATATACTAATATTTAATAGTTTATTTACTTAAGGAAATAAAAAGACCAGAGACCCATTTGGCCAATGTTACTTCCAACTTCATCTTCCCTGAGATCAGCTTTAGAGTTGGCCAGATTTAGCAAATAAAGTTAAACACCAGAAACGTATTCTGAATTGCCTGTGCATGTGTACATTTAGAAAAAACTATCTGCTGAAGCTAGGCATGGTGGCTCACGCCTGTAATCCCTACACTTTGGGAGACTGAGGTGGGCAGATCACTTCAGCTCAGGAATTCAAGACCAGCCTTGGCAACATGGTGAAACCCTGTCTACTAAAAACGCAAAAATTAGCTGGGCATGGTGGTGTGCAACTACATGAGGCCCAGCTACTCAGGAGGCTGAGGAGGGAGGGTTGCCTGAGCCCAAGAGGCAGAGGTTGCAGTGAGCCAAGATCACACTACAGATGGGTGACCAAAGCAAACCCAAAAACAAAAAGCAAACAAAAAACAGCTGGCCAGACATGGTGGCTCACGCCTGTAATCCCAGCACTTCAGGAGGCCGAGATGGTGGATCACCTGAGGTCAGGAGTTCAAGACCAGCCTGGCCAACATGGCAAGGTGGTTCTGAATAAAAATCCAGAAGTTCACCAAGAACTAGAAAATGAGATGACAGGATTCTCTCAGCTGTCACTGTTTCACAGCCAATGGGTTCTCAGGTACAAGATAACTGAATACTGAATGCCAATATTAAATATCATAGAAATCTTTTTTTGTTGAGATGGACTCTCACTCTGCCACCCAGGATGGAGTGCAGTGGCACTCACTGCAACCTCTGCCTCCCAGGTTCAAGCGATCCTCCTGCCTCAGCCTCTTGAGTGGGTGGGATTACAGGTACACGCCACCATGCCCAGCTAAATTTATTATTTTTAGTAGAGACGGAGTTTTGCCATGCTGCTTCCCAAAGTGCTGGGATTATAGGCATGAACTACCACGCCCAGCCAAAGATCTTCTCATCATCAGGTTCAAACAAATATACATTGTCACTGCTTGCATCTTGCATCTCTATGTCAAAGACGGGAAGCATTTAGTTTTGATAATCTCTAATAGTAATTCAAGTTATTAAACATTTACTATTTATTGCAGAAATTTCATTCTGACACGAGAATACTTTCAATTCTAGAGCAAGATAATACTTCTGGTAGGCTGGGCAAGGTGGCTCGTGCCTGTAATCCTAGCACTTTGGGAGGCCAACTTGGGAGGACTGCTTGAGGCCAGGAGTTCAAGACCAACCTGGGCAAAAATACTTTTAAAAACAAAATACTTCTGGTAGAAGTGCTGGTTCAGTAATTTAATAGCTACAAAACTTTGTAGCTACAAGCCTTTGTTATAAAGTACAGAGGACCACTGCAACTTAATCATTAAATTATCACTTTCCTTGGCTGTACTTGAAGAAATGCATCTCTTATGCTTACTTGTTAGTACATATTGGTTATTTATGTCTGACTTTCCACTATTTTCAATATTAAATAACCTGTTGCATAATGCTTCAAAATAACCTGTTGCATAAAGTTTCAAAATAACTTATGCTCAATCAATGTTTAGTATGCCAAATAAACTCCCAAAACTCACACTTTAAACTTTGGGATTCAAATGTAGAGAAAAAACAGAATAGCAACCAAAAGACTGAATCTGATCATCTTAAAGCCCATCACTGCAACTTTAGCAAAGCTCAAGTCAAAATTAACCAAATCAGGGTTTTACAAACCCAAAAACTAAAAATTAAGGTGCAATTAAAATAACTGACCTGCTAAATATTATGGCAGAAAAAAACCAGCTAATTGCCAAATTTTCTGAAAGCTGACTACAGAAAACCTAAAAACCATTAAATGCAGCCATCGGTTCTCTACACGATACCTACCTAACGTCCCTATTTAACCACTTTTACATTTTCCTTACACTTATAAGTCAACTGTAAATAAGAGCAAAAATAAATGCATAAACTGTATGTTGACTAAGACTTTCATACTAATTTTAAAATCTAACAGCTAAACTCAAGCTTATATATCTAGTAGTAGCCACAATTTAGTGTCTTGCTTCCAGGTTTCACGTTAGGATGATTTTGGCAAAATGTATTTCCCATAAGATCTATGGAAAAAAAAAGATCTCTACCAACTCCCAAAAAAGCAAAGACCAGACTGCCCCAAGCCGCCAAATGGAGCAACAAGGAAAACCACAGCAATTTCCTTAGCCAAAATAGTACCAAAAAAGTAAAACTGAATTCAATAACCAAGAAATAATTTGCCAACTATAGGAAATTTGGAAAAAATATACTAAAGTTATCGTCTCAGACTGCCAACTGTATTCTTCATGTATTTCATTAAATACATGAATTTTCAGATTATTTCATTAAACGAATTATCTGTGGCTAGGAACTTTTTAAAAAGAGCCAACACTTAAAAAGGGTAAAGGCAGAATCATAATAAATCACGAAAAACTTGGACTTCATCTTGTCCCCAGAAAATTCAGTTACCTCTTGGTCAGTCATCCGGAAGCAATTCTTCACATAATTGATGAACTTGGCTTCCACTTTGGGAAGAGAACCACCCTATTGAGACAAAAAAGCATTATTACAGGTTAGTAGAGAAATACACTGAGAGAGATACCTTTAGAAAATTCCTCAATAACCTGCAATGCTACTACATAGAGCAGTTTACTCCTTTTCCCTTCAACTTTCCAAGAATACTCAATGTCTTTTTCAGGGCCAGAAAGCCCTATTGGGCAGCATGGCTAGTATCTCTATTCAAACAGATTTGCCAAAGGGTCAAATCTTCCCAGACGACCTCTCTAGGAACATAAAATAAAAGCTACACTTGAGATTCTACAGACAAACATGACATGGCAACTCGGTTGCTTATCTGTATTATCTAACAAGCCGGTTTTATCACCCAGAACCAAACACAACCTGTAACACTCCTTTGGAGAACCATGTCAAGTGACCCAAACTGTTGTTTAAAAAAACAAAACCCCACAAAACACTTGTTGATCACAAACCAGTTCAGAACAACAATGATCTGGTCATCAGTTAAAGATATATAAAGTTGAATGGGGAAAAAATTACAGTAATTACATTTCACTAATCACTCTTACCATTTCCTTCAAATTACGGATATACGCAAGAAACTACAATGGGGGAGAAATTACAGTAATTACACTTCACTAATCACTCTTACCATTTCCTTCAAATTATGGATATAGGCAAGAAACTACAACAGTGTTGGCGATACCTGTAACTTTTTGTCACCAAAATTTCAAAACATTACTATTGCAAGTATCTTGAAATGTTTATTTATCACTACTTTGGAATTACCTTAAAGCACTGAATATATCTGTTTTTATTAAATTTAATACCTTTCCCTCTAAGTATCTTTTATGCATTTTTAAAAGATTGAAAAGGTTTTCAAATGTCCAAGGGACCTTGGCAGAATCAAGTATAGCATTAAGAAACTTAACTGCCTCCAATAACCTAGTAAAATAAACCTCAATTTCCATTTCAAAATTATTGTCACATACATTCTTAATTGATTCATTCAAATATTTATTGAGCAGCTAAGGAGATACAAAGGCGATTTAAAACATTGTCAGAGGTGAGGCAAATGCACAAGTAATAGAAAGCAAAGGGCAAGGTTCACTGAATCACAGCAGTCAGAAGAAAGTGCTTTAGGGAACCAAGAGTGAGATTGTTTCCAGCCTGAAGAGGCATGGGTGGCAAATCAGAAAAGGGGATTGAGATTAAAATAGAAGACTTCAGTCTGGATTGTTGATGACACTCAGTATGGACTATATTTGTCTCTCCTTTTCCTTTCTCCCCATCTTTGGGCTTAATTTACATGTAGTGCCCAGGGCTGTTCAATGCGCCTGCAATTAAACCAAGGAGATAGGACCATATTAAAATGGAGGGGAGGGGAATCTAAAATATGTCATTTTAGCATTGTATCCAAGGGACAAAAATCTGATAAGCAGGAAGGCTAAAGGGTTTCCAGTGTGACTAAAACAAGAAATATGTTCCAGTTCTAAAATTTTTTTTCCAGTGGACTTATCACTGTACAAGGAAATCTACACAAGCCAACAAAAAATCTATAGAGCACAGGAAAAACATGGGGAAATGAGTTGGCAATTTTTCCTTACCACCCCACATTTGTTCTCAATAATTGCAGTCTAAAAGTATTGTTCATTGAATTAAAGCTTCTCTCAAATGTGCTTCCAAGGCATTTAAACCATTTATTTCATATCCTACTCAAGTCATTCAGACAAGAGACCTAATCGTCTTCCCACATTTCCATTATTTAAGACAAAAGGAAACTAGATTTAAACCTATTAGTCATTCACAAAATCTATTACTACACGTATTTAACTGGTGACAACTTGGTGTAAAGGGCAAACAGAAATGTCTCAATCTGCTGAAAATTACTTCTGACTAGGGTCAATCATGAATATTTAACTATAATACCAACCAACCAGTCTACTTTTCCAGCTGTTTGCAATTTTAATGAAGTCTCATACGCCCTCTGTTGGTTCTCTAGCATATCTTACAACCAGAATAGGTCAAGGGTTCTCACTGATCTATTTTAACATGGAAGGTCAGAATGTTATCTTGCAACCAGTGCACTACATTCCTTTTATAATGGAAAATAAGGCATATTTAATTTTGCATATGCAAATCACCACAGACACGATTATAAATGTTTTATAATTCATTTTTAAAAAAATTCATACCACGAACAGGGCAAGTACATTAAATCAAAACAAAAAAAACAAACATTCAAGTCTACGCAAACTAGACACATGCAATTTGAGCAGGGAGAAAGTTTTTTTTAAAATAACTTTACTCACTTTTTCTATACTTGCTTGCATTTTTGCTTTAATGTCTTCTACAGAACTAGGTCCTTTTGGTGTTTTAGGAGTTTTTTCCTGTTTTTTGAAGGATTCTTGTCCCTGAAAAGGAAATGAACTTCCAAAAGGTCATAAGAATAAATACAACTCCTAATTTAAAACCCATTCTATCTGGATTTCCTCAAATAGTCTTACAAAACTCCCTTATAAAGCTAATTATACAACTGGAATTATCAATAAATTCACACCATACAATTTTGTTCTTAAAAATCTTTCTTGTAAGATTAGCTAGGCATGGTTGTGCATGCCTGTAATCCCAGCTACTCAGGAGGCTAAAGCGGGAAGATTGCTTGAGCCCAGCAGCTGGAGGCTGTAGAGAGAGCTATGATCATACCACTGTACTCCCAACTGGGCAAGAGTAGGACACCCGTCTTTTTTTTAAAAAAAAAAAAAAAAAAAAAAAGGAGTAACTTGGGAGTTCGCTTTTTAATGCACAATACTCAGTTCAAAAAATGAAATCAGGCCGGGCGCGGTGGCTCAAGCCTGTAATCCCAGCACTTTGGGAGGCCGAGGCGGGTGGATCACGAGGTCAGGAGATCGAGACCATCCTGGCTAACATGGTGAAACCCCGTCTCTACTAAAAATACAAAAAATTAGCCGGGCGTGGTGGCGGGCGCCTGTAGTCCCAGCTACTCGGAGGCTGAGGCGGGAGAATGGCGTGAACCCGGGAGGTAGAGCTTGCAGTGAGCCGAGATCGCGCCACTGCACTCCAGCCTGGGCGACAGAGCGAGACTCCGTCTCAAAAAAAAAAAAAAAAAAAAAAAATGAAATCAGAAGATCCCTGAGAATAAAGCAAGAAAGTCATTGCAGTCTGATGCCTGGGGCCCACCCCAGACCAATTTCATGATAATCTCCATAAGCAGAGCACAGTGTTGGGTTCTTTTAAAGTTTTTCTCCTTTAAATTCCATTTTCTGCAGGGAAGGGGGTAAGGCCAGAAAGGAGACCATCACACCCTGTCTGGCCCTAAATGTTCTACTTCAATCTAATATGCAGCCAAGGTTGAGAATCTCTACTCTATGCAGGTATACTTTTCAACAAAGATTCCTTACAGGAAACAACTATTGACTTCACAATCATAAAAAATTCAAGCCAGGCGTGGTGGCTCACGCCTATAATCTCAGCACTCTGGGAGGCCCAGGAGGGCAGATCACCTGCAGTCAGGAGTTCAAGACCAGCCTGGCCAACGTATATAGTGAAACCCCACCTCTACTCAAAAATACAAAAATAAGCTGGGCCTGGTGGCACACACGTGTAGTCCTAGCTACTTGAGAAGCTGAGGGAGGAGAATCGCTTGAACCCGGGAAGTGAAAGTTGCAGCAAGCCGAGATCATGCAGCTCTAACCCAGACTCACTGACAAAGCGAGGGTCCGTCTCTCTCAAAAAAGTCTATTGGTTCCCCCCGCCACTGGAACCCCAGCAGCACATTACTTAGTATGTTTGTCTGTGTGTACCTGTAACACATAACAAGCTGATTTTTTTTTTTTTTTTTGGAGGCAGAGTCTGACTCTTTCGCCCAAGCTGGAGTGCAGTGGTACAATCACTGCAACCTCCGCCTCCTGAGTAGGTGGAATTACAGGAACATACCACCATGCCTGGCTAATTTTTGTGTTTTTAGTAAGGATGGGGTTTCACGATGTTGGCCAGGCTAGTCTCAAACTCCTGACCTCAGGTGATCCCACCAACCTTAGCCTCCCTCCCAAAGTGCTGGGATTACAGGAGTAAGCCACTGCGCCCGGCAGCAGCAAGCTGATTTAAACTTTAAAACAGCAATTACAGGGGTTCTATAAAGGCCTATGAAATTTCAGACACACTAGATTCTTCCACAACAGTAGAATCTTTTTTCCCCGACTATATCAATGAGACCCATATGTAAATGTAACCACTTACTTTTGATCTTGGTGTTGATGATGGTTTTGAGTCTTTTCCATTCTGATTTGACTTTTGTGCATTTTTGGCTGGAGTATCTCGTATAGACTGCAATTAGAAATTTATCTTAATCACTGTCCCTGACCCCAGCAACAGTGCAAACAGTACTGTCCAAGCCATGTAAGAAAAGCAGCAACCACAGGCTGGGCGCAGTGGCTCACGCCTGTAATCCCAGGACTTTGGGAGGCCGAGGCAAGTAGATCATGAGGTCAGGAGTTCAAGACCTGCCTGGCCAACATGGTGAAACTCCATCTCTACTAAAAATGCAAAAATTAGCTGGGTGTGGTGGCCTGAGTCTGTAATTCCAGCTACTCAGGAGGCTGAGGCAGGAGAATCGCTTCAACCTGGGAGGCAGAGGTTGCAGTGAGCCGAGATTGCGCCACTGTACTCCAGTCTGGGTGACAGACTCCGTCTCAAAAAAAAAAGAAAAAAAGAAAAGAAAAAGCAGCAACCACTTGAATAAAAGGTTACACAAGACTAACAAATTGGGTGGAGGGCTACATGGATAAAGAAAACAGACCATTCCCCACTATAAGTTTTCTGTAGTCCTCCTCAGAACTAATTTTCAGTATGAGATGATCTCCCACACCAGCTTCCCTCAACTACAAAACAAGCAAATAGCACTAAAAAATTACTATTTCTATTGTTAGTTTAACAACCTTGTAGCATTGTATCTACTCACTTTCTTCACTGGTGCTTTTTCTTCAGCTTCCTCATCATCAAAATCATCATCATCATCACTACAAATGAAACATCAAGACATTAAGCACTTTCAAAATTTGGGAGTAGACACAAGAATTGAAGCAGGACCTTGACGTGATTATTTGTGCACCGTGTTAATCGAAGCATTCATTGTTCACAACAGCCAAGAGATGAAAGCAACCCAACTGTTAAATGGCTGAATAATGAAAATGTTTACGCACACACGATGAAAATCCTCTTGCATGCTATATGACTGAACCTTGAACAAAGTAAAATAAGCCACCCACAAAAAAAACACTGTATGATTCTATTCATTAAGTATCCAAAAGTAGTCAAACTCAAAAGAAATGGAAGGTATAATTGTGATCACTAGGGGCTGGGAAACAAAGCTGCTCAATAAGTAGTTTTGCATGAATATACACTATGCCAATGTATAATATATGTATATTTAAGTAATGTACAGTTAAACTGTACACTCAAATAGAGTGAATTTGTGTTAAAAAAAAAAAAAAAATTAAAGACCTAAATAGAAACATTCCATGTTCAGATATTGCCAAGATGGCAACACTCCCCAAATACACAGGTTAAATACAATCCTTAGAAGACTCCCCAAGCTGGTTTCTCTGTAGAAATAGATCCTAAAATTTATATATAAACCCAAGAGTCGGCAGTGTGTCACAACTATAATCCTAACACTTTGGGAGGCTGAGGTGGGAGGATCTCATTTGAGTTCGAGACCAGCCTAGGCAACATGAGAACCCTCTCTACAAAAAAAAAAAAATTTAATTAGCAGACGTGGTTGTGTGTGCCTGTAGTCCCAGCTACTTGAAAAGCTAAGGCAGAAGGATCTACTTGAGACTGTAACTGTGTAATTCTGCCACTGCACTCCAGCCTGGGTGACAGAGCAAGACCCTATCTCAAAAAACAAAAACAAAAAAAGACACTTAAGGGACCCAAAGAGGCCAAATGCAATCTTGAAAGGAACAAAGCTAGAGAACTCACACTTGATTTCAAAAAATCAGCTATAAGACCTACGAAGGGGTCAAGGCACTATGGCTGATGCTTGTAATCCCAATACTTTTTAGGAGGCCGAGGCAGCTGGATCACCTGAGGTCAGGAGTTTTGAGACCAGCCTGGCCAACAGGGAGAAACCCAGTCTCTACTAAAAATACAAAAATTATCCAGGAGTGGTGACGGGCACCTGTAATCCCAGCTACTTAGGAAGGTGAAGCAGGAAGACCCGGGAGGCGGAGGTTGCAGTAAGCCAAGATCGCACCATTGTGCTTCCAGCCTGGATGACAGAGTGAGACTCATTTAAAAAAAAAAAAAACAAAAAACTGCAAAGGAACAGTGTTGTAACTGTTCTTACCTGTTAAGGATAGACACATACATCAACAAACAGACCATAAATAAATACGTATATTTATAGTAAGTGATTTTTTTTGTTTGTTTTTTGAGATGGAATCTCACTCTGTCACAGGCTGGAGTACAGTGGCGCAATCTCTAATCACTACAACCTTTGCCCCCCAGGTTCAAGCGAATTCTCCAGCCTCGGCCTCCTGAGTAGGTGGTACTACAGACACAAGCTACCATGCCCAGCTAAAATTTGTATTTTTAGTAGAGACAGGGTTTCACCATATTGGCCAGGATAGTCTCTATCTCCTGGTCGTGATCCACCTGCCTGGGACTCTCAAAGTGCCGGGATTACAGGCGTGAGCCACCGTACCGGGCCGTAAGTGACTCTTTTAAAGGTTGCCAAGATCCTTCAATGGGGAAAAAAGTTTTTGAACAAATCATTTGGGGAAACTGCTCATCTACACCCCAAAGTCTGTATTTGGACCCCTCCATTCACACCATACACAGATATTTACTCAAAATGGAACAAAGCGCTAAATAAAGCTACAGGACAAAACTCAGAATTAAGGGGGTAAATTTTCACAACTTTGAATTTAGCAATGATTTCTTAGGATTGACACCAAAGGCACAAGCAACAAAAGAAATCAGACAAAAATTTAAAACTTGGGTCAAAGGCCACCATCATGAAAGTTAAATGACAATTCACAGAATAGTGGAAGATAATCTGCAAATCATGCGTGTGATAAGGTGCTTGTTTGCAGAATGTATAAAGAATTCTTAGGCCCGGTGCAGTGGCTCAACGCCTGTAATCCCAGCACTTGTGGGAGGCCGAGACAGGCCTGAAATCAGGAGTTCAAGACCAGCCTGGCCAACATGGTGAAACCCAGTCTCTATTAAAAATACAGAAAATTAGCCAGGCATGGAAGGGATCGGGGGATGCCTGTAATCCTTGGAAGAAGCAGGGGAACTGCTTGAACAAGGGAGGAGGAGGTTGCAGTGAGCAAGAGCCAAGATCACATCATTGCACTCAAGCCTGCGCAACAGAAAGAGACTTGTCTAAAAAAAAGAATTCTTGCCAGGGCACAGTGGCTCACAGCTGTAATCCCAGCAGTTTGGGAGGCAGAGGGAGGTGGATCACTGAAGACATGCATTTAACAACAGCCTGGCCAACACAGTGAAACCCCTTCTCCTACTAAAAATACAAAAATCATAGGAAAAAAAAAAAATTCTTACAGCTCAGTAAAGACAAAGAGAAGTAACTGGATTTTTTAAATGGGTAAAGACATCTCTCCAAAGATATATGGCCAATGAATACATGAAAAGATGCTCTAATAAAGACTAATAATAGTCCATAGGTCTGAAATGCAATCAAACCCACAACTAGCACTTCATACCACCAGGATTAGAGAGTCAGATAATGGCAAGTGAGGGTATAGTGAAATCAGAAGCCCCATACACTGCTAGTGGGAATACAATGGGTCAGCCACTCTGCTTTAGGTGTACACCCAAAAAAAATGACATGTCCACAAGCGTTCATAGCAGTCAACAAGTAGAAGCAACCCAAATGCTCACCAACTGACGCATAACCAAATAATATACCCATACAATGTATTCAACCATAAAAATAAATAGAGTACTGATAATGCTTTCACATGGACGGAACTTGAAAACACTGTGCTAGGAAAACAGTCACAGAAGTCCATTCATGCAACATATGAGGGACAGGAAACCTACAGACAAAGTTCATTTGTGGCTGACTAGAGCTGAGGAGCATGAGGGGTAATACCTATAGAGGACAATTTCTCATTGAGGTGATGAAATGTTCTAAAATTGATTGTGGTGATGGCTACACAACTAAGCACACTAAAATCACTGAACTGTACACTATTTTTTTCTTTTTTGAGTTTTACTCTTATTGCCCAATCTGGAGTGCAATGGTGTGATCTCGGCTCACTGCAACCTCCGCCTCCCGGGTTCAAGCAATTATTCTGCCTCACCCTCAGTAGTAGCTGGGATTGCAGGTACCGACCATTACACCCAGCTCTTTGTATGTTAGTAGGGATGGGGTTTCACCATATTGGCCAGGCTGGTCTTGAACTCCTGACCTCAGGTGATCCGCCCACCTCGACCTCCTAAAGTGCTGGGATTACAGGTGTAAACTCTACACGTTAAATAGGTAAATAATGGAGGGGAGTAATCCAATCGAGTCATTGGAGGGCAAGTCAGGCAGAAGTCTGTAGCAGCAAATACTAAGTGGTTCACGTTTAATTCAAAAAACTGAACATACTGGCCTCTAAATCCCAATACGGCAACTTCATGTAAGAAACACCTATCTTTCCAATACCGAAGAAATAATTTCTGTATTTAGAAAAAGTATCATAACTTAAAAAAGTTGCCACGAATAGCCTTTAAAGTGCTTTTTAACAGTGATTTTGTCATTACAAGTTTCTGGCATTAGAACCCAATCCCTGCAGGTGCCTCCCCTGTGCTAGAAACAAGATGAGAATGCTTTTCTTAAACGTTTTTTCTTATTCGTTAAAACAAGTCTATTAAACTACTATCAAAACAGCTATCAAAACTACTATCAAAACAGCTTTACTGGCAGGGCGTGGTGGCTCACACCTGTAATCTCAGCACTCTCTGGGAGGCTGGGGTGGGCAGATCACCTGAGGTCAGGAGTTCAAGACTAGCCTGACCAACATGGTGAAATACCATCTCTACTAAAAATACAAAAAATTAGTTTGGCCATGCTGGCGTATGCCTGTAGTGCCAGCTACTTGGGAGGCTGAGGCAGGAGAATCACTTGAACCCAGAGGCAGAAGTTACATTCCAGCCTGGCCAACAATGCACTTCAGGTGGGGCGACAGAGATTGTCTCGAAAGAAAAAGAAAAAAAGGAAAAAAGAAAAAAATCCAGCTTTACTTTTTTTTTTTTTTTTTTTGAGACGGAGTCTCGCTCTGTAGCCCGGGCTGGAGTGCAGTGGCCGGATCTCAGCTCACTGCAAGCTCCGCCTCCCAGATTTATGCCATTCTCCTGCCTCATCCTCCCGAGTAGCTGGGACTACAGGCGCCCGCCACCTTGCCCGGCTAGTTTTTTGTATTTTTTAGTAGAGACGGGGTTTCACAGTGTTCGCCAGGATGGTCTCGATCTCCTGACCTCGTGATGCACCTGTCTCGGCCTCCCAAAGTGCTGGGATTACAGGCTTGAGCCACCGCGCCCGGCCCAGCTTTACTTATTAAGAAATTCCCCAATTAATTAAAAAAGACATTTAAGTGTCACATATTATCAAGATACTACATACATCTACACATAGGATACATCAGCACTATGCACATTATCTAGTTTTTCTTGCTTAAATCAAGAGTCAACTAAGCCCACTATCCCCTTTCCATCCTCAAAACGGGATCACTGATTTCCCTTTTTATCTGTTTAAAGGGTTAGATTTCTAAGTGACTATAACAAACCTTCCTGCACCTCTTTGCATTTTCATTGTCATCTAACTATATGCTGGGCCCTTGCCATCTCACCACTGAAGTTTCTATTAAGACTTGTTTGCCTCAAAGCATCCTTTACCACTATGCCTAGACCTTAGTATGCTTTCTTCAACTTATATGAAAACTTGCAGCAGGGAATGGTGGCTCACGCCTGTAATCCCAGCACTTTGGGAGGCCGAGGCGGGCGGATCACCTGAGGTCAGGAGTCCGAGACCAGATTGGCCAACATGGTGAAACCCCATCTCTACTAAAAATACAAAAATTAGCCGGGCATGGTGGCAGGTGCCTGTAATCCCAGCTACTCGGGAGGCCAAGGCAGGAGAATTGCTTGAACCCAGGAGGCGAAGGTTGCAGTAAGCAGAGATCACGCCATTGCACTCCAGCCTGGGAAACAAGAGTGAGACTTAAAAAACAAACAAACAAACAAACAAAAAACATGGGTACTGATTTGGAACTTGATTATTATCTACACTTCTCATTCCTATCAACACCAAGACGAAGAAAAATTATTACATTGTGGTTACATTATGAATTTACATTCATTTTTTTGAGATGGGAGTCTCCCTCTGTTGCCCGGGATGGAATGTGGTGGCATGTTCTTGGCTTGCTGCAACCTCCACCTTCCAAGTTCAAGCGCTTCTCCTGACTCGGCCTCCTAAGTAACTGGGACCAACAGGTGGGCACCACCACGCCCAGCTAATTTTTGTATTTTTAGTAGATGCTGGGTTTTACCATGTTGGCCAGGCTGGTCTTGAAGTCCTGAGCTCAAGTCATCCACCCACCTCAGCCTCCCAAAGTGCTGGAATTACAGGCATGAGCCACCACGCCTAGCCTAACTATATCCATTTTTAAAAAAGGAAATCTTCCAAAACCCCAACAGGATCAAGACCACCATCAGGTCCTACTCCAAAGTATTTCTGGAAGTGATTGCTTGTCCCTGAGCCTTGGTGAATGCTATTAAATACTTACTTTTATAAACTTGTGCAAAGGTAACTCAAAATCGGACTAAATCAATCCAAACCATACCATCCCTATTTCTCATTTGTGTTTTTAGCCCATTTCCCATTCTTCTCTTGGGATGTATTTGAATTCTTACTAATGACAAATATTCTTAAAAGTAATTAACAAGCAGGGCTTGGTTATGCACCTGCTTTGTAGACTAAGATGGGAGAATAGCTTGTGCCCAGGAATTCAACTCCAGTCTGAGTAGCATGGTAAAACACCATCTCAAGAAAAAATGGCCGGGCGCAGTGGCTCACGTCTGTAATCCCAGCACTTTGGGAGGATGAGGTGACTGGATCATCTGAGGTCAGGAGTTTGAAACTAGCCTGGCCAACATGGCAAAACCCCGTCTTCTATTAAAAATATAAAAATCTGACTGGGTGCACTGGCTCACGTCTGCAATCCCAGCACTTTGGGAGGCCGAGGCAGCTAGATTATGAGGTCAGGAGTTCAAGACCAGCCTGACCAACATACTGAAATCCTGTCTCTACTAAATACAAAAATTAGCAGGGCATGGTGGCGCACCTGTAGTCCCAGCTACTCGGGAGGCTAAGGCAGGACAATCGTTTGAACTCAGGAGGCAGAGGTTGCGGTGAGCCGAGATGGCGCCACTGCACTCCAACCTGGGCAACAGTAGGGAGACTTCATCTCAAAAAAAAAAAAAAAGAAGAAAAACAGTGACAAATACTGCCTTAAGTTTGACTTCATTTATGGAAGTCTGACATGCAAGTACTTTGAGTTTTTATTTTTCTTTTGAGATTGGGTCTTGCCGTGTTGACCAGGCTGGCCTCAAACTCCTGGCCCTAAGAGATCCTCCCATCTCGGCTGGGTATTGGGATTACAGGTGTGAACCACTGCGCCTGGTCAAATTTGACTTTTTAAGCTTTCAGCTCTTTCAGCCTTTTTCCTATTTTCTGCCTTCATCGTCAATGCTCAAAGATTTTGAAGAACCACCAGTTTAAAACCTAAACTCCCAATTTGATCATTCATGCATGTTCTCTTTTAGAGTGCACGTTCTTATATTTTATTTAATGTGTTTTCCATAAATGCATATGGACCAATCTCAGAACTGAAGAACAAAGCTGAGAGCCAAGTATTTAATGTATTACTGATACTTGCACACATAAGACCAATTATAAACAGTACTTTATACCAGTGTGCATGTAACTGTTTATACCAAGTTTGATCCAGTTTAATATAAAAAAAAAATTAATGTTTCCAATCATATTTTAAATCCCAAGAAAAATCTTAATATCCCTTTTAGGATCTTATTTTTGTCCATTAAGTATCTACATAAAAGCACAAGCCAAAATCCTTTTGGGGAATAACAAACCTTCAGTAACAATTTGTAAAATGAATATAGAGCTATTTAGTCAGATTTTCTTTTCTTTTTTTTTTTTTTTTTGAGACGGAGTCTCGCTCTGTCGCCCAGGCTGGAGTGCAGTGGCCGGATCTCAGCTCACTGCAAGCCCCGCCTCCCGGGTTCACGCCATTCTCCTGCCTCAGCCTCCCGAGTAGCTGGGAGTACAGGCGCCCGCCACCTCGCCCGGCTAATTTTTTTTGTATTTTTAGTAGAGACGGGGTTTCACCGTGTTAGCCAGGATGGTCTCGATCTCCTGACCTCGTGATCCGCCCGTCTCGGCCTCCCAAAGTGCTGGGATTACAGGCTTGAGCCACCGCGCCCGGCCTTTAGTCAGATTTTCTTTCAACCCAATCTAATTAACTTCACCATAATACATACCAGGCTTGATGGGTATAACATCCACTAAATCTTTAAAACAAAGGGACATAATCAAACTTTGCAAATGCTATAGCCTACCCTTCTGAAGAGTCACGAGTCACAGCACTGTAAAGGCTCATGACCCAATATCCTTTCAATTCAGCTCATTTAACTTAAACTGACAACAGATGACCACTTGCCCTTTTATTATAAACTATTACACAGGATGGCTTTTCATAAATGACTTTTATAAAATCCTCATGCATATAACAATGTCAAATTCCTTTTTATCTGTTAAGATTTCAGAAGGGTATCAAATTTCTAAGATCATACTTACTCTTCATCATCATCATCTTCATCATCATCATCATCATCTTCATCAGCAGCAAGTTTTACTTTTTTCTTTTAAAAGAAAAGGCACATACTCATGAACAAGAGCTGTTCTATCACCAAACTAAAATCTGTAATACAAAACCTATAATAAAATTGCCATCTCTACCTGTGGAACCTTGCTACCACCTCCAGGGGCAGACCGCTTTCCAGATATACTTAAGAGTTTCACATCCTCCTCCTCTTCATCTTCTGACTCTGCATCTTCCTCCACAGCTAAGATACAATTTATTAGACATTATAAAACTCAAGCAGCAAAGAAATCAGAAAAAAAAAGAACACTGATAGCATACAGTAAATATTCTAAAAACTGAGATTTCTATTCTATTTTTTTAAAAAAAGAGCAAATGGGAAAAGGAACTTTTTAACAAAGGTATTCTGAGGCCTAACGTTCACTGCCAGGTTTTAAATGCAAGAAGCCTGAGCAGGGTGGCTCATGCCTGTAATCTCACTTTGGGGAGGCCAAGGTGGACCACTTGAAGCCAAGAGACCAATCTGGGCAACACAGTGAGACTCCATCTGCACATATACAAAAAAAATTAGCCAGGCGTGGTGGAGTGTGCCTGTAGTTCTAGCTAGTCCAGAGGCTGATGTGAACCCAGTAGTTCAAGGCTGTAACAAGCTACGATCACTGCACTCCAGCCTTAGAATGAGACTGTCTTTATTAAAAAAAAATTTTAGGCCAGGCACAGTGGCTGACGCATGTAGTACTAGCACTTTGAGAGGCCAGGGCGTGCAGAACACGTTAAGGCCAGGAATTTAAGATCAGGCTGGCCAACTTCACGAAACCCCTTCTCTACTAAAACTATAAAACACAACTAGGCTTGGTGGCACACGCCTGTGGTCCCAGCTACTGGGGAGGCTGAGACAGGAGGATCCCTTGAATCCCGGAGGGAGAGGTTCCAGTGAGCCAAGATCGTGCCACTGTACTCTACCCTGGGTGACAGATCAAGATTTTGTCCCCCCACTCCAAAAATTTATTTGTCCTCTCCAATTATAAATTTCTAGACTCACACTGGAATCTATTTTAAAGACAGTAGTACTATACCCATGCTTTAAGTCCAAACTGGGAACCAAGCAACTGCATTAAAGAGAATAAACTAAGTAGTATAATACATAAAAATAACATACCTACTAAGTGCTGTCCACTAATATGCACTGGCCCTGAACCACACTTCAACCTTAAGACCACTGGTGGTGTTATTTCAAAGCCCCCAAGGGAAACCTAGAAGGAAGAAATTTTTAATCACTAAACATATGAAGAAAATGTACAATAAACATTACAAGCAAACACATAAGCCAAATCAACAAACCAGTGAACCTGGTCGGGCGCAGTGGCTCAAGCCTGTAATCCCAGCACTTTGGGAGGCCGAGACTGGCGGATCACGAGGTCAGGAGATCGAGACCACCGTGGCTAACACGGTGAAACCCCGTCTCTACTAAAAATACAAAAAACTAGCTGGGCGAGGTGGCGGGCACCTGTAGTCCCAGCTACTCGGGAGGCTGAGGCAGGAGAATGGCGTAAAAACCCAGGAGGCGGAGCTTGCAGTGAGCTGAGATCCGGCCACTGCACTCCAGCCCGGGCAACACAGCGAGACTCCATCTCAAAAAAAAAAAAACAAAAACCACAAACCAGTGAACCTTTCTTCCACCTCTGATAAACTAGCAGCAGAAACCCCCATGTTCAAGAGCTGACCATTGAACTCCAGTGACAGAAGATAAAGAACCACTTTCTATCTCTTTGGCACAACGAAATGACACCAAACCTACCTTAAAACAGAATTAAACCTTGACACAACATCCAAAGTATACAAGTGCCCTTACCGTTGGCTGTACAGACATTTTCAAAGTTGCCAGTGTTACTTTAATTGGACTGCCTTCGTAATTCATTGCCTCTGCTTCAACAATGTGCAATTCATCCTTTGCACCAGCCCCTAAACTGACCTGTGAACAAAAAAAAAATACCACTTCAACTTTGAGTTCCACCTATTTTACACCCCCCCACCACTAAATGTTATATGCAGCCATGCGTCACTTAACCACAGGGCTAGGTTCTGAGAAATGTGTTGTTAGACAATTTCATCTTGGTACAATCATAAGAATGTGCTTATACTAACAAACCTAGATGGTATAGCCTACTACACACACCTAGGCTACAAACCTGTACAGTATGTTACTGTACTGAATACTGTAAGCATCTGAAATACAATAGTAAGTATTTGTGCATGTAAGCATAGGAAAGGGCGGTGGTGGCTCATGCCTGTAATCCCACGGCACTTAGGGAGGCTGAGGTAGATCATGAGGTCAGGAGTTTGAGACCAGCCTGGACAACATGGTAAAACCCCGTCTCTACTAAAAACACAAAAATTAGCCAGGCATGGTGGCACATGCCTGTAATCCCAGCTACTTGGGAGGCTGAGGCAGGAAATCACTTGAACTCGGAAATCAAGAGGTTGCACTGAACTAAGATTACGTCACTGCACTCCAGCCTGGGTGACAGAGGAAGACTGTCTCCAAAGGAAAACAAAAACAAAAACAGGAAAGGTACATTAAAAATAGGGTATAATAATCTTATGTGACCACCGTTGTATGATCCATCTGTTGACCCAACAGTTGCAATGAGGCACATGACTATGATTTTTTAAAAATACAAGTATAAACCTATCACTGTTACCTCAGAAAACAAATCTGTGCAATGTTATCCTCAGGTTTTGTGATCTTGGCAAATCAATTTCTCATATTCAGAAAATTTAACAAATGCATAAATATGCATACACACAATATAGATCACCTAACTTATTTATTGAGCAACTTCTAAGTTGAGAGAAAAGCTAGTCTCTGGTAGACATGTAAGATTATCGATGCCTTTTACAAGGGCTTTATAATCCAACTGAAGAAAATAAGGCAAGTTTAACAATGTGACTGGATTTTACATGGTTACCAAATGAGTATAGATGCCAAGTTCTTCATCAAAGATGTACAGACAGTGAGGTACACACAATACCCAGGTGTAAGAAATAGTATTTTATAAGCAGTCAGCAAAGGAAAAGTCTCAAGCCACATGAATAGAAACTAAAAGGCTGAAATCAAGTAGGGTTAAGTAGTTTATTTTGAAAGTTTAAGTACCGTTCTTAAAGATAACTGGTGCTCATTTTCATCATTATCCACCTTAAAGTGATAATCTTTGTCGGCCTTTAGTTCACAACCTGTAAATGAAGAAAAAAGCAACTCTAACAAGGAGAAAAATAACACTGAAACTTAAGTGTGGGTAACCAAAAAGGTCAGGTCTAACTTTTGAACTAGTTTTCACAATTTTAGCTACCAGAGGGCAAAGCAGAATGATCAATTCCTAGATTTCTTGAACAGAAACCTCTACAAACAAGTAACACCCATAGAAGTCTACAATTCTATCTTCTCCTCATACCATATTTCATCTCTAACTACGCTGATAGGCACTGTTATTCTGCATACAGAAACGAGCTCAACGGTTTAGTAAATCTGAACCTAAAACAATTACCTGAAACCAAATGTAATGTCCAATGTTAAGTTTCCCACTATTTAAAACAGCTGATTTACCCACCTAAATTCCCAAATGGAAAGTTCGAAATGAGAACGGTTACAAACATGAATAGCTTACTATTACAAAAGAAAAACGACAAAGGTAAAAGAACCAAAGCTTGCTACAGGGGTCAACACTCTACTCTTTAAAGCAACAGAAAGTGACATACGCCTGAAACTATATTCAGAAACTATGTTTAAGACAAGGAGGGTTGTTTCCAACAGTTATCAAAAAGTACTGATATAAATTTATCAGAATTCTCAGTTATCCAAAACAGCTAGGAATTAAAGCCTTAATGTTTTAAATACATGTGTCTACTGCCACTCCATCCATGCATGGGCAAAATTCTTTAAAATACTGTCAGAATAAAAATTTTAAATAATTCCATTAACTACCATCTAACTGTTACCAATACATATACATGCTTAAATGTGAAGAGGTTTAATTAACAAATCTCAGCACGGATAATGAACAAGATAAAATTCACGGTAGGATTCGCACTTACTTCAAAGTCTGAATAGTATAAAGATTAGGCTTCTGTAATTAAACCTACTGACATTAAAAACCCAAGTGGGACTCTCCTTTTTGGGGCAGGGCTACCGCAAGTCGAAGGTGGTGGTGGTCCCAAAATTCTGCGAATAGTTTTAGGTCTTGATCTGACTCAAATCGAACACTCTACGTGTTTCTTGTATTTAAATAAGCGGTTTGGTCAATGCTGCACAAATGGCGGCATGCGAGGACGTCCCCCTAAAACGAAGCCTCATTAATATTCACGAAGCAGCAGCTACGAGTCAAGGGTCTTGGTTTAGTTTTAGCCTCTTTGCCTATAAGTACAACCTTCGTTAAGTGAGTTAATCTCTGGGCACCAGTGCCGTCATCTGCAAAGTGGGGCTAGCTCCAGCTACTGCAGTGAGACAGAAAAGGGGCTCAAAAAAAAAGAGCTGCCATCACAGTAGATGCTGTAAGCACTGAACAAAGGCCTCCAGAATCCTAGTGTTACCAGCCTCTTAACATTTCCCACTTCAACTGAGCCACAGCATCCCTTGATCTGGAGTAACAACATGCTGGTGAGCCCCGGATGTAGTGCCCACACCCCCCTCCCTCCCCCAACCACGTGGCAACCACGTGCTCCCAGCGGTTGCGGCCTCCTCACGCCGCGCCGCGCCTCCCCTCCCCCAGTAACTGGCCGAAGCACGCGAGTGAAGTCTGGGTCCGGCAGCTCCAGACTCAGGTCAGAACAACGCCAGGCTGTGCATCTACCCTCTCCAACAAGCAGGCCCATGCTTCCCGGTAAACCCAGCCTCCGGGACCACCAACCCGGGGCCTGGGATCAGAAGCCTACGAACGAACTCCGTTAGAAAATAAACCACGCCTGGGGCTCCGCGGCGTATCCCCGGCAACGGCCGAACTTCCAGGCGGCCAGTTCCGCTACACCTCAGGCCCTGGGCCTCGGACTGCTCACGCTCCAGGCGCTTCAGGCCGCTCGTCTCCTCCCCCTTCACGCCTCCGGCTCCCCCCGCGGCTCCAATCCCACCAGGTCCAGGGCTCGGGCAGCTCTTCCCACCCGCTCAGGCCTCCAGCCGGTCTGGCGGTCTCCACCAGACCCTGCTGCAGCCGGATTCCCTCCCCTCACCCCCGCCTTCACCGCCACCAGGCCCCGCTCGGCCTCGCTCCAGCTCCCCCCTGCAGTTACCGAAAAGATAGTTCTGGGGCCTCAGGGGGCTCATGTCCATGTCCATCGAATCTTCCATCAGGTGGCGGCACGCACTTAGGTGGGAGAGAAGGCGGACGGAGATAAACCAACGCTGCTCCAGAGAACAGCCGCGCAGGACGGAATCACACCAGGGAAAGGACGCAAGCTCCCCGCGCTTATATATAGCCCCTGAAGATCTCGCGAGCGCTTCTCAAGTCCCGCCTCCGCGCGCGTGCTCCGGAGCCTTCCCACCCCCGTACCGTAGCTCTCCTGCGCAAGCGCTCTTCAACCACACTCCTTTCTACCTCGCCCCCCACCTCCTTCCAGGTACTCCGCGGGCTCCCACCGAGCACGCGCACTCGTACACTGGCCCCACCCCTCCACCGCTGTCGCCTGTGCGCACGCGTGCTTTCCAGTCGTAACGCGCGCTCCCCACCTCCAACACTTCCACGTCCTCTCCCGCTCAAGCGCTCCGGCCTCCCGCCAAGAGTCTGCGTAGCCCACCCTGCAAAATGGCGTCGGCAGCTCTTAGCTGTGTTAGATATGGCGGGTTGTTAGCTGGCTGGGAATGAGCCGGAGAGCACCTCGATTCACTTCCCCCATACCCTAGTGCCTTGCAAACCTCCAAACAGGCGTAATCATTTCAGGATTTTTTTTTACTTGCCTGAAGGCTTGGGATCGCAGTTAATCGTTACCCCAAAGTTCAGGTGCCGGAGAGTGAATTGCGGCTTATTCTTTGTTAGGAAGGAAAGATGTAGCTACCGGCCAGGCTTACGGAACTGTGTTTTTACAGTTCTGCCCTTCCTGAGAAAACATCTCCAAAGTCCTCATCTTTATGTAATTTGGGGGCCTAAAGGGGACTGAATCAGTCTCCAAATGAGCAAGGACATCGCCCTAAGAGAGCTCGGAGGGTGGGCAGACTCTTGACTTCTTGCCGCTCTTAATCTTTAGGATTCCTCCTGAAAGAAAGCGAGTGACTTATAAGAACTACAGAAGCCTTAATCGAATATTTGGTAGCGAGTATGGGAATTAACATTTTAAGCTACACGTTGACAAACTCCGAGGTACCCCAGCAGCCCCGGGCATTGGGGCGTTCTGAAGACCCATAATTTTTTTTTTAGCCTCAACATATCAAATTTAAGAAGTGAAGAATATAAATGATAGCCTCAGAAAGGAAGACCCCCCCACCCCAAGGCATTATTTCTTACAAGAAAATTATACAGACGATTTCAGCATCCATCAAAAGAGGAATGAACAGTTAAATTATAACATATCCATAATATGCGTTAGTTTTGACACATACTAACGCATAATATGGATATGTTATAATTTAACTCTTCCTTTCTGAGAGCGCCTGTGTCACATAAAGCTTTGAGTCACTAAATTTGTTATGTTTTTTTTTCTTTTTTTTTTTTTGTGGAGAGAGTCTTGCAGTGTTGAGTGTTGTCCAGGCTGAAGTGCAGTGGCGTGATCTCGGTTCAATGCAACCTCCGCCTCCCGGGCTCAAGCAATTCTGCCTCAGCCTCCCGAGTAGCCAGGACTACAGGTGCATGCCACCACGCCCGTCTAATTTTTGTATTTTAGTAGAGATGGGGTTTCACTGTGTTCGCCAGGCTGGGCTCAAACTCCTGACCTCGGGTGATTGGCCTGTCTCGGCTTCCCAAAGTGCTGGAATTACAGGCATGAACCACCGTGCCTGGTTTTTTTTTTTTTTTAAGTAGACACTAGGCTTCACAATGTTGGCCAGGCTGGTCTTGAACCCCTGACCTCTCAGGTGATCCAGCCACCTCTGCCTCCCAAAGTGTTAGGATTACAGGTGGGAGCCACCACGGCCAGCCAAGAATTATTTTAAATTCTAATTTGTACTATAATGTCATTATGGTTACACTTAAAAATTGTTAACTGTTAAAGATCCACACTGAAGTATTTGTAGGTGAAATTATGTATCTGGGATATTTTGTTTTATTATTTATTTATTTATGTATTTTGAGACAGGGCCTCACTCTGTCACCCAAGCTGGAGTGCAGTGGCTCGATCTTGGCTCACTGCAACTTCCACTTTCCAGGTTCAAGCAATTCTCATACCTCAGACTCCTGAGTAGCTAGGACTACAGGTGCACGCCACCACGCCAGGCTAATTTTTGGATTTTTAGTAGAGACAGGGTTTTGCCATGTTGGCCAGGCTTTATTTTATTTTATTTTTGTTTATTTGTTTGTTTGGGACGGGATCTCACTCTGTCATCCAGGCTGGAGTACAATGGCACAATCTTGGCTTACTGCAACCTCAGCCTCCTGGGTTCAAGCAGTTCTCCTGCCTCAGCCTCCCAAGTAGCAGGGATTACAGGCACCTGCCACCACACCCAGCTAATTTTTGTATTTTTAGTAGAGACAGGGTTTCACCATGTTGGTCAGGCTAGTCTCAAACTCTTGCCCTCAGGTGATCCGCCCGCCTCAGCCTCCCAAAGTGCTGGAATTACAGGTGTGAGTCACCACACCTGGCCACTATTTTATTTTATTTTTTTAATTTTTTTTTAGGCCGGGCGAGGTGGCTCAAGCCTGTAATCCCAGCACTTTGGGAGGCCGAGACGGGCGGATCACGAGGTCAGGAGATCGAGACCATCCTGGCTAACACAGTGAAACCCCGTCTCTACTAAAAATACAAAAACTTAGCCGGGCGAGGTGGCAGGCGCCTGTGGTCCCAGCTACTCGGGAGGCTGAGGCAGGAGAATGGCGTGAACCCGGGAGGCGGAGCGTGCAGTGAGCTGAGATCCGGCCACTGCACTCCAGCCTGGGTGACAGAGCGAGACTCCGTCTCAAAAAAAAAAAAAAGAAAAAAAAATTTTTTTTTTAATTTTTTTTTTTTTTTTGAGACCGAGTCTCGCTCTGTCATCCAGGCTGGAGTGCAGTGGCATGATATTGGCTCACTGTGACCTTTGCCTCCTGGGTTCAAGTGATTCTCCTGCCTCAGCCTCCCAACTAGCTGGGATTACCGGCACCCCCTACCACACCTAGCTAAGTTTTGTATTTTTAGTAGAGTCAGGTTTCACCATGTTGGCCAGGATGGACTCGAACTCCTGACCTGACGTGATCCACCCGCCTCAGCCTCTCAAAGTGCCGTGCTTACATGCATGAGCCATGGCGCCTGGCCTTATCTGAGACTTTAAAAAAAAAAAAAATCCAGCAAAAGGGGAGGAGAAAGGAGAGTGGAAAGGTATGTATGAAATAAAATTGACTACGTGATAATAATTGTTAAAGCTGGGTGATGGGCATATGGTTGTTCATCATACGATTCTTTCTATTTTTGTTCTTATTTGAACGTTTCCATCATAAAATGTGTTAAAAAATGAAGATTAAAATAAAACTTGTATTTAAGAAATAGTATATCAGTTTATCCTATGGAATACTGTGCAACTTCTAAAAAGAATACAGTGGTCCCCTATACATTATATCCTGGAAAGATAGCTACACCACATGAAGTGAAAAAGCAAAGTTGGAGAACTATATATATATATATGTAAAATACAACCCTACTTACGTAAATGGTGAATGCCAGGCGTGGTGGCTCACGCCTGTAATCCCAGCACTTTGGGAGGCTGAGGCAGGAGGGGCTGGAGTTGGAGACCAGCCTGGACAACATAGTGAGACCCTGTTTCTACAAAAAATAGAAAAACTTAGCTAAGTGTGGTAGCACATGCCTGTAGTTACAGCTACTGAAGAGGCTGAGGTAGGTGGGAGGATCTCTTAAGCCTGGAAAGTCAAGGTTGCTGTGAGTCATGTTCACACCACTACTCTCTAGCCTGGGTGACAGAGTGAGAGCCTGTCTCTAAAAAACCCAAACAACCAACCAACCAAAAAGAGAAAATAAAAGAAAAGAAGCATTTATATGTACTGTATATATACTTGTAAGTGCCTGCTCTACTTACTGTGCAAATCCATTTCTTAGAATACTCTACACAACTACTTTCAGACATTAATAATAATATATATACAAAAATATTTACTAAGGCATTCTCTCCCTACTTGGAAGGCTGAGGCAGGAAAATCACTTGAACCCAGGAGATGGAAGTTGCAGTGAGCCGAGATTTAGCCACCGCACTCCAGCTCGGGTGACAGAGTGAGACTCCATCTCTCTCTCTCTCTCTCTCTATATATATATATATATATTTCTAATATTATGAATTATCCAGTTCAAATACCCCTAACTGTCTCTTACAGTTGATTTGCTTGAATAACGATCCAAACAAGGTCTACACATTACCCTGAGTCATGTTGTCATTTAACATGTTCCTGGCCGGGTGTGGTGACTCACGCCTATAATCCAAGCACTTTGGGAGGCCGAGGCGAGCGGATCACCTGAGGTCAGGAGTTCAAGACCAACATGGAGAAACACTGTCTCTACTAAAAATGCATAATTAGCCAGGTGTGGTGGCATGCCTGTAATCCCAGCTACTCAGAAGGCTGAGGCAGGAGAATTGCTTGAACCCGGGAGGCGGAGGTTGCGGTGAGCCAAGATGGCGCCATTGCACTCTAGCCTGGGCAACAAGAGTGAAACTCCGTCTCAAAAAAAAAAAAAAAGTTTCTTTGTCTTCTGTATTTTCTGTAAATTAGTAGATCAAGAGATGCACTGTTGGCCAGGCACAGTGGCTCACGCCTAGGAGGGCAGATCACCTGAGGTCAGGAGTTAGAGACAAGCCTGGCCAACATGGTGAAACCCCGTCTCTACTAAAAATATAGCTTTGCGTGGTGGCTCATTCATCTAATCCCAGCACTTTGGGAGGCCAAGGTGGGTGGATCACCTGAGGTCAGGAGTTCGAGACCAGCCTGGCCAACAAGGCAAAACCCTGTCTCTACTAAAAATACAAAAATTAGACGAGCGTGGTGGTGGGAGCCTCTAATCCCAGCTATTTAGGAGGCTGAGCTAGGAAAATCGCTTGAACCTGGAAGGCAGAGGTTGCAGTGAGCAGAGATTGTACCACTGCACTCCAGCCTGAGCAACAGAATGAGACTATCTCAAAAAACAAAACAAAACAAAACAAAAGCTGGTCCTGGTGTCACACGCCTGTAATCCTGGCTACTAGGGAGGCTGAGGTGGGAGGGTCACTTGAACCTGGGAGGCAGAGGTTGTAGTAAGTTGAGATCCTATCTTGAACAATAAATAAAATTAATTAAAATTTAACTAAAATTAAAAAGTTAGTTCCTCAATCTCACTAGCCAAGTACTCAATAATCACATGTGGCTAATGACTACAGTACAGGATAATACACAAAGGCCATTTCCATCATCACAGAAAGTTCTGTTTGGACAGTGCTGATCTAGAGGCTTGACTAGATTCAAGTTCACTCTCAGGGCAAGAAACTTCATAGGTGGCAAGAATATTTCCCTTTGTATCAGAGACGCATAATATCTCGTTGTTTCTCTTGTTAATTTATGGAATTGTCAGCCTGATTCTTCCTTTATAATGTTCACCATTCACTTTTCACCAAAGAGTTTTAGCAGATTTATTGCTTCAGTTCATCCTAATTCTATCACTTACTCAGCATTTATTAACTGAAATTCTTCTGTAAAGGAGAATGTTTCTTGATCAATTATTTGATTACCCTAAAAACTCATTTTCAGCCGGGTGCAGTGGCTCACACCTGTAATCCCAGCATTTTGGGAGGCCGAGCAGATGGATCACCTGCGATCAGGAGTTTGAGAGCAGCCTGACCAACATGATGAAACCCTGTTTCTACTAAATACAAAAAAAAAAAAAAAAAATTAGCTGGGTGTGGTGGCATATGCCTGTAATTCCAGCTACTTGGGAGGCTGAGGCAGGAGAATTGCTTGAACCTGGGAGGCGGAGGTTGCAGTGAGCCGAGATTGCACCATTGCACTCCAGCCTGGATCACAAGAGCGAAAACTCCATCTCAAAAAAAATAATAACAGTTTTCTTTCTGAGATGGGGTCTCACTCTGTCACCCAGCCTGGAGTGCAGTGGGGCGATCTCAGCTCACTTCCGCCTCCCAGGTTCAAGTGATCCTCCCATCTCAGCCTACTAAGTAGCTGGGACTGCAGGCACAGGACACCATGCCCAGCTAATTTTTTGTATTTTTGGTAGAGACGGTTTCACCACGTTGTTCAGGCTGGTCTTGAACTCCTGAGCTCAAGCAACCCACCCACCTCGGTCTCCCCAAGTGCTGGGATTACAGGTGTGAGCCACCATGCCTGGCCAAAAATAATTTGTACCACCCTGGGCAACATAGGGAGACCCCAGCTTTACAAAAATTTTTAAATTCGTTGCGTGGCTCACACATATGGTCCCTGCTACTCAGGAGGCTGAGGTGGGAGGATCACTTGAGATGGGGAGGTCAAGGCTGTGGTAAACCATGATCAAGCCACTGCACTCCAGCCTGGGCAACAGAGAAATACACTGTCTCAAAAAATAAATAAATAGAAATAATTTGTACAAGAAAAGCAGGAAAATGATTGAGTCTTTCCCTTTATTTCCTTGTTTTCAGAATAAGGTGGAATCCTAAGTGTCTCCAAAGGTGACTAATTTTTTTTAGTATCTTTATCTGCACATGAGTTTTACTACAGCTAACGTTTCAATTTGTTTTAATAATGATTTTTTGGTACTCAAATGGTTCATTGTGGCAATGAGAGATCTTTCAATTTGGCATTTATGTTTTTGTGAAATAATTCCAGCAATCTCTGACAGCTTTCTTACATTCTGGTATGATAAAATATTCCAGGTTCAGATGGAGCTTTGTGGATTGTGCCTATAATCCCAGCTAGGTGACTCAGGAAGGAGGATCCCTTAAGGGCAGGGGTACGAGACCAGCCGGGGCAACATAACAAGACCTCATCTCTCTCTCCTTTTTTTTTTTTTTTTTTTTTTTTTGGAGACAGAGTCCTGCTCTGCCACCCAAGACTGGAGTGCAGTGGCACAAACTCGGCTCACTGCAACCTCCAACTCCCGGGTTCAAGTGATTCTCTTGCCTCAGCCTCCCAGGTAGCTGGGATTACAGTCACCTGCCACCACTCTCAGCTAATTTTTTTTTGGTATTTTTAGTCGAGACAGGGTTTTGCCATGTTGGCCAGGCTGGTCTCAAACTCCTGACCTCGTGATCCGCCCGCCTCGGCCTCCCAAAATGCTGGGATTACAGGCGTGAGCCACCGTGCCTGTAAATAATAGATAAATAAAACATAAAAATTCCAGGTTCAGGCTGCTCAGCCTATGGAGTAGCCATTCTTTATTCCTTTACTTTCCTAACAAACTTGCTTTCAATTAAAAAATAATAATTCCAGGTTCACCTTGTACATTTTCTGCCCCATCATAGATTAAGCCATTTCTTTAAGGACTCTGGTTCCTTTCAGTGGGAAGTGGCGTTAGAGATCACATTCTGGTTATGAGAAGCACTCATTGCTATTGCATTGGTGGTTTTTCTAGTGTTTTTCAATGGATAGAGCTAGGAAATACTTTCTTACATAACAAGTAATATACAATACTCCATTGCTCTGCATTTTCTTTTTCCTTTTCTCTCACTTAGCAACATATTGTAGACACCACTCTATGGCAGCATATAAAGTTTTTTTCTCACATATACAGCTGCATTTTCTATTTTACAGCTGCGTAGTGTGGATATACTCTAGTTTATTTAACCAGCTCCTTATTAATGGACATTTGGGTTGTTTCTAGTCTTGTGCTGTTATAAATTGTAGAGCAGGCTGGGAGCAGTGGCTCATGCCTGTAATCCCAGCACTTTGGGAAGCTGAGGCAGGAGGATTATCTGAGGTCAGGAGTTCAAGACCAACCTGGCCAACATGGTGAAACCCTGTCTCTAGTAAAAATACAAAAGCTAGGCCAGGCACGGTGACTCATGCCTGTAATTCCAGCACTTTGGGAGGCCGAGACGGGTGGATCACCTGAGGAGTTCGAGACCAGCCTGGCCAACATAGTGAAACTCCATCTCTACTAAAAATACAAAATTGGCCGGGCGCAGTGGCTCAAGCCTGTAATCCCAGCACTTTGGGAGGCCGAGACGGGCGGATCACGAGGTCAGGAGATCGAGACCATCCTGGCTAACACGGTGAAACCCCGTCTCTACTAAAAAATACAAAAAACTAGCCAGGCGAGGTGGCTGGCACCTGTAGTCCCAGCTACTCGGGAGGCTGAGGCAGGAGAATAGCGTAAACCCGGGAGGCGGAGCTTGCAGTGAGCTGAGATCCGGCCACTGCACTCCAGTCTGGGCGACAGAGCGAGACTCCGTCTCAAAAAAAAAAAAAAAATACAAAATTAGCTGGGTATGGTGTCAGATGCCTGTAGTCCCAGCTACTCAGGAGGCTGAGACAGGAGAATCGTTTGAACCCAGGAGGCCAGAACTGCAGTGAGCTGAGATTCGCACCACTGCGCTCCAGCCTGGGCCAGACAGAGTGAGACTCTATCTCAAAAGAAAAAAAAAAAATTAGCTGGACGTGGTGGTAAGTAGTTGGGAGGTTGAGGCATGAGAATCACTTGAACCTGGGAGGCAGAGGTTGCAGTGAGCCGAGATCGCACCATTGCACTCCAGCCTGGGAAGAGAGCAAGACTCTGTCTCAAACAAACAAACAAACAAAAAAGACATTATATAAGACACAGATGGCCGGGCGCGGTGGCTCACGCCTGTAATCCCAGCACTTTGGGAGGCTGAGGTGGGCGAATCACCTGAGGTCCAGGGTTCGAGACCAGCCTGACCAACATGGAGAAACCCTGTATCTACTACAAATACAAAATTAGCCAGGCATGGTGGTGCGTGCCTGTAACTCCAGCTACTCGGGAGGCTGAGTCAGGAGAATTGCTTGAACCCGGGAGGCAGAGGTTTCGGTGAGCCAAGATTGCGCCATTGCACTCCAGCTTGGGCAACAAGAACGAAACTCCATCTCAAAAAAAAAAAAAAAAAAAAAATGACACAGATGGGAGGAAGGGAGTGATGAAGAGAGGTGGATTAATGAGTACAAACACATTTTGATACAAGAAGTAAGACCACTTAGTGTTCAGTAGATCAGTAGGGTGATTATAGTTATCATTAATTGATGGTACATTCCAAATTAGCTAGAAAAAATAATTTGAATATTCCAACATAAAGAAAACATAAATATTTCAGGTGATGGATATTCCAATTACCCTGATCTGATTATATGAATGTATCAAATTATCACAGATACCCTCCAAAATATGTACATCAAATTTGTATCAACAAAAAATAAATGAATAAATGAATAGGACACAGATGAACCGCCAGATGGGTACATGGGGCGAGGTCTGAAAGCGCAGGTCATCAACACAGGAGCTTCTGTCTTCACGGAGATGGGGCGCGCCACTCTCCTGGCAATGGATGCTTTTACTCAGCTCATCAAGTTTTTTTTTTTTTAGTTTTTTTTGCTTGTTTTTTTCAGACAGAGTCTCACTCTGTCACCCAGGCTGGAGTGCAATGGCACAATCTCCACTCACTGCAACCTCCACCTCCCAGGTTCAAGAAATTCTCCTGCCTCAGTCTCCAGAGTAGCTGGGATGACAGGCACCCACCACCATGCCCAGCTAATTTTTGTATTTTTAGTAGAGACAGGGGTTTCACCATGTTGGTCAGGCTGATCTTGAACTCCTGACCTCAAGCATTCCATCTGCCTCGGCCTCCCAAAGTGCTGGGATTACAGGCATGAGCCACCGCGCCCAGCTTTTTTTTTTTTTTTTTTTCTTCGAGATGGAGCCTTACTCTGTTGCCCAGGCTGGAATGCATTGCAATGGCGCAATCTCCACTCACTGCAACCTCCGCCTCCTGGGTTCAAGTGATTCTCCTGCCTCAGCCTCCCAAGTAGTGGGGATTGCAGAGGTGCACCACCACACTGGGCTAATTTTTGTATTTTTAGTAGAGATGGAGTTTCACCATGTTGGCCAGGCTGGTCTCAAACTCTTGACCTCAGGTGATCCTCCTGCCTCGACCTCCCATAGTGCTGGGATTACAGGTGTGAGCCACAGCACCGGGCCCATCAAGTGTTGTTCAACAGGTTTTATGAGGCTTTGGCCAGAAGCAGTGGCTCATGCCTGTAACCCCAACACTTTGAGAGGCTGATGTGGGAGGATCACTTGAGCCCAGGAGTTCAAGACCAGCCTGGGCAACTACTGAGACCCCCGTCTCTACAAAAAAAAAACCACTTTATTTTAATTAATTATTATTATTTTTTTTTTTGAGATGGAGTCTTGCTCTGTTGCCCAAACTGGAATGCAGTGGTGCGATCTCAGCTCACTGCAACTTCCGTCTCCCGGGTTCAAGCAATTCTTCCTCAGCCTCCTTAGTAACTGGGATGACAGGCAGGCACCACTATGCATGGGTAATTTTTGTATTTTTTTATTTTATTTTATTTTATTTTATTTTATTTTATTTTTTTTTGAGACGGAGTCTCGCTCTGCCGCCCAGGCTGGAGTGCAGTGGCCGGATCTCAGCTCACTGCAAGCTCCGCCTCCTGGGTTCACGCCATTCTCCTGCCTCAGCCTCCCGAGTAGTTGGGACTACAGGCGCCCGCCACCGCGCCCGGCTAGTTTTTTGTATTTTTTAGTAGAGACAGGGTTTCACCGTGTTAGCCAGGATGGTCTCGATCTCCTGACCTCGTGATCCGCCCGTCTCGGCCTCCCAAAGTGCTGGGATTACAGGCTTGAGCCACCGCGCCCGGCCAATTTTTGTATTTTTAATAGAGACAGAGTTTCACCATGTTGGCTAGGCTGGTCTTGAACTCCTGACCTCAAGTGATCCACCCACCTCGGCCTCCCAACTTGCTGGGATTACAGGTATGAGTCATTGCACTGGGTCCCTAAAATTTTTATTAATTTAAAAACATGGCCGGGCATGGTGGCTCATGCCTGTAATCCCAGCACTTTGGGAGACCGAGGCGGGTGAATCACCTGAGTTCAGGAATTCAAGACTAGACTAGAAAACATGGTGAAACCCCATCTCTACAAAAACACAAAAATTAGCTGGGCATGATGGCGGATGCCTGTAATCCCAGCTACTCAGAAGGCTGAAGCAGGAGAATCACTTGAACCCAGGAAGCAGAGGTTGCAGTGAGCCGAGATCACACCATTGCACTGCAACCTGGGGAACAGAGCAAAGCTCAGTCTCAAAAAAACGACAACAAAAAATAAGAGTTTTTATAAGGCCTAGTCTCCGACTCCACCCACCTCTTCCCAGAGGTCAGTCAGTGGAGCTGAAAGTTCCAATCCTCTAATCCCTTTGTCTTTCTGGTGGCCAGCCCTATCCTGAGGCTATGTAGGGGCCCCATCCTCACCCACCTCATTATTGTAAACTCAAGTGTGATCAAAAGGGCCTTGGCTGGCAAGGTGACTCATACCTGTAGTAGTCCCTGCACTTTGAGCTCAGGAGTTAGAGGCCAGCCTAAGGCTGAGGTGGGAGAATCGCTTGAACACAGGAGGTGGAGGTTGCAGTAAGCTGAGATGGCACCATTGCACTCCAGCCTGGGTAACAGAGCTAGACTCTGTCTCAAAAGAAAAAAAAAAGAGACGGAGCACAGTGGCTCACACCTGTAATCCCAGCACTTTGGGAGACTGAGGTGAGTGGATCATCTGAGGTCAGGAGTTCGAGATCAGCCTGGCCAACATGGTGAAACCCCGTCTCTACTAAAAATACAAAAACTTAGCCATGTGTAGTGGCATGCCCCTGTAATCCCAGCTACTCAGGAGGCTGAGGCAGGAGAATCACTTGAACCCAGGAGGCAGAGGTTGCAGTGAGCTGAGATCATGCCACTGCACTCCAGCCTGGGCAACAGAGCAAGACTCCATCTCAAAACAAACAAACAAATAAAACAAAACAAAAAACCAAATGCCCATCAATGATAGACTGGATAAAGAAAATGTAGCGCATATATACCATGGAATACTATGTAGCCATAAAAAAGGATGAGTTCATGTCCTTTGCAGGGACATGGATGAAGCTGGAAACCATCATTCTCAGCCAATGAACACAGGAGCAGAAAACCAAACACCGTATGTTCTCACTCCTAAGTGGGAGTAGAAGTGAGAACACATGGACACAGGGAGGGAAACATCACACACTGGGGTTTGTCGGGGGGTGGGGAATAGGGGAGGGATAGCATTAGGAGAAATACCTAATGTAGATGATGGGTTGATGGGTGCAGCAAACCACCATGGCACCTGTATACCTATGTAACAAACCTGCACATTCTGCACGTGTATCCCAGAACTTAGAGTATAATAAAAATAAAAAAAGATTGCTAACACCACTTGTTTCCCAAAAACCTATTGAAATAAAAATTTAAAATAAAAAAAATCCACAAAAAATGCTCATTGTGAATTTCAAAATGCACTCCTATCACTCAGAAAATTCCAAGGGTTTTAGGAATTTCTCTGTGACAGGGTGACAGGAACTGGCACAAAGACCAAATATATTTCATATTATACCATATCACCACAAATAAATAATAAGTATGTTAAGTATTGAATTTGTTAATGGTTAATAACCATTCCACAATGTATGCATATTTTAAAACATCCTGTTGTACAATATAAATATATATACATATACACACGTTAATTTGTCAATTTAAAAATAAATAGGAAAAATAAATATTTTTCCCCTAAAAAGCTTCTACATATATTTGTGGACAATGTTTATATGCAAGCATCTGCTTTGATTTTTCTTGAATAAACATGTAGTGGTGAAAAAGTGGTTCATCTGGGACATCTATGTTAAAATCTTTTCTTCTTTTTTTTTTAAGACAAGGTCTCCCTCTGTTGCCCAGGCTGGAGTGCTACGGTGCAATCTCTGCTCACTGCAGCCTTGACTTCCCTGGTTTAAGCAAATCCTCCCACCTCAGTCTCCTGAGTAGCCAGGACTACAGGCACTTGCCACCGCATGCTGCCGATTGTTTGTATTTTTAGTAGAGACAGAGTTTCACTGTGTTGCCCAGGCTGGTCTCCAACTCCTGGGCTGAAGCAATCCTACCACCTTGGCCTCCCAAAGTGCTGGGATTACAGGTGTGAGCTACCGCGCCTGCCCATATTAAACTCTTTAAGAAATTGCAGAGCGGGGGCCAGGCGTGGTGGCTCATGCCTGTAATCCCAATCCCAGCACTTTGGGAGGCCAAGGCGGGTGGATCGCTTGAGGTCAGGAGTTTGAAAGCAGCCTGGCCAACATGGTGAAACCCTGTCTCTACTAAAAATACAAAAATTATCCAGGCCTGGCGGTGCACACCTGTAAATGCAGCTACTCGGGAGGCTGAGGCTCAAGAATTGCTTCAACCTGAGAGGCATCATAGCCAATCCCGGTCTTTACTAAAAATACAAAAAATTAGCTAGGTGTGGTGGCACATGCCTGTGGTCCCAGCTACTCAGGAGGTTGAGGCAAGAGGATTGTCTGAGCTCTTGAATGAGCCTGGGAAGTCAAGGTTGCAGTGAGTTGAGATCACACCAGTGCACTCCAGCCTGGACAACAGAGTGAGACTGTCTCAAAGAAAAAAAGAAGAAGAAGAAGAAGAAGTAAAGAAATGGCCAAACTGTTTTCCAAAGTTATTGAAGTTGTAGTACCATTTTACAGTAAATTGCCATGTGTGATTGTTTTAGTTCCTACACATCCTTATCCTCACTAACACACTTTCATTGCAGACGATCTATTATGTGTGCAGAGGCATCTTATTGTGGTTTTAATTTGCAGTTCCCTAACGACTAATGATAGTCAACGTGTTTTCATGTGCTTATTTGCTATTCACATAACATCTTTGGTGAAATGTCTGTTTAAATCTTTTGCCTCCTTTTGTTAAATCTTTTGCCTTCTTCTTCTTCTTTTTTTTCTTTTGAGACGGAGTCTTGCTTTGTCACCCAGGCTGGAGTGCAGTGGCGCGATCTCAGCTCACTGCAACCTCTGCCTCCCGAGTTCAAGCGATTCTCCTGCCTCAGTCTCCCGAATAGCTGAGATTACAGGCATGTGCCACCATGCCCGTCTAATTTTTGTATTTTTTTCTATTTTTAGTAGAGGTGGAGTCTCACCATGTTGGTCAGGCTGGTCTCGAACTCCTGACCTTAGGTGAACAATGCCCTCGGCTCAATCTCTTGAGTAGCTGGGGTTACAGGTGCCCACTGCCACATCTGGCTAATTTTTGTATTTTTAGTAGAGACGGGGTTTCACCCTGTTGGCCAGGCTGGTCTTTAACTCCTGACCTACTGTGATCTGCCTTCCTAGACCTCCTAAAGTGCTGAGATTACAGGTGTGAGCCACCATGCCCGGCCCTCCATTCACCCAACACCATTTTTTTTTTTTTTAAGAGACAAGGTCTCACTATGTCCCCAGGTTGCCCTGGTTGGTCTGGAACTCCTGGCCTGGAGTAATCCTCTCATCTCAGCCTCCTTAGTAGCTGGGATTAGAGGCTTGAACCATCTCACCAGGTTTTTATGCCCATTTTTTAAAGTTGGGTTATTGGTTTCTCATTATTGAGTTTTGGGAGGTCTATATATTCTGGATACAAGTTCTTTATCATCTAGGTGATTTGCAAATATTTTCTCCCAGCCTGTGAATTGTCTTTTCATTTCCTTAACAGTGTCTTTTGAAGAGTAGAAGATTTTAATTTTTATGAAATCTCATTTATCAGGCTCTTTCTCATATGGATCATGCTTTTGATGTAGTGTCTAAAATATCTTAAAATATCTTTCCCTGACCAAAGGACAAAAAATATCAAAATATCCTCTGTTTTTTTGTTTGCTTGTTTTGAGACAGGGTCTCACAAGTCATCACAGCTCACTGCAGCCTCAACCTCCTGGGCTCAAGCGATCATCCCGTCTCAGCATCCCCAGTAGCTAGGACTACGGGTGTGCGCTGGACCACATCTGGCTAATTTTTGTATGCGTTATTGAGATATTGTTTCTCCATGTTGTCCAGACTGGTCTCAAACTCCTGGGCTCAAGCAATCTTCCTGCCTTGGATTCCCAAAGTGCTGGGATTACAGGCGTGAGCCACCACACCTAGTCTCTCGTTTTTTTTTTTTTTTTTTTTTTAGAAGTTTCTTTCTTTCTTTTCTTTCTTTCTTTCTTTTCTTTCTTTCTTTCTTTCTTTCTTTCTTTCTTTCTTTCTTTCTTTCTTTCTTTCTTTCTTTCTTTCTTTCTCTCTTTCTTTCTCTCTCTCTTTCTTTCTTCCTCTTTCTTTCTTTTCTTTCTTTCTTCTTTCTTTGTTCTTCTTTTTCTTTTTTTCTTTTCTTTTTGAGACGGAGTTTCGCTCTTGTTGCCCAGACTGGAGTGCAATGGTGCCATCTTGGCTCACTGCAACCTCCACCTCCCAGGTTCAAGTGATTCGCCTGCCTCAACGTCCCAAGTAGCTGGGATTACAGGCATGCACCACCACACCAGGCTAATTTTGTATTTTTAGTAGAGATGGGGTTTCTCCGTGTTTGTCAGCCAGTCTTGAATTCCTGACCTCAGGTGATCCGCCTCCTCGGCCTCCCAAAGTGCTGAGATTACAGGAGTGAGCCACCGCGCCTGGCAGAAGCTTTTTTATTTTAGTAGTTTAAAGATGTTGCCCCAGTGTCTTCTGGCTTGCTTTATTTTTTTCTTCTAGCAAGAAGTCAGCTGTCATTTTAGTATTTTTTCCTCTCTATGCAATGTCTTATTTCTCTGATTACTTTTAAGATTTTCTCTTTATTGCTGATTTTAAGCAATCTGATTATAATATATAGAATATATATTATACAGTAAAATATAGTATAGTTTCATGTTTCTTTTGTCTGGGGTCCTTTGATTTTCTTGGATCTGTGGACATATAGTTTCCATTAAATATAGAACATTCGAAGCCACTATTATTTAAAATACTAAAATATTTCCTTTTCCCTCTTTTACCCCCTCTTCTAAGAGATTCCAGCTCCACATACATTGGGATATTTGATTTGTCCTATAGCTCACTGATACTCTATTTTCTTCAGTCTTTTTTTTTTTTCTCAATGTTTCATTTCTGATAACTTCTTTTTTTTTTTTTTTTTGAGACAGAGTCTCACTCTGTTGCTCAGGCTGGAGTGCAGTGGCAAGATCTCGGCTCACTGCAAGCTCCGCCTCCCGGGTTCACGCCATTCTCCTGCCTCAGTCTCCCGAGTAGCTGGGACTACAGGCGCCCGCCACCACGCCCAGCTAATTTTTTGTATTTTTAGTAGAGACGGGGTTTCACCGTGTTAGCTAGGATGGTCTCGATCTCCTGACCTCGTGATCTGCCCGCCTCAGCCTCCCAAAGTGCTGAGATTACAGGCTTGAGCCACCGCGCCTGGCTCATTTTTGATAACTTCTATTTTACTATATCCCTATGTTTCACGAATCTTCTTTTATTATGTAATTTGCTGTTAATCCCATTCAGTGTATTTCTCTTTTTTTTTTTTTTTCATCGCCCAGGCTGGAGTGCAGTGGCGTGATCTTGGCTCGCTGCAAGCTCCACCTCCTGGGTTCACGCCATTCTTCTACCTCAGCCTCCCAAGTAGCTGGGACTACAGGAGCCCACCACCACGCCCGGCTAATTTTTTGTATTTTTAGTAGAGATGGGGTTTCACCATGTGAACCAGGATGGTCTTGATCTCCTGACCTCGTGATCCGCCCACCTCGGCCTTCGAAAGTGCTAGGGTTACAGGCATGAGCCACCATGCCTGGCCTCTCATTATCTTACACATATTTTTATCTCTGAAAGTTCTTTTTTTTGAGACAGAGCCTCACTCTGTTGCCCAGGCTGGAGTGCAGTGGCACGATCTTGGCTCATTGTAACCTCCACCTCCTGGGTTCAAGTGATTCTCCCACCTCAGCCTCCCAAGTAGCTGGGACTACAGGCATGCGCCACCCACGCCAGGCTATATCCCTAAGAGTTTTGGTTTATTTTTGTTTTTTGTTTGTTTGTTTACCTCATTCATGTTTTCCTTTAATGCCTATTTTTTTCTGTGTTCTTGACCATATATAATATAATATCTGTTTATTGTCTTTTTCTGCTAATTTTATCATTTGTGTTCGTTCGTTCTTTCTCTCTCTCTCTCTCTCTCTCTCTTTCTTTCTTTCTTTCCTTTTTTTTGTTGAGACAGAGTCTTGCTCTGTTGTCCAGGCTGGAGTGCAGTGGTGCGATCTCAGCTCATTGCAACCTCCACCTCCTGGGTTCAAGCAGTTCTCCTGCCTCAGCCTCCCAAGTAGCTGGGACTACAGGCACCCGCCACCACACCCGGCTAATTTTTTGTATATGTAGGCGGGATTTCACCATGTTAGCCAGGATAGTCTCAATCTCCTGACCTCGTGATCCTCCTGTCTCGGCCTCCCAAAGTGCTGGGATTACAGGCACCCACCAGCACGCCCGGCTAATTTTTTGTATTTTAGTACAGACGGGGTTTCACCGTGTTAGCCAGGATGGTCTCGATCTCCTGACCTCGTGATCCACCTGCCTCGGCCGGCCTCCCCAAGTGTTGGGATTATAGGTGTGAGCCACTGCGCCTGGTGCAATCAGGTAAGTTTTGATCAGATGCCAGGGTGCCAGGTATTGTGAGTTTTACCTTGATGAGTGCTGAATATTTGTTTGTTTGTTTGTTTGTTTGTTTTGGAGACAGTGTCTCCCTCTATTGCCCAGGCTGGAGTATAGTGGCACAGCCTCAGCTCACTGCAACCTCTGCCTCCCAGGTTCAAGTGATTCTCCTGCCTCAGCCTCCTAAGTAGTAGGGATTGCAGGCACGTGTCACCACACCTGGCTAATTTTTGTATTTTTAGTAGAGACGGGGTGTCTCCCTGTTGACCAGGCTGGTCTCAAACTCCTGACCTCAAGTAATCAGCCCACCTTGGCCTCCCAAAGTGCTGGGATTATAGACGTGAGCCACCATGCCTGGCCGAGTGCTGAATATTCTTGTATTCAAAAAAAATACTGCCCAGCATGGTGGTTCACTCCTGTAATCTCAGCACTTTGGGAGGCCAAGGCAGGGGATAGCTTGAGCCCAGAAGTTCAAGACCAGCCAGGGCAATATAGTAAGACCCTGTCTCTACTAAAATTAAAAAAAAAAAAAATTAGCCAGGTGGGGTGGCATGCACCTGTAGTTCTAGCTACCCAGCTACTTGGAGGCTGAGGAGGATCTCTTGAGTCCAGGAGGTCAAGGCTCCAGTGAGCCGAGATCAAGCCACTGCACTCCAGCCTGGGTGATAGAGCGAGACCCTGTCTTTAAAAATTAAATTAAAAATACTATCGAGTTGGCCAGGCGCAGTGGCTCACGCCTGTAATCCCAGCACTTTGGGAGGCCAGGGCAGGTGGATCACCTGAGGTCAGGAGTTTGAAACCAGCCTGACCAACATGGTGAAATCCCGTCTCTACTGAAAAATGCAAAAATTAGCCAAGCTTGATGGCGCACACCTGTAATCCCAGCTACTGGGGCGGCTGAGCCAGGAGAATGGCTTGAACCCAGGAGGCAGAGGTTGCAGTGAACTGAGATCATGCCACCGCACTCCAGCCTGGGTGACAGAGCAAGACTCCATCTCAAAAAAAAAAAAAATACTATTGAGATTTGTTTTGTCACACAGTTAAGATTCTCAGAATGGGTTTGGTTCATTGTGAATCTTGCTTTTCAGTTTCATTAGGTGGAATTAAAGCAGCCTATTATCTACAGCCAGTTTTCTCACCATTTCTGAGGCGAAAACTCTTGAGTACTCTACTGGATGCCCTGGACAGGATGAGGTGCTCCCGCTCTGCCTGGTGGGAATGTGAACGATCCCCAGCCCTGTGTGAGCTCTAGGGATGATTCTTTTGAGGGGATTCTTTCTCCAGCTTCAAGTGGTTACTTTTCTTTTCTTTTCTTTTGAGATGGAGTTTTCACTCTTGTTGCCCAGGCTGGAATCTCGACTCTTCACAACTTCCGCCTCCCGGGTTCAAGCGATTCTCCTGCCTCAGCGTCCCAAGCAGCTGAGATTACAGGTGCCCGCCACCACCCCTGGCTAACTTTTTTTGTATTTTTAGTAGAGACAGGGTTTTACCATGTTGGTCAGGCTGGTCTCGAACTCCTGACCTCAGGTAATCCACCTGCCTCGGCCTCCCAAAGTGCTGGGATTACAGGCATGAGCCACCACGCCCAGCCTCAAGTGGTTTCTGTCACATGCCTCCGTGTGAAGAGACCACCAAACAGGCTTTGTGTGAGCAATAAAGCTTTTTAATCACCTGGGTGCAGGTGGGCTGAGTCCGAAAAGAGAGTCAGCAAAGGGTGGTGGGATTATCGTTAGTTCTTACGGGTTTGGGATAGGCGGTGGAGTTAGGAGCAATTTTTGGGGGGGCAGGGGGTGGATCTTACAAAGTACATTCTCAAGGGTGGGAGAATATTACAAAGTACCTTCTTAAGGGCAGGGGAATATCACAAAGTACATTACTGCAAGGGCGGGGAGGGTATATTGTCATAAGGTCAATCGACCAGTTAGGGTGGGGCAGGAACAAATCACAATGGTGGACTGTTATCAGTTAAGGCAGGACCTGGCTATTTTCACTTCTTTTGTGGATCTTCAGTTGCTTCAGGCCATCTGGATGTGCACATGCAGGTCACAGGGGATAATGATGGCTTAGTTTGGGCTCAGCGGCCTGACAGTTTCTATACGTGCCTTTGCTGATTCGTCTTCAGTTGAAGACTTGAAGGGAGCCTTCTGCAGCTGTCTGAGTCTCTCTGTGTGTAACTCTGTCCTCCCCAGTACTCTGCCCCGCAAACGCTAGCCACCTGGGCCTCCCCAAACTCCCAACAACCTCAACTCAGGGAGACAAGCAGGCTCCACACATCCCCCCTCCCTTTGCCGTGGCCTGGAAACGCTCCTAGAACTCAGCCGGGCAATCATCTGTTTCCTCTCTCAAGCGTGATTGCCCTGTGCTGACTATGTGACGTCTGAAAACACTTATTTCATATATTTTGTCAAGTTTTTAGTTGTTTAAAGTGGAAGTGTAAATCCAATCCCTGTTATCCATCTTAGTCAAACACATTAGTTTAAGACTGTCGTTTTTTGTTTTTGTTTTTGAGACGCAGTCTCGTTCTGTCACCCAGGACAGTGGTGCAATCTTGGCTCACTGCAACCTCCACCTCCTGGGTTCAAGTGATTCTCCTGCCTCAGCCTCTCAAGTAGCTGGGATTACAGGCACCCACCACCATGCCTGGCTAATTTTCACTGTGTGTGTGCGTGGTTTGTTTTTTTTTTTTTTTTTTTTTGGTAGTAGAGACGGGGTTTCACCATGTTGGCCAGGCTGGTTTTGAACTCTTGACCTCAGGTGATCTGCTCCCCTCCACCTCCCAAAGTGCTGGGATTACAAATGTGAGTCACTGTGCCCAGCAAGACAGTTGCTTTTTAATCTAAGGTTTGAAGTTGCAGTTTCTTCTAAAATTTCCCAGTGGGGAATCACAGCGTTACACGAATACTAACTATGTTCTGGGCACTGTGAAAGCTAGGTTCCAGCTTTGGGAAACTTGTCTCTTTTTTTTTTTTTTTTTGAGACGGAGTCTCACTCTTTTGCCAGGCTGGAGTACAGTGGCGCGAACTTGGCTTACTGCAACCCCTGACTCCCAGGTTCAAGTGACTCTCCTGCCTCGGCCTCCAGAGTAGCTGGGACCACAGGCACGTGCCACCACACCCAGCTAGTTTTTTGTACTTTTAGTAGAGACAGAGTTTCACCATGTTGGCCAGGCTGGTTTCAAACTCCTGACCTCAAGTGATCCACACCCCTGGTGGAGATCTGCCTGCCTCTGTTGTTATTTTTAGAAACTAATGTTTATTTTCCATCTATCTTATTTTCATGTTGCTTAAGAGTCTGCGGGGCTGGGTGCAGTGGCTCATGCCTGTAATTCCAGCACTCTGGGAGGCCGAGGCAGGTGGATCACCTGAGGTCAGGAGTTCAAGACCGGTCTGGCCAACATGGTGAAGCCCCACCTCTACTAAAGCTATGGAAAAATTAGCCAGGCGTGGTGACAGGCGTCTGTAATCCCAGCAACTTGGAAGGCTGAGGCATGAGAATCACTTGAACCTGGGAGGCAGAGGTCTCAGTGAGCCAAGATTACACCATTGCACTTCAGTCTGACAAAGTAAGACTTCATCTCAAAAAAAAAAAAAAAAAAAAAGCTTGTGGAAGAACAGCTTAAGACCACACAGTGGTTGTTCCTACCCATTTAGTGGCCTGAGGAATGGGAGCTGCAGGTCAGTTTTCCATGGCAGGCTGAGCGTTTCACGTCTTCAGTAGAGAACTGCTGGATAGACACTGGGTACCTGCATGCCTCCGACCAGTGTGCAACCTCAGGCTGAGTAGCAGTGAACTCAGGAGCTGGAGCAGTCCATTCACCATTAAATCTGAAAATCCTCTGTCGTCTGTGGTCATAGCTTTTTCAGCAGTAGCCTGTTCTTTTTTTTCTTTTCTTTTCTGTTTTTTTTTGAGATGGAGTCTTGTTCTGTCACCCAGCCTGGAGTGTCGAGTGCAGTGGCACGATCTTGGCTCACTGCAACCTCCACCTCCCGGGTTCAAGTGATTCTCCTGTCTCAGCCTCCCCAGTAGCTGGGACTACAGGCATGTGCCACCACGCCTGGCTAGTTTTTTGTATTGTTAGTAGAGACGGGGTTTCATTGTGTTAGCCAGGATGGTCTCGATCTACTGACCTCATGATCCACTTGCCTTGGCCTCCCAAAGTGCTGGGATTACATGTGTGAGCTTTTCAATCTCTTCAGGGTCTCTGTAGAAGCAGAGATCAGGCATGACCTCTTATGGGTGTTCACAGGAGAGAGTGCCAGGCACGTGCAGAACTCCCTTAGCCAGCATTCCCCACATCAGACCCCCTGAGAGAGCTCCACTGTTGCATGGGATGGAAATATCCACACAGCGCAGAGGAGAACCTGTGTTCCCCAGAGGTATGGTAGGTAGGTTATCATGAGATGCCTCCGTGAGAGGCCAGTGGCTACCCTGGGATCAGTATCTACCAACAGACGCAGTTCCCAGAAGGCTGCCTGGACCTGGTTAGTGAAGGTTCCAGGAGTGAAGTGGCCAGCAATAGGAGTGGCTCCTGTGGCAGCAGCAAAGCTTAGCTCAGCCAGCTGACCAGGATTCCAGGGGGATATGAGACTGACATCAGGAGGGTTTTAATTTTTTTTCGGACAGGAAGTAGAACGTATTGGTGAATATTAAGAGGGGGCAGCACAGTGGAAGCCTTCATGAGTGCAGGGCCCGCCACTTGTTCCGAGGGCCACGACTGGGGATGTACTTGACCCCACAGCCATCTGGGATGAGCTGCTTCTCAGCCACCATGTCTTCAAATGCATCGGCATTGAACTTGATGAAGCCCCACTTCTTTGAGATGTGGATCTTCTGGTGGCCAGGAAACTTGAACTTGGCCCTGCGCAGGGCCTCAATCATGTGCTCCTTGTTCTGCAGCTTGGTGCAGATGGACATGATAACCTGGGCAATGCGAACCCTGGCCACAGTGCCCTGGGACTTTCCAAAGGCACCTTGCATTCCTGTTCGGAGCCTACATTGGGGTAGTGCAAAGTCAGAAACTTGAACATCCATCACCTGTCTCCAGGGTCCCTTAGAGCAACCCATACAATAAACAGGCTGCATACGCTACCAAGGAAGCTGCTGTTTGCAGCGACTGCACACTGGGCCCCCATGAGGAAAGGAACTCAGTCAGCTTAATTGGCTGCAGAATCAGAAGGGTTTTCAATGGCAACAATGGTACAAGCTGCCAACAGAATTAGATTCTTCAGATTTAGGATGTAAATGCCGTCACTTTTCCTTTTTTTTTTTTTTTTCGAGACAGCATTTCGCTCTTATTGCCCAGGCTGGAGTGCAATGGCGCAGTCTTGGCTCACTGCAACCTCCACCTCCTGGGTTCAAGTGATTCTCCTGCCTCAGCCTCCCGAGTAGCTGGGATTACAGGCATGCGCCACCATGCCCAGCTAGTTTTGTATTTTTCGTAGAGACGGGGTTTCTCCATGTTTGTGAGGGTGGTCTCGAACTCCCAAACTCAGGTAATCCGCCCGCCTCAGTCTCCCAAAGTGCTGGGATTACAGGCGTGAGCCACCGTGCCCAACACTTTTCCTTTATAGATCTACTGTTCCATCTGGAACCAGGTTGGTGCCACCTAAGTGGGTTCCTGCTGCAAGAAACTAGAGGACATTCCCCTCCTTCATTTGCAGGACATCGAGGCTCTGGACATTGTGGAAATTTCCCTTTAAGTTATGATAAGAATGCAGAAGAGCGCTGTATGGCCCCCTCTATGGGTAGCATGAAAAACCTACAGAATGTTAAATGGGGTCTTACTGATTATCTCGGGCTCCCGGTTCAGTCTCCAGTCTGAGGAAAATAGCTGACATGTCTCCTTCTTTCTAAAGTGCACCAATCAAGCAGAACCTACTAGAAGCTGCAGTTCATTACATATCTCCAGACCATAGAGAAGAGTAACCAGGAGAGTCATTGAGGAGACTGATCGGAGGAGACAGAGGATTTCTTTGAAAGGAGTTACTGGCCTAGAGGTGAGGGCTATTCCTACCCTGGACCTGAAGTCAAGTCAGAAGGCTTTATTAGCCGAAGTGCTGTCCTGTACTGGAGCAAAAGATGCTGAGAGAGATCTGGAAAACGCGACCTGTGTCTCCTGGAGTTAAGGGAGTGTAGAGTCCTCTTCCCAACTCTTTTTTATTTTTTGAGAAGTCTCGCTCTGTTGCCCAGGTTGGAGTGCAGTGGTGCGATCTCGGCTCATCTGCCACTTCTGCCTCCTGGTTTAAGCGATTCTCCTGTCTCAGCCACCTGAGTAGCTGGGACTACAGGCATGCACCACCACACCCAGCTAATTTTTGTATTTTTACTAGAGACAGGGTTTCACCATGTTGGCCAGGCTGGTCTTGAATTCCTGGCCTCAAGTGATCCACCCATCTCGGCCTCCCAGAGTGCTGGGATTACAGGCGTGAGCCACCACGCCTGGCCAATGCTTCCCAACTCTTGCCTGGAAAAGTCCGAAGGCCAGAGGCTGGCTAGAGCTACCTGTGTTGGCAAAGAAAGGACTATGGTGAGCTTGACTGCACTTCCAGAAGTAACCAGCTTAGAGAATTCTTAAAAGGACCTTACCAAGAGGACTTTACCTACTGGGTGAGGCAACACCAGGCTACAAAGGCTGAGTTTTTCCACCTAGATTTATTTATTTATTTATTTATTTATTTATTTATTATTTTATTTTATAGTGACAGGATCTCCCTATATTGCCCAGGCTGGTCTTAAACTTCTGGCCTCAAAATGATCCTTCCTGCCTCATTCTCTCAAAGTGCTGGGATTACAGGCATGAACCACTGTATTCGGCCTCCAGATTTAAATACATTGCAAAAATAGTACCCGAAAAAATTCCTTATACTTTTTGTCCAGATTCTTCAAATATTAACATTTTACATAACCACAATACATATATAAAAGCCAGGAAATTAACACTGATACAGCACTATGATCTGATCTATAGACCTAATTCAAATTTTACCAACTGTCCCACTGATCTTTTTCTGGTTCAGCATTCAGTGCAGCATCTCACCACACATTAAGTTGCATGTCTCCTTAATCTTCTGTCATCTGGAACTGTTCCTCAGCCCTTTGTCTTCCATGACCCTGACGTTTGTAAAGATAACTGGCCACTTATCTTGTACAATAGCCCGCATCTGGGGTTTGGCTGAGGTTTCCTCGTGACTAATTTCAGTTCTGCATTTTTGTTGTGAATATCAGAGAAGCCATGCTATGTCCTGTGTGCATCATGTCAGGAGGCACATGATATTTTTCCCATTTCTGGGGAGGTTCACTTTGATCACTCGACAGGGTGATGTCTAGAGTTTCTCCACTACAAAGTTACTCTTTCCCCTTTGTAATTAATAAGTATTTTGTGGGAAGATCTTTAAGACTAAGTAACAATCCCATTTTCTATATTATTTTACCTACTCATCCTAGCTTCTGTTGAAGTGTTTTTACCTAAAAAAGTTATTAGCATAGTATTTGCCAAACAATGCTTTCCAATGTCTATTTGCTAGTTGGAATTCTGCTGTAAGGAAGAACTTTTCCATCTTATCTCTGTATTTATTTATGTCAGGATGGATTCATGATTCTTACTTTATTCTATGTGTTGCAATGTATTACTGTTAGTATTTACTTTCTTTTTTCTTTCTCTCTCTGTCCTTTTTTTTTCTTTTGAAAGAGGATCTTGCTCTGTTGCCCAGGCTCAAGTGTAGTGGCACAATCATGGCTCACTGCAGCCTTCACCTTCCAGGCTCAAGCAATCCTCCCACCTCAGCCTCCAGAGTAGCTGGGACTACAGGTGCACACCACCACACCTGGCTAAGTTTTAATTTTTTTGTAGAGCTAGGGTGTCACTGTGTTGCCCAGGCTGGTCTTGAACCATGGGTTCAAGAAATCCTTCCATCTTGGCCCCCCAAGGTGCTGGCATTACAGATGTGAGCCACCAGGCCCAGCCTGCTCTCTTGCTTAAACTGTTTAAGGTTTGGCCATTGGAACCCCTTCAAATGGGCTCCTGTGTCCTTTTGACACATCCCATCATTTTGTGTGTGTGTGGTTCCTATTTTCTGTTGCACATTAATTTTGTACTTTCCCTGCCCTAGCACTAAAATCAGCCACTTCTTCAAGGAGATGTAATTCCTTTCATTGGCTAATGGTATTTAGAAATCCAGACCTGGGTGCTAGTTGTATTCATTGGTTGTAGGATGCACACACACACACACACACACACGCACACACACTAGTTCATACCTCCAATTGCAAACCAAAACAATAGGTTTCATGCAGCCTTTCCCATTTCTTATTTTAACTGCTTTCTCTGACAAAGAGAAATTTAGCTTTCATTGTCCATAACGCATTTATTTTCTCCAATACACATAAATTAGTTTCAGAGATGCTACTATATGTAGCCATGAGAAAAACTACTAAGTGTAATACTTATGCTCAATTTTTTTCTTTGGCCTTATAGGACATAGCCAAAATGCTCTTTTCCAGAGTTACTTAGGGTAGTTATTTTCTTCCTCCATCCCCAGTGTGGTTTGGTATTCATTTTTGTTACAGCCAGATTTTTTTTTATTTTCTATTTTTAGTTTTTGAGATGAAGTCTCGCTCTGTTGCCCAGACTGGAGTACAGTGGCAAGATCTCAGCTTACTGCCATCTCCGCCTCCCAGGTTCAAATGATTCTCCTGTCTCAGCCTCCCGAGTAGCTGGGATTACAGGCTCACGCTACCATGCCCAGCTAATTTTTTGTATTTCAGTAGAGATGGGGTTTCACCATGTTGCCCAGGCTGGTCTTGAACTCCTGAGCTCAGGCAATCCACCCGCCTTGGCCTCCCAAAGTGTTAGGATTACAGGCGTGAGCCACTGCGCCCAGCCAGTTTATTGTTTTTGTTTGTATTCCATTTGGGGCCCTATCCTATCTTTGTTGATTACATTTTTATTCATTTTTAAGTATGTGAAATATTTACATGGTTCTAAAAGTCAGAAATATACAAAAAGGATGGCTCAGAGCAGTATCCCTTCCCCTATCCTTTCTACCCTATTCCTGTCTACTGCCGATAAATTACCAATCTCATTTGTTTCTTTGTTTTTTTGAGATGGACTCTTGCTCTGTCACCCAGGCTGGAGTGCAGTGGAGTGCTCTCAGCTCACTGCAGCCTCTGCCTCCCAGGTTCAAGCAATTCTCGTGCCTCAGCCTCCTGAGTAGCTGGGATTATAGGCGCCTGCCACCACGACCTGCTAATTTTTCTATTTTTAAGAGACAAGGTTTCACCATGTTGGCCAGGCTGGTCTCAAACTCCTGACCTCAGGTGATCCACCCGCTTTGGCCTCCCAAAGTGCTGGGATTAAGGCGTGAACGACTGCACCTGGCCCAATTGTTACAGGAAAGTGGCCCCGATCTAGACCCCAGTAGAGGGTTCTTGGATCTTGTGCAAGGAAGAATTCAGGGCGAGTCTGCAGTGCAAAGTGAAGGCAAATTTATTAAGAAAGTAAAGGAACAAGAGAATAGCTACTTCATAGACAGGGGAGCCCTGAGGGCTGCAGGTTCCCCATTTTTATGGTTATTTCTTGATGATATGCTAAACAAGGAGTGGATTATTCATGCCTCCCCTGTTTAGACCGTATAGGGTAATTTCCTGACGTTGTCGTGGCATTTGTAAACTGTCATGATGCTGGTGGGAGTGTGGCAGTGAGGACGACCAGAGGTCAGTCTCGTGGCCATCTTGGTTTTGGTGGGTTTTGCTCAGCTCCTTCAGTGCTACCTGTTTTATCAGCAAGGTCTTGATGACCCGTATTTTTTTTTTTTTGAGACGGAGTCTCGCTCTGCCGCCCAGGCTGGAGTGCAGTGGCCGGATCTCAGCTCACTGCAAGCTCCGCCTCCTGGGTTCACGCCATTCTCCTGCCTCAGCCTCCCGAGTAGCTGGGACTACAGGCGCCCGCCACCTCGCCCGGCTAGTTTTTTGTATTTTTTAGTAGAGACGGGGTTTCACCTGGTTAGCCAGGATGGTCTCGATCTCCTGACCTCGTGATCCGCCCGTCTCGGCCTCCCAAAGTGCTGGGATTACAGGCTTGAGCCACCGCGCCCGGCTTTTTTGTATTTTTTAATAGAGATGGGGTTTCACCGTGTTAGCCAGGATGGTCTCGATCTCCTGACCTCGTGATCCGCCCGTCTCGGCCTCCCAAAGTGCTGGGATTACAGGCTTGAGCCACCGCGCCCGGCCATTGACCCGTATTTTGTGCCGACCTCCTATCTCATCCTGTGACCTCCTATCTCATCCTTCACCGCCTGGGAATGCAGCCCAGTAGGTTTCAGCCTCATTTTACCCAGCCCCTATTCAAGATGGAGTTATTCTGGGTCACATGCCTCTGACACAATCTGATGTTTCTGGATTATTCTTCTTGTGTTCTTTTTTGCACAGTTGAGCTGTAGAGATGAGATTAGGGTAAGATGTGTAAGGAACTCACCTTGGGCACAAAACTGGGGGGGGGTGTCAAAAAATCAGTAGCCAGGATAAATAATATTTTAATGCAACGTTTTAAAAATCAAAATGAATGCAAAACAATCCATGATAGCAAAATATCAAAAATTTGAACAAATGTCACTGCTGTACTGAGCCATATTGGAACCAGAAGCAAAAGGAAAAGTTTTCTCCTTCTCAAAAGTTTTTTGAGAAACTGAGTCTCAAAAAAGTTAATCCCAGCACTTTGGGAGGCTGAAGCAGGTGGATCACTTGAGGTCAGGAGTTTGAGACCAGCCTGGCCAACATGGTGAAACCCCATCTCTACTAAAAATACAAAAATTAGCTGGGCGTGGTGGTGGGTGCCTATAATCTCAGTTACTTGGGAGGTTGGGGCAGGATAATTGTTTGAACCCAGGAGGCAGAGTTTGTGGTGAGCTGAGATTGCGCCACTGTACTCCAGCCTGGGTGACAAGAGTGAAACTGATTCTCAAAAAAAAAAAGAAAAGAAAAGAAAAATTGTCTAATTTTGATTTTATTTTACCTTTTTTTTTTTTTTTTGAGATGGAGTTTTGCTCTTGTTGCCCAGGCTGGAGTGCAATAGCACGATCTTGGCTTACCGCAACCGCAAACTCTGCCTCCCAGATTCAAGTGATTCTCCTGCCTCAGCCTCCTGAGTAGCTGGGATTACAGGCATGTGTCACCGCCTGGCTTATTTTGTATTTTTTTTTTTTTTTTTGAGATGGAGTCTCGCTCTGTCGCCCAGGCTGGAGTGCAGTGGTGTGATCTCTGCTCACTGCAAGCTCTGCCTCCCGGGTTCGCGCCATTCTCCTGCCTCAGCCTCCCGAGTAGCTGGGACAACAGGTGCCCGCCACCACGCCCAGCTAACTTTTTAGTATTTTTAGTAGAGACGGGGTTTCACTGTGGTCTCGATCTCCTGACCTCGTGATCCGCCTGCCTCAGCCTTCCAAAGTGCTGGGATTACAAGCGTGAGCCACCACGCTTGGCTATTTTGTATTTTTACTAGAGATGGGTTTCTCCATGTTGGTCAGGCTGGTCTCAAACTCCCGAACTCAGGTGATCAGCCTGCCTCAGACTCCCAAAGTGCTGGGATTACAGACATAAGCCACCGCTCCTGGCCGTTTTTTTTTTTTTTTTTGAGATGGAGTCTTGCTCTGTCACCAAGTCTGGAGTGCAGTGGCATGATCTTGGCTCACTGCAATCTCTGCATCCTGGGTTCAAGTAATTATCCTGCCTCAGCTTCCTGAGTAGCTGGGAGTACAGATGTGCACCACCATGCCCGGCTAATTTTTTTTGTGTGTGTTTCTAGAAAATACAGGCTTTCACCATGTTGGCCAAAACTGGTCTTGAACCCCTGACTGATCCACCCACCTCAGTCTCCCAAAGTGCTGGGATTACAGGTGTGAGCCACCTCGGCCGGCCCTCCTTCCTTATTCAAATCTCTTCTTTTCTATATCTTAAAGTAGCTTTTGATGCCTAGTTTTTCCCCAGAATGTTAAAGCAGTTGAGAGAAAAATATAAAGGTCAACGGATTAAAACTCACATCATTTTAAATTTAAATATTTTATTTATACAAAAAATAGGCCCATCTATGGGGCAGCCCATCTCTGAACCAGCCCACGATTCTTCCTCTGTCATCTGGGCATAGGGAAACTCCCACAAGGCCATAGGTATACTCTGAGAGAGAAGGATTAGTGCAATGGAGGCAGGTGACATGGATCTGGGTCCATCCATTCATATAACTTACTTGTGCCCTTTGGGCCTGTCTGAGCCCAATCCTGGAGGTTCTACTTCTATCGTACCAGTAGAATGAGGCTGTGCCCATCCAACCTTAGGATTTAGTCTGACAGTCACTTGATTCCAGCAGTCAGATGCTCAGTCTCTACCAGGACACAGTAGCACCCTAGAAACCCATTTTCTCAAGTGCTTCTCTATTGCAGATAGAATGCCCTTGCTCCAAAACTCTAGGGGTCTGTATTGTGGCTTCTCCATAGAGGTTTGACAGAAACTTCACATGGTGTGTTTGCCACTGATAACCTTACCATGATGGGATCTGTTGGGCCATATGACCCAGATGGCAGGCCCAGTTATACTGCAGCCTGGAGCTGCCGCAGAGCCCTTTCTGGCCCTGCCCACTGCTCAGACCTGGCATTCTTTCATGTCACCTGACTCATGATATATGGGTCAGAACAATATTTCTGAGAGCAGAACATCCAAAACTCGAGAGGCTTTTTATCAAGCGTTGTGCTTCTTTCTTAGTGGTGGGAGTTGCCAGATGCAGTAATGCACTTGACCTATCTTCCTGCATCCCGCATACCACGGATACCTGAACACTTCGCTGGCTTCACTGGTTTCTGAACCTTTGCAGGGTTTAACTTCTTGCCCTTTGGAGCACATATATCTTGCCAGAGCATCTAAATCCCTGCCATTTCTTTGTTGGCTGCCCACTTTCTTGTCCCGAGGAACACCAGGGCCTATTTGTCATTATAAGCGATCCCTGAGAGTCAAGTCCTCCCAGTGGCCATCCCAGCCTTGCTGCCCATTAGAGTCATTCCACGCACCTTGCCTTTCGTAGTTAAGACCTGCCATCTGGCCCCACAGAACAGCCAATACTGAGCTTCTCGGCGATGTCAATGGCTCCCTCACTAACTCATTTCATATCACTTAATAAAAGGGAGAATTTCTGGGCCCTCTTTTGCCTGCTCATCTGGCAGGTTCTCAGGTCTTACACAATGAGTGTTTTGGCCACTTCCTCAGCACTCTGCCCCGGCACCTTTCTAGCATGCCCCACTTTTATTTATGTGCACCATCAGTTTTTCCAAGCTTCCAGGAGCCACCACAACTGGGCCTGGCTCCAGGAACCCTCAGTAGGGTGCTGAATCCTGAGCCATGGAAGGATCCTTCATATCAACAAGCTCTTCCTTACTGCCTCTTATATTCTCCCTTCATCCCTTAGCATCCATTCCCAGTGGGTATTTTTTTCCCCAGTTCTGGGCCCTGCAACTCTGCCATTTTCTTCCCCAGCAGGTCCTATACTTCCTCAGCTAGGCCACGCAGTGACTTGACTTTGGTTATTGGTCTCATAGCCATAGGGGAGGTGGGAACCAATCTCGAGGAGGGCAAATGTCATTTTGAAAGGCATCCACTTTGGTTGAAACACACATAGTTTTCAAGAAAGGGGAAGCTGCTGTATACCAGCAAGGGATAGTGGGGCACTCTTGCAGGCCCATGGGTTCAGGGGAATCTGGAGTTTCAGTGAGATCACTTAAGGTCTACGGATATAGGTATATATACCTCTATCACCATTTCAGGTCTCAGGGACCCATTTCTTCCTTCTGGTGGCATAAGAGACTAGCAAAGTCTACAAATTCAGGCTTCTTTGTAGTTCTGTTGCTATCAAGGCATGGGTGTGATTTTCAGCATGGTTTGCTCTCTGGATGAAGGTGCCTTAAGTGTTACCATAGAGGCCTTCTGACTCATACCCAGTCCTGAATTGGTAATTGGCCAACCTGAGCTTGTAATTTTCTTCTTCAGCATGGGTCATTGGCATAGATATAGTTAGCAACTGGCAGAATCCCCACACTGGCTCCCTGATGTGTGGAATGAGCACTGTTAGGGTAGAAAAGGCCAAGTGGAAACCACCATCACCGCCTCCACCAAATCTGAAACCAAAACCAATACCATCTTGCTGGAGGGATTGCAGAGACTAATGTTACCATCAAGGACTTGGTAGAATCTGAAGAGGTGGTGATTCCTACCCTATCCTCATTTAACTCACCTTTTTGGCCTGTGCAGAAGACAGATGAACCTTGGAGAACGACAGTGGATTTTGTAAACTTAATCAGTAGTGACTACCACTGCATTGCTGTTCTAGATATGGTTTCATTTCTGAAGTAATTCACCACATCCCCCAGGCCCTCCTGTTCAGCTATTGGAGAATGCTGTTCCCCTCCCTATCTGTTAATTTTTTTTTTTTTTTTTTTTTTTTTAAGACGGAGTCTTGCTCTGTCACACAGGCTGGAGTGCAGTGGCATGGTCTTAGATCACTGCAATCTCTGCCTCCAAGGTTCAAGCAATTATCCTGCCTCAGCCTCCCAAGTAGCTGGGATTACAGGCAAGCACCACCATGCCTGGCTAATTTTTGTACTTTTAGTAGAGACAGGTTTTCACCATGTTGGCCAGGCTGGTCTTTAATTCATGACCTCAGGTGATCTGCCCACCTCAGCCTCAAAAAGTCCTGGGATTACAGGCATGAGCCACTACACTCAGCCCATACCTGTTAATTAGCACCATCAGACACAGTTTACTTTCAGCCACCAGGGCCAATAATACACCTTCAATGTCCTGACTCAGGGGTAATCACCCCTCAGGCCCTCTGTCCTGCTTCAGTCTGGAAGGAACTGGATTGCATTTCCATTCCATAGACATTAGGTTGGTTCACTCTTTTATCATATCATGTAGGTTGGACCTGGTGAACAGGAAGTAGCCTCTACTCCAGCTATTTTGGTGAGACACTTACATCCCAAAGCATACGAAGTAAATCCCACAAAACTGCAAGCATCTGCCACCTCAGTAAAGTTTCTATAGGTTCACTGATCTGGGACATTTTGAGATATTCCTTCCAAGATGAAGGGCAAGTTTCTCTATCTGGTCTCTTCAGCCACCAAGAAAGTAGCACAATGCTTTGTGAGCCTCTTTGGATTCTGAAGGCAACATGTATCTACTAGGCCACGCTGTTGCATTGTGTGTACTGAGTAACCCAAAGGCAGCCAGGTTTCAGTAGAGTCTGGAACAAGAGAAAACTCTGCAGCAAGTCCAGGCTACCATGCTGCTCCCTCATTGGGCCATATGACCTAGAAGATCCAGTGGTGTTTGTGATGGTTAATTGACTGGATTAAGGATGCACAGAGAGCTGGTAAAGCGTTATTTCTGTGTGTATCTGTGAGAGTGTTTCCAGAAGACATTGGCATTGGAATCATCGACTGAATATGGAAGATCTGTTCTCACCAAAGTGGATAGACATCATCCAATCAGCTGAGGGCCCAAATTGAATAAACAAGCAAAAAAAAAAAAAAGTGGATTTGTTCTTTCTCTTCTGGAGGTGAGGCATCCAACTTCCCCTGGCCTTGGACATCAGAACTCCAGGTTCTCTGACCCTTTTTTTAGATGGAATCTTGCTCTGTCACCCAGGCTGGAGTGCAGTGGCGCGATCTCGGCTCACTGCAATGTCCGCCTCCCAAGTTCAAGTGATTCTCCTGCCTCAGCCTCCCAAGTAGCTGGGACTGCAAGTACCTGCCACCACGCCTGGCTGATTTTTGTGTTTTTAGTAGAGATGGGGTTTTGCCATATTGGCCAGGCTTGAACTCCTGATCTCCAGTGATCTGCCCGCCTTGGCCTCCCAAAGTGCTGGGATTACAGGCATGAGCCACCCCACCTGGCCTTTGGAATCTGGGATTCTGTGACCTTTGGAATCTGGGACTTGTACCAGCAGCCCCCAGATTCTCAGGCTTTTGGCCTTGAACAGAGAGTTACACCATCCACTTCCCTGATTCTGAGGCCTTTGCACTTGAACAGAGCCTCACTACTGCCTACCCTAGTTCTCTAGCTTGCTGATGGCATATTATGGGACTTCTCAGCCTCCATAATCATGTGAGCCAATTCCCACAAGAAATACCCTCTGTAGACATCTGCAATCTCAGCTTCTTGTGGGGCTGAGATAGGAGGATCACTTAGGAGTGAGGACCAGGTGTTTGAGACCAGCCTGGGCAACATAGCCCAACACTATGGCATCAAGCAGTCCTCCTACCTTGGTCTCTAAGGTCTCCAGGTGCCACTGTGACTCACTTGTGCCACCTCTTGCTGGCTTCGCCTCTCTGAATGTTCTCCTTCAGGCCCTCTGGGGCCTGGGGCAGGTGCATGTGCAGCTCTGTGGCAGAGGGCACTGGCTTTTTCTGCAGTAACCTACGGCATCGAGATTGGAGGTGCTGAAAAAAAATATGGGTTCCAATATACCTTCTTGGGTTCCAGTTCTAATTTGTCCTCACTCTCCCCTGCTTCACATTCAGCTTTGATTCCCAACTTCCAGCCCTGTTGACCTACAGCAACTTCAGCCTAGTCACCAGACACAAAGCCTTCTATAGACGTCATTGGCTTCTCTTCATGGTCCCTGGTTAACGGCTTCCCTCTGATCCTCTAATTGTCTTCTTGACTTTCACTGGCCCAGCTAACCTGACCCTGACCCTGACCCTGGCCCTAACCCTGAAAATTTCAAACAAATTTATTTATTTATTTATTTATTTATTTATTTTTGAGACAGAGTCTCGCTTTGTTGCCCAGGCTGGAGTGCAATGGCATAATCTTGGCTCACTGCATTCTCTGCCTCCTGGGTTCAAGCGATTCTCCTGTCTCAGCCTCCTAAGTAGATGGGACTACTGGCATGCACCACCACGCCCAGCTAATTTTTGTATTTTTAGTAGAGACGGGGTTTCACCATATTGGTCAGGCTGGTCTTGAACTCCTGAACTCAGGCGTTCCACCTGCCTTGGCCTCCCAAAGTGCTGGGATTAGAGGCATGAGCCACCGTGCCCCGCCCACCTACTACATTCTATGGAGTAAGTCAGGATATTTAATATAGAGGGGTAGTAAACTTGATCATTGAGTCTGTAGGTTACAGCGTATGTGATTATACTAGAAGAGGAGTGAATATCATGTAGAGATGGATGCAATGAGACTTGGGTCTCCTTTGTGGGATAAGCTGATTTTTAATTGTATGAGGTATGAGTCCCTTATGAGAGTGTGTTGAGTTTTGCTATTAGTTTTGTTTGGGAGATTTACTGGCAGAGGTCTATATATGAGCCCAGCGCAGTGGCTCATGCCTGTAACCCCAGCACTTTGGGAAGCCAAGGCAGGCGGATCACTTGAGGTCAGGAATTATTGATCAGCCTGGCCAACATGGTGAAACCTCATCTCTACTAAAAATACAAAAAAAATGAGCTGGGCGTGGTCGTGGGTGCCTGTAATCCCGGCTGCTTGGGAGGCTGAGGCAGGAGAATCGCTCAAACCCAGGAGGTATAGGTTGCACTGAGCCGAGATCGCGCCACTGCACTCCAGCCTGAGGGACAGAGTGAGACTCTGCCTCAAAAAAAAAAAAAAAAAAAGATGGTGATGTATGAATGCTGCCAGAGGAATTGGCTGTGGCAGATACTAGAGATTGGCTCATTCACTCCATTCCAGCCACCGTGTGTCATGTCTTACTGCCTGCTAAAAGCTGGAAAGCATTGCTCAGACTCCCTTAAGTTAACAATGTGCTCATATGAAATTTGAAAAATAAAAATTGGAATTATGAAGCAGAAGCCATCATTCTGTCCGCTATGCTGTTTTGGCAGTAACCCAGGTTACAGAGGCATTTGGAATTACTGTGGCATTTGTAGTAGAAGACCCAGGATCCAATTCCTGGTTTCATGGGAGTTAAGATGCATCCATTTTGATAGTGTGAATCATCACAGAGGCACTGTGAGCCTAGAGACTGCAGTCATTATGGTAACTTCTTTTTTTTTTTTTTTTTTTTTGAGACAGAGTCTCGCTGTGTCACCTAGGCTGGAGTGCAGTGGCCTGATCTCGGCTCACTGCAACCTCTGCCGCCTAGGTTCGAGCAATTCTCCCACCTCAGCATCCCAAGTAGCTGGTGTTACAGGCACAAGCACCACACCCAGATAATTTTACTATTTTTAGTAGAGACAGGGTTTTCTCATGTTGGCCAGGCTGGTCTCAAACTCCTGACCTCAAGTGATCCACCCGTCTTGGCCTCCCAAAGTGCTGTGATTACAGGCTTGAGCCACTGCCTCCAGCTATAACTTTCTTATTCCCAGGCTTCCAGACAGTGGCAGAGAGAGCTCCCTTAGTGAACCAGTTTTGCAATATGGTTCTGGGGTTTATTCCTGGGAGCTTGGACCAGCCTCTCCCAATCTCCTAATGATTTCCTAATAACTGGCAATAACTCTGCTTTCAGCTAGAGTGGATTCTGTTACCTGCAATGCAACTCTGACCAACACAATTGCTAATATGCAGAGTTGGGGAGGGTTCAAGAAAACAGGCCCTTTCACATCCTCCTGATTGGAATATGAATTGGTACAACTTTAAGATGATGTAGCATGTATCTTTAAAATTCTTACCCTTTGATTCTGTAATTCACTTCTAGAGGTGTATCCTAAAGAAATAATCAAAGATGCATTAAAAGGTTTGCCATACATTCAGACAAGGACAATGTTTGGCAGTGGTTAAAAATAATGTTTCCAGGCAGTGGCTCATGCCTGTAATCCCACCGCTGAGGCAGTGGGATCACAAGGTCAGGAGTTTGAGACCAGCCTGGCCAAAATGGTGAAACCCTGTCTCTACTAAAAATGCAAAAATTAGCCAGGTTAGGTGGTGCGCACCTGTAATCAAATAACTTAAAACAGAATTACCACTCGACCTAGCAATCCCATTAGTAGCTATATATCCACAAGAAAATAAATTGTTCTACCAAAAAGATAGATGCACTCATATGTTCATCACAGCACTACTCACAGTAGTAAAGACATGGAGTCAACATAGGTGCCCATCAGCAGTGGAGCAGATAAAGAAAACACGGTACACATGCACCCTGGAATACTATGCAGCCACAAAAAGAATGAAATCATGTCCTCTGCAGGAACATGGATGTAGCTCCAGGGCATAATCCTAAGCGAATTAGTGCAGGTACAGAAAGCATACTGCATGTTCTCACTTGTAAGTGAGAGTTAAACATTGGATACTCATGGATATAAAGACAGCAACAATAAATACTGGGGACTACTAGATGGGGGAGGGAGGGAGTTAAAGGTTGAAAAACTAACCATTGAGTACTGTGCTCACTATCGGGGTAACAAGATTGTTCACATCTCAAACCTCAGCATCACACAACATACCCATGTAAGAAACCAGCACATGGGCCAGGCATGGTGGCTCTCACCTGTAATCCCAGGACTTTGGGAGGCTGAGGCAGGTGGATCATTTGAGCTCAGGAGTTTGAGACCAGCCTAGACAACACAGTGAAACCCCATCTCTACAAAAAATACAAAAAAATTGGTTGGGAATGGTGGCATGTGACTGTAGTCCCAGCTACTTTGGGGGCTAAGGCAGGAGGATTGCTTGAACCTGAGAAGTTGAGGCTGCAGTGAGCCAAGATGACGCCACTGCACTCCAGCCTGGGTGACAAAGTGAGACCAAAAAAACTCCCAAAAAACAAAAAAGAAAGAAAGAGAGAGAGAGTGAAAGAGAGAGAGAGAAGGAAGGAAGAAAGGAACCAGCACATGTACCCCTAAATCTAAAATAAAAGTTGAAATTATTTTTTTAAAAATAGGTATAGGCCAGCGTGTGGTGGCCTACACTTGTAATCTCAGCACTTTGGGAGGCTGAGGCAGGAGGATTGCTTGAGTCCAGAAGTTCAAGACCAGCCTAGACAACATGGCAAAACCCCAATCTCCACAAAAAATACAAAACTTAGCTGGGTGTGGTGGCATGTGCCTATAGTCCCAGCTACTCAGGAGGCTGAGGTAGGAGGATTGCTTGAGCCTGGCAGGTTGAGGCTGCAGTGAACTATAATCATAGCACTACACTCTAGCCTGAGTGACAGAGCAAGACTCTGTCTTGAAAAAAAAAAATTAAAATTAAAAAAAAAAATCCAGGAGTGGTGGCTCACACCTGTAATCCCATCACTTTGGGAGGCCAAGGCAGGTGGATCACCTGAGGCTAGGAGTTCGAGACCAGCCTGGCCAACATGGTGAAACCCTGTCTCTATTAAAAATACACAAATTAGCCGGGTGTGGTGGCACACACCTGTAGTCCCAGCTGCTTGGGAGGCTGAGGCAGAATAATCACTTGAACCTGGGAAGCAGAGGTTGCAGTGAGCCGAGGTGATACCATTGCACACCAGCCTGGGCAACAAAGCACGACTCTGCTCTAAAAAAATAAAAATAAAAATAAAAAAAGAAGGTATAAAAGGAAGTTACCTTAACACAATAAAGACCCATATATGGGCCGGGTGCGGTGGCTCACGCCTGTAATCCCAACACTTTGTGAGGCCGAGGCAGGTGGATCACGAGGTCAGGAGATTGAGACCATCCTGGCTAACACGACGAAACCCCATCTCTACTAAAAACACAAAAAATTAGCCGGGCGTAGTGGCGGGCACCTGTAGTCCCAGCTACTTGGGAAGCTGAGGCAGGAGAATCACTTGAACCCAGGAGGCGGCGGTTGCAGTGAGCTGAGATCGCACCACTACACTCCAGTCTGGGTGACGGAAGGAAACATTGTCTGAAAAAAAAAGAAAGAGAGGCCGGGCGCGGTGGCTCACGCCTGTAATCCCAGCACTTTGGGAGGCCGAGGCGGGCGGATCACAAGGTCAGGAGATCGAGACCACGGTGAAACCCCGTCTCTACTAAAAATACAAAAAATTAGCCGGGCGCGGTTGTGGGCGCCTGTAGTCCCAGCTACTCGGGAGGCTGAGGCAGGAGAATGGCGTGAACCCGGGAGGCGGAGCTTGCAGTGAGCCGAGATCGCGCCACTGCACTCCAGCCTGGGTGACAGAGCGAGACTCCGTCTCAAAAAAAAAAAAAAAAAAAAAAAAAAAGAAAAAAAAAGAAAGAAAGAAAAAAAGAAAACAATTCCATTTAAAATAGCAACAAAAGGAATAAAATAATTAGGAATAAACTTAAAGAGGTAAATAACTTGTACATTGAAAATTATAAAACATTGATGAAAGAAATTTAAGGCCAGGCGTGGTGGTTCACGCCTGTAATCCCAGCACTTTGGGAGGCCGAAGTGGGTGGATCACCTGAGGTCAGGAGTTTGAGACCAGCCTGGCCAACAAGGCAAAACGTCATCTCTACTAAAAACACAAAAATTAGCCAGGCATAGTTTCATGCACCTGTAGTCCCAGCTACTTGGGAAGCTGAGGCAGGAGAATTGCTTGAACCCGGCAGGCAGAGGTTGCAGTGAGCTGAGATTGTGGCATTGTACTCCAGCCTGGGTGACAGAGCAAGACTCCGTCTCAAAAAAAAAAAAAAAAAAAAAGAAAAGAAAAAGAAAAAAGAAAAGAAAAGAAAAAAAGAAATTTAAGAAGACACAGATAAATGGAAAGACATCCGTGTTGATGGATTGGAGGAATTAACATTGTTAAAACGTCCATACTCCCCAGAGTGACCTACAGATTCAGTGCAATTCCTATCAAAATTCCAATGGTCCCCAAAATAAATTCATGGATTTATAGCCAACAGATTTTCACTTTTTTTTTTTTTTTTGTCTTTGTGTGTGTGTGTGGCGAATGGGGTCTCACTATATTGCCCAGGCGGGTCTCGAACTCCCGGGCTCAAGCTATTTTCCCGCCTCTGCCTCCCTGACAGCTAGAATTACAGGCATGAGCCACCGCGCCCGGCCGCCAACTGATTTTCAACAAAGATGCCAAAAACACACAGTGGGGGAAAGGAGAGTCTCTTCAATAAAACTGGCAAATGCAGAAGACTGAAATTGGATCTTACACTTGTCACAAAAAATGGACTCAAAATGGATTAAAGATGTAAACATAAGACCTGAAACAGTAAAACTACCAGAAGAAAACACAGAGGAAAAGCTTCTTGACGTTAGTCTGGGCAAGGATTTTTTGGATACGACACCAAAGGCACAGGCAACAAAAGCAAAGAAAGACAACTAGGATTGCATCAAGCTAAAAAGCTCCTGCACAGCAGGAAACAATGAACAGAGTGAAGCCACAACCCATGGAATGGGAGACAATATTTGCAAACCATATATCCAAGAAGGTGGTTTTTGTCGTTGTGGTTGTTTTGGTTTTTTGTTTGTTTTTGTTTTTTGAGACAGAGTCTTACTCTGCTGCCCAGGCTGGAGTGCAGTGGCACAATCTCGGCTCACTGCAACCTCCGCCTCTCGGGTTCAAGCAATTCTCCTGCCTCAGCCTCCCAAGCAGCTGGGATTACAGGCATGCACCACCACACCTGGCTAATTTTTTGTATTTTTAGTAGAGATGGGGTTTTGCCATGTTAGCCAGGCTGGTCTCTGACCTCAGGTGATCCACCCACCTTGGCTTCCCAAAGTGCTGGGATTACAGACGTGATTCACTGTGCCCAGTCCAACGAGTGTTTATTTAAATTAAATTCTTTTTTTTTTTTGGAGACAGGGTCTCACTCTGACACCTATGCTGGAGTGCAGTGACATGGCTTACAGCTCACTGCAGCCTCGACCTCCTGAGCTCAGGCGATTCTCCCACCTCAGTCTCCCGAGTAGCTGGGACTACAGGCATGCACCACGCCCAGCTAATTTTTGTATTTATCATAGAGACAGGGTTTCCCTTTGTTGCCCAGGCTGATCTCAAACTCCTGGGTTCAAGTGATCCACCTGCCTCGGCCTCCCAAGTACTGAGATTACAGGTGTGAGCCACTGCGCCCAGCCCTAAATTGAACTATTGAACTAGCCGATATATAATTAAGAAATTTAGAATTTGGCCGGGCGCGGTGGCTCAAGCCTGTATTCCCAGCACTTTGAGAGGCCGAGACGGGCGGATCACGAGGTCAGGAGATCGAGACTATCCTGGCTAACCCGGTGAAACCCCGTCTCTACTAAAAAATACAAAAAAACTAGCCGGGCGAGGTGGCGGGCGCCTGTAGTCCCAGCTACTCGGGAGGCTGAGGCAGGAGAATGGCGTAAACCCAGGAGGCGGAGCTTGCAGTGAGCTGAGATCCGGCCACTGCACTCCAGCTCGGGCGGCAGAGCGAGACTCCGTCTCAAAAAAAAAAAAAAAAAAAAAAAAAAAAATTTAGATTTAATTAGACATTTATTTATTTCATTTTAAATTTTTTATTTATTTGCTTTTTTGGAGAGTCTCACTCTGTCACCCAGGCTGGAATGCAGAGGTGCGATCCCAGCTCACCGCAACCTCCACTTCCAGGTTCAAGTGATTCTCCTGCCTCAGCCTCCCAAGTAGCTGGGATTACAGGTACCTGCCACCACGCCTGGCTAATTTTTGTATTTTTGGTAGAAACGGGGTTTCACCATGTTGACCAGGCTGGTCTCAAACTCCTGGCCCCAAGTGATCCCCCTGCCTCAGCCTCCCAAAGTGCTGGGATTACAAACGTTAACCACTGTGCCTGGCTAGAAATTTAGAATAAATTTAGGATTTTGCTTATACCAACTATTTTCTCCTAAGCGAATGCAGGACCAACTTTTTTCTTTTTTTTTGAGACGTAGTCTTGCTCTGACGCCCAAGCTGGAGTGCAGTGTCACAATCTCGGCTCACTGCAACCTCCACATTCTGGGTTCAAGTGATTCTCATGCCTCAGCCTCCTGAGTAGCTGAGATTACAGGCGTGTGCCACCACTCCTGGCTAATTTTGTATTTCTAGCAGAGACGGGGGTTTCTCCATGTTGGTCAGGCTGGTCTCGAACTCCTGACCTCAGGTGATCCGCCCGCCTCGGCCCTCCAAAGTGCTGGATTACAGGCGTGAGCCACCGCGCCTGGCCCATGCAGTAGATATTTATAAAGGGCCTCCTATGTGCCAGGTGAGGTAAATCAGACAACTCCCAGCACTGGGGACTAAGCCACTGAGGAGTGGCGAGCCATTAATGGGGACAAGAAGGCCAAGAGGTAAGTCATACTTGGGCTGGGAGTGGTGGAGTCAAGAGGTCGAGTTGAGAAGTGCTACATTTACATAAAATGCCCATTATATATCGTCTAAGGGTCTGAATGCAGGCGCCCAGGAACTCAGGGGTGAGGGTGGGATGGAAAGAAAAATCCTGGCAGTCAGTCAGTGAACACTGGTCCCCAGAGCCTGCTCGGATTTGACTTACTGTCGGTATTTGGGTTCAAACCCTAAAAGCTGAGGAGCTGACCCTGACCTGGAGATCCTTTTTAGCAGGGATGTGTCTGTCTGCGTGCTGACTCTTCTTACTGAGTTTTAGAATAGTGTGATAAACTCACAGAGGAACAGCAGAGGGCGCTGTGAATCTAAAGTCCTAAAGCACAGGAAAGGTTTGCGATAGGCTGGGTGGATTTCAGCTTAAAACATAGTAACATAATTGAGAAAGGGTCTACACCATATCTTGGCTTATAACCTGAAATAAAACAGAATCTGTAATATTTTACCTTGAAATATCACTGTGTCCTGAAATGCAAATAAGACAAATAACACATATTAAAGAACAAATTGATGATTTACATGACCACGTGATTGTAGTTTATAATCTGATGAGTTCTTTAAATTCACAGGAGTCAGCACAGAGCTGACATTTTAGGGAAAACATATTGTATGCCACATTATATACATTATACACAGAGTACAATTCAGTTTTTTCCGGTTTTTTTTTTTTTTTTGAGACGGAGTCTTGCTCTGTCGCCCAGGCTGGAGGGCAGCGGCTGGATTTCGGCTCGCTGCAAGCTCCGCCTCACGGGTTCACGCCGCTCTCCTGCCTCAGCCTCCAGAGTAGCTGGGACTACAGGCGCCCGCCACCTCGCCCGGCTAGTTTTTTGTATTTTTAGTAGAGACAGGGTTTCACCGTGTTAGTCAGGATGGTCTCGATCTCCTGACCTCATGATCCGCCCCTCTCGGCCTCCCAAAGTGCTGGGATGACAGGCGTGAGCCACCACCCCCGGCCCAATTCTGATCTTTTTTAAGAGTTAAGAATAGATGAAATATAGACGTTGTAATTGCAGTAAACATGTTAATTGACAATTGATAGCAACTTTTTCCCACAATCGGGCGAAGGAAAGCAGTCCTGATGATACAAGCTACTTGTAGGACTTAAATGACATGAACCGAAGGAAAACAAAGGACAAATAGTGGATAGGTGCACAATTAAACATTTAAAAATAATTTTTTTAATGACCAGGCATGGTGGCTCATGCTTGTAATCCCAGCACTTTGGGAAGCTGGGAGGTAGGATGATTGCTTTAGCCCTGGAGTTTGAGACCAGCCTGGGCAACACAAGGAGAACCCTGTCTCTACAAACACTAAAAAAATTAGCCAGGTGTGGTGGCTCATGCCTATGGTCCCAGCTACTTGGGAGACTGCGGTGGGAGGATCGCTTTAGCCCAGAGGGTCAAGGCTGTAGTGAGCTGAGATTATACCACTGTACTCCAGCCTGAATGACAGGTGATACTCTGCCTCAAAAAAAAAAGAAAAGGAAAGAAAAGAAAAGATAGCCTGATAGCACTGATGAAACACTTAGAACAGTGCCTGGTACACAGAAGGCACTCAATAAATGCTAGTTCCTTTCTTCATTTGCTTCATGTATTGCATTTTCTTCTCAATTTACTTCTTATAAAAATATTGTGTTTCCAGCAGGGCGCGGTGGCTCACTTCTGTAATCCCAGCACTTTGGGAGGCCGAGGTGGCCGGATCACCTGAGGTCAGGAGCTTCAGACCAGCCTGGCCAACATGGTGAAACCCCATCTCTACTAAAAATACAAAAATTAGCCAAGCATGGTGGCCAACACTTGTGATCCCAGCTACTTGGGAGGCTGAGGCAGGAGAATTGCTTGAACCTGGCAAGCAGAGGTTGCAGTGAGCCGAGATCGCACCATTGCACTCCAGCCTGGGCGACAAGAGCGAAACTCCGTCTCAAAAAACAAACAAACAAACAAACAAACAAAAACTGTGTTTCCCACAAAGATTAGGAACATTAAGTATCATTCTCTATTATTGATCGGAGATGGTAGGAATGCAAAAGATAAAAAGTAGGGGCTCTTGGCAGTTAGAAAGTAAACTTATAATTGATAACTCACCCTGTGGGTTTGTTGTCGCTGCTGTTTGTGTTTGATAATGTGCAATTATAGAAATTTACAAAGATCCTTTTAAGAGGGCAGTGTCCTGCTTTCAGAGTCAGTTTGCTTAGGCATGGATCAGCTCATAGACTCTCTGTCGCCTTGCTATTGAATTCGGGCTATATTTTTGACAAGTACAGCAGCCGTATCGTCACTTTAATCACCTAATAATCCACTGTGTCTCTTTATGCTAATAAATAAAACATCCTTCGTTAAATATTTCCTAGTAAGCAACAGAAGACCTGTAATCTCCACCCCTATATGTTACAAAGTAAAATGATATAACAGTAATAAAATCAAATCAAATCATGTCTAGGAGTTTTATAGACAACTAATAGCTGCAATTGCAAAGTGCAATCAGATACCAATTGCAGGGTACTTTTTTCTTTAATATAATGTACTATGCATATTTCACTAACTGTCTCATGATGTCAAATGAATTTAACAAGATGATTATGTAGGTCAAATTACTTAGTAAGTTCTTTTAAGAATGGCTTTTAGACCTATTATGACTTTTAATGGTGCAATTTGTTAAATGATTGGAATTTCTAAAATCCTGCCTGCAACTGCCTGTCAGAAATACTTGCTGTGCCCTGGTAATTTATTTTTAAAACCTACTTCTTGCTTGTAGCAATTGAAACAAAAACGACCACCATAGAGCAACTTCTTGAAGCTCATTTCTCATTTTTTTTTTTTTTTTTTTTTTTTTTTTTGAGACGGAGTCTCGCTGTGTCTCCCAGGCTGGAGTGCAGTGGCGCGATCTCGGCTCACTGCAAGCTCCGCCTCCTGGGTTCACGCCATTCTCCCGCCTCAGCCTCCCAAGTAGCTGAGACTACAGGCGCCCGCCACCACGCCCGGCTAGTTTTTTTTGTATTTTTAGTAGAGACGGGGTTTCACCATGTTAGCCAGGATAGTCTCGATCTCCTGACCTCGTGATCCACCCGCCTCGGCCTCCCAAAGTGCTGGGATTACAGGCTTGAGCCACCGCGCCCGGCCTCATTTCTCATTTTTAATTATTTAAAAGAGTTTCTTATTATCAAATTATAATTTGAATATTCTAATTTCAAAGAGCCTTCTCACCAAATTTCTCTCAGCTCTATATGAAGATGTCCTGGAAGTTCTTTTATTCCCCTCAAATATGAAATATGACCCTGCTTAATTTATGTCGGGAACTGTAGACAGAATAGATATTACTAAACTTTTTAAAGTGGTCTGTTAGTTCTTTTATTGTATATCTCTAACAATAAAATTTTAAAGGGAGAAAACAATGAAATATGATTGAAACATTCAGTCTTTGCACTTGGAATATTGCCTTTGCATATGTTGTCTTTTGGTATCTATAGGTACTGTATTTCAGTTTTATGCAGTTTGAGAAGGCTCCCTATTCAAGCTAAGTTTTTAAAAATTGCCCACCAAAAATCGCGTAGCTATCTCTTGTCTCTTGTCTTTTTTTTTTTTTTTTTTTTTGAGACAGAGTCTTGTTCTGTTGCCCAGGCTGGAGTGCAGTGGCGCGATCTTGGCTCACTGCAACCTCCACCTCTTGGGTTCAAGAGATTCTTCTGTCTCAGCCTCCCGAGTAGCTGGGATTACAGGTGCGTGCCACCACACCTGGCTAATTTTTTTTATTTTTAGTAGAGACAGGGTTTCACCGTGTTAGCCAGGATGGTCTCGATCTCCTGACCTCGTGATCTGGCCACCTTGGCCTCCCAAAGTGCTAGGATTGATTTTCTTTTCTTTTTTTTGGGACAGAATCTTGCTCTGTGGCCCAGGATGGAGTACAGTGGCAGATCTTGGCTCACTGCAACCTTCATCTCCTGGGTTCAAGCTATTCTCCTGCCTCAGCCTCCTGAGTAGCTGGGACTACAGGTGTGTGCCACTGTGCCTGGCTAATTTCTGTATTTTTAGTAGAGATGGGGTTTCACCATGTTGGCCAGGCTGGTCTCGAACTCCTGGCCTCAAGTGATCTGCCTGCCTTGGCCTCCCAAAGTGCTGGGATTACAGATGTGAGCCACCACACCCAGCCTTGATTTTCTACCTTTAAAAATTATTGTATAGAGTTACTTGAAAATACCATCATGTAATAATAAATCTTAGAAGTCAATACTCTTTTAAAACTGATTTTCTATCTCCTGTCTCCACATACGTTACATTGAAATTCTCCTAAAACTCCAAAAAGTCTTAAAATCTTGGTGCTCCCTGATAACTCTGGGCAGGAACGGAAGCCCCTACTTCCCCAGTGTGACATTCTTCTTGCTGGGGAGCACAGGGCATGCTGGGACAGAAGTTCCAGATGCAGCTGGAAGGTGGTGGTTCTGTTCTCTCTCCACCCTGCCTCACTGGATGACCCCGGATGCAAGTCCCTTGGCCACTTGGAGCCCATGGTTGCTGCTTGAAAATGAGGCTGACAACACTTGATCTCTGCTCCTTGGGGCTGTTACAAGCCTTAATGAGATCACTGTGCACATTCTCATTTTCTCTTTCATGTCTTCAGTGAGCTGTAGGTAGGGCAGAGTAATAGCGGAATATGGAAGTCTGCTTGTATGTCTGGGTGAAAGTCACTATAGAACAGTGTTATTTAATTTTTCTGCTTCTTTCAGTTCAATGGATGTAACATTCACAATCCTCTCTAAGCCCATCAACCACAAAAACTTAATTAGATATGATATCTCCTTGGTTTAAAATAGTATTTAATTTTACATAATGTGTTCAGCCAAAATATTAGGATTCCCTAAACAGAAATGTTCCCTCTATTTTTTTCCCTTGGGCTTTTCTTTCAATTTTTTTTTGTAGCTTTTTAAAAAATTATTCTCCTTAAAGTATGATTTCGGCAGTTTCCCCCTGTGAAACATCTCTAAGTCCCCCACCACCACTACTTAATTGAAGATGTAATCCCTACTTAGTGACTGCAGCCTTCCAGACACCAAGCACAGCGACCAGTAAATATTAACATTCCTGTTAAATGTGCGCTGCCTCTTATTCCTTTCCCCCCACAAATTGTCTTCCTGCTCCTCCGAGTGTCATCCAAAGTGAGATTATATTAACTGTGCCTTATATGGGGCTTGAGAGCCGGAGTTGAAATTAATGGGCAAATATCCTTTTCACTTACAGAGTAAATGAGCATTTGGTCTTTAAGCCATACCGAGGTGTAAAAGAAAGGCACAGATAAACCCAGTGAAGACCACCACGTTTTGGGCCAAATCAAAGCTTTTCATTGCTTGATAGGCAAGAAAACAAAATTCGAGTGAACGTTAAAATGAATAAATAATGCTCAGCACACAACAGCTTGAGGTTGTATAAAATCAGACCCAGATTATACTCTTAAAAGATGTCTCCAAAATATCGTGGACCTCTTTTTCAATCCCTGGAGTCATGGTATTTTGGTCAGTTTCCTTTTTTCGTTCCAAGACGCCCCAGTTCCATCTTTGGGGTGAACACTGAGGCTGACTTAACAGGACACTCCAAGCTTTGAGGGAGCCTGGCCCCCAACCCAAATAACTCCAAACAGCAGGAAGGCCAGATTCTGGCGGAAACTTTTGAGAAGTAAAGCGTAGTTCGTTTTCCTTCCTTGCAGGAGACATGGCTGCCTCCCTAAAGAAGCGCTGGTTTCCCAAGTTACGGCAGAGGGCACTCGAGACTACGGCACCGCCAAGTTCGCGGCGCGGCGTCTGTAGGGGCCGGCGGAGCCCTTCGCCACAATGTTTGGCACCCAAAGACCGCGGACACCTCAAATTCTTTTTAATGGAGGAATTCTTCCCCTGAAGCATTTTGTTTGCGTAATAGGTGCTGGGAGGGAGTGTTGCTTCGGGGCCACGGTCCCATTCCGTTTCGTATGTAGCCGTCTCGAATGCGCATGTCCAATTAGCATTGACACATTTGCGCTCAGAGATGCGCATGCATCATTTTTTTAATCAAAATGAGAAGGAAAAATTATTACATAACCACAATCTCAGTCCTACTGAGGGACCTGTCACGGTGATCCTCTGGGGCTCTGTGAACATCTGCTCAGCATCAGTCCCCCACGAAGAAATTATTCTTCTGCTCATTTGAAAGACAGGTAAAGGAACGGTCAGACCGGTAAGACAGCTACGGCAGATGACAAAACCAGCCTCCATCAGCGAGTAACAAAGCTGGGGGGCGCGGCAAGCAAAAGCTTCCCGGGTCAGACAGGCACTCGTCTGCTATTCCAGACAGCATTTGAGGCTGACATTGATTATGAAGGCCAAAAACCGTGGCTGAGATGCCGCTTCTTTCCTGAAGCACCTGGAAAGCTTCCAGGTCATCCGCCTTACCGTGCTCAGTGGCAGATCCAGTTGATTTAGAAAGCATTTGATGGAGGAAGAAGCACCAAGCGTGGCAAAGGCTTCTTGGCCCATCAGAATGTGAGAGGGGGATGTAGTTGTGTCCCAAGCAGAAAAATCGTATCCTTATCAGTAAACCGTCCCTGGGGTCCTAAGAGGGTGGTCTCTCCTGGGGTTCCCTCTTATAGAAGTTTCTAGAAAAGACTAATGTTTGGATAAGGCACTTTGCTCCTTAAAAAATTTTTGCTTCTCCATTTCATTGCATTGAGGGGCTCCCAGTATTAACATTTGCAAACTCAGGTTTACAAGATGTATGACGATTTCTCTATAAGAAGACTCAGTTTCTTTTAAGAGCAACATTCTGACAAATGACAGAAAGTTGATCTTCGGGTTTTCCTGGATTGACTTCCATTCTGCGGGGCTACAAGGCATCAAGGCAGGCCAGGCACCTGTCCTCATCTTCAGCCACTGTCCATGTATCCTGGCATCTGGGGTGAAGACCATCATCTGGCCTTGATCTGGGTTCATGAAGGAGGCAGCTTCCTTTCTCAAGCAGAAGGGCCCTCCGGATATGCTCTCCAAGCGCCTCCAGACTCCTCCCTCCCCGGGCATATGGGAGTCATTTTGCATAGTCCCTGTGCTCTCTGGGGTGCAGGAAGCTCTGGGAGGTGGTCTCAGGCCCATCTGTCTAACCACGCAGCCGTTCTGCCAT